>NC_140178.1:52808755-53042258 GCF_963971535.1 Notolepis coatsorum | reverse complement strand
AAATACCCGCCGCCCTAGTCCCCCCATGCTTTACCTGCTAATGATGACAGCTCCTTTATACATGACAGAAAATGTTGGCATTTTGAACCGGAACACTGGTGTTTTCTCTCCGCGACAGCAGGTCGGTGCTGAACCCCCCGCCTTCAGCCGCGCGCGGAGCTCTTCCCAGGCGCGAGCCACATCGTTTGCCGACAGTCGTATTCCGCGCGCGCGTCCACTCCCAAACATCAACACCAACACCACCCTCTACCACACAGATGATATATACCTTACATAACAAAAGGGGAGTCGCTATACTAAACCAAAGGGCGACCCAAGTGGACCAAATAAGGCCTACATTTTGTCATCTACGTTTTAAGGTCAGTGAATACCACGATCACAACACCAGAGGGAGCTCCACAAATCATGTTAAACCCAGATTCGGCTCAAATAAGGGACTAAACACGTTTCGCAATTATGCCACATCAATGTGGAACGCCCTACCCAAAGCTGTAAGGGAATGTGTGGATCACTACCCACTTTCAAAACCTCTCTCAAGAGACACCTACGGGAGACTGCAATTCAACACTGGCCCCTGTAAATATCCTAACCCAACCCCCCCCCCCTCAATGTACAGTGTTACTTGTTTATACAGTGTGCCCCCCGCCCCCCCCCCCCCCCCCCAACCACCTCCAATGTAAATTACCCAGTATGGTTGTCAATATCCCAATGTACCCAACCCCCCCCACCCAACCTCCTCCAATGTACAGTTTTCTACGTCAAATGTATATACTCCCTTTTCTTGACTCCTTCTGTATCACAAACAGTACTGTATTTGCAAATCTGGTATGTCATAAATGTATAGATGTAGCAGTACTGACTATCTGTATGTCATGTATGTCATATATGTCTATATGAATTGAAAATGGGGGACCCTGATGGAAACAAGACAAACGTCTTTCTCAGGTCTGCATCCCCTTAACAATTGTATGTATTGAGCCGTACTGTATTGTACCCATTCTGCAATCTGTTAAATAAAGTTTTCATTCATTCATTCATTACTCTCACAGTTTTTTTTCCAAAAGGGAGAACGCACAAGGTCCTAGCGGGCTACTTGAGTGTTAAGCCTTGAGGCTCTCAAGATGCAAACAATATAAGTAGACCCTTAAACATTGCACAGGGGAAGTGGGCTATTAGTCACGTTGTTCACTGGTGTGAGCTATTCATTTGCTGCTTTAAATTGGAACTGCATTGGCAAGGGCAGAAAAAGCCAAGGGCACAACCTATAGGTTATAAAGCCTGTAGCGTCCCATTTTTTGTGTCTCAGGCCCCGTTTAGACGGAAACGCTAGCAGGTGAATCCGCAAAAATATTTTTGCGGATGTGCCTTTCGTTTATACGGAAACGGCGTTTTTACGGGGTGAAACCGCAAAAAAGTGAGACTACCTTCCAGGGTGGAATTCCTAGAAACGCAAAAGCTTTGCGATCTCGTCTAAACTATCAAAACGTATAAATCTGTTAAAACGATGACGAAAGGGTTGTCACGGCTGTGGTCGCGCGTACTGCTTACGTCACAGGTAGCAGGTATGCGCCAGTAGCCGAGACGTAAACAAAGCAAGTATGTCTGACTTATATCAACGGAGATCACCTGAAGGCTACATTGGCAGTACTTTTAACCCTTTCACTGCCACACGAGTCACACGACAGAAGGTTAACCCTTTACTATCACACAACCGGCTGTCGTGTGGCAGTGAAAGGGTTACACAAGAATCTGTCCCGCCGCCGCGGCGTGAGTGGACCCACTGTCTGTGAGTGACTCTGCTTTGGTGCAATCACATTCCCCATCCACAGTCTGCGAATCAGAGGCAGAGTAGGGCGGGTCTTCACAGCACGTCATGTGACATATGCGCCAATCGTGTGACAGCGGGTCTCCGTCGTTACAGCGTCGTCTGCACGGAGAATTCCACTCCAAAACGCTCGTCTAAACGTAAAATTAAAAGTGAAACCGCAAGATGACTTTTGCGGTTTCTGTTCACAAAACGCTCGTCTAAACGGGGCCTCAGACATCAAACAAACAGTCCTCACTTCTTTTTCTCCCTCAGTTAAACTGTCAAACATTGCTATTTCGAAGGTTTACTGTAGGCTTAGGCTACATAAACCACTGCCTATTGTATAGCTAGCTATAAAGTGGGCTATTATCGTGAGCGTCACTTTCAAAACGGTAAACAATTTAGCTCCTTTTGTGCTTCTTAATGTGATACAGTGGTTCTCATTTTCTTTTCTGTCAGGCCCCCCTTAGGCGGACCAAAATGTGTTAGTTATTTATATTTTGAACGTGATTCATTCATTCATTGTTCACTAATTAGATGACATGTTGCGCATGTTATGACTTTGAACATCTGCCATTTCCACAGCAAAAACGGCACATAAGTAACGATACAATGCGTCGGTCATGAATATTAAAATAGACAAGATTGCATGGTCGACGTCATCGACTCCTCGTTGCAGCCTTAATCGTGAGAAACGTGCCGATGTCAAAACAATAGACCATCGCAACATTTCCGGTATTCTGAAATCATGGGAGAGAGAGTGGGGGAGAAAATTAATGAATGTGGATGAGAGCCTTGACATTAAGTGGTTGTAGCTACAGCTGTGGGGGTGCTGGAGACATGATCCAATATATTATTATACGCCTGAGTCTCCTGAACACAGAGAGACCAATCCCAAGTCGATCTGCACTTTCTTGGCCGTCATTTTTCCGCACCTACTCCCCCACCCGATCATTCTGGGAGGCACCCCGTGGCCTCTGTGGAGTCCTGCCGCTTCCTCGGCATGACACTCTCCCGGGACCTGAAATGGGAGCTGAACACCAACGCTCTCAATAAAAAGGCCCGGAAGAGGATGTTCTTCCTGCGTCAGCTGAGGAAGTTCAGGCTGCCGAGGACCATGATGGCCCAGTTTTACACCTCCATCATCCAGTCCATCCTCACCCTCTCCATCATCACCTGGTTCTCTGCAGCCACGGTCAGGGACAAGGCCAAGCTGTAGTGGGTGATACGCTCGGCGGAGAGGGTGATTGGCTGCTCCCTTCCCTCCCTTGAGTCCCTACACTCCACCAGGGCCTTGAGGAGGGCGAGGAAAATCATGGCAGACCCCGCCCACCCGGGTCACAACCTCTTCACCCTGCTTTCCCATGGCTAGCGGCTACGGCTGCCCAAGACTTTGAAAACCCGCCACAGACTCAGCTTCTTTCCCTCAGCAGCCCGCCTAGTAAACAAGTCAGGTGTCCCCCTGCTCCACCACCCCCCCCTCTATGGCGAGCTGCTAGTGTAACGGGGAAGCCCGTGGGTATGTCCACAGTCACGGAAACAGGTGTGTTGACGAGTGACTGTGGCAGTGCGGGCTGGTAAATTAAACTCACTTCCCCATAACAGGGTTAACAGACGCATAGGTACGGTAGTTAGGAGTGAATTCACTTCTTAGTGCAGCGGCCTGTGTCGTCGCCCGCGGACGCGGGAGCCCCCTGTTCGACTCCCCCTCGGGACATTAACATTTAACATCAAACACAACGCAGACCTATATGATCCGTCACAGTGGTGCCCAGTGACCCGGATGTCCTGAGGGGAGTGAGTTTAGGGAGGTAAGTGTAACGGGGAAGCCCGTGGGTATGTCCACAGTCACGGAAACAGGTGTGTTGACGAGTGACTGTGGCAGTGCGGGCTGGTAAGTTAAATTCACTTCCTCATAACAGGGTTAACAGACGCATAGGTACGGTAGTTAGGAGTGAATTCACTTCTTAGTGCAGCGGCATGTGTCGTCGCCCGCGGCGCGGGAGCCCCCTGTTCGACTCCCCCTCGGGACATTAACATTTAACATCAACACAACGCAGACCAATATGATCCGTCACACTAGGGCTGGATTTTTAAACTTTATGTTGCGCCGATAACATGTCTCCAACCACTGCACTTTATTGTCTTATCGTTGTCTCACTGTTCTGTCCTGTTTTTGCACTTTCTTATTTCTTATTCTTATTTGTGAAAAAAGTTTATGCACTGTACTGTCGTATCACGTTCCATTGTGTTTTCAACATAATGGCGATTAAAGTAATCTGAATCTGAATCTGAATCTGAACTCTGCATGTGCAGATTGCCCACGGAGTCTCTGGATTGTCCAGAGATCTAGGTTTATCAATCTGCGCATGCAGAGTTCGGGAGTAGGTGTGGGGGGAAAATGGCAGAGAAAGTGCCGATCGACTTGTGTATGCTAAAGGTACATCAATCTAAATGAAAACCACACATCCTGAAAAGGCCACAAGAGATGATATAAAACGTATGTGTAGCTACATGCCATATCTCGTATCGTATCGTATCTGTAACTCCTCATCATTGGACATTAGGTCAACCTCAATTGATTTTAAGTATAAATAAAGGTTTGAAGAAGACGTGTCCGGCCCATGGGGACATTAACGTGTGTTGTCGGGCCTTACAAATACATTTGATTTGATTTGATTTGATTACATTTTATGATGATTTTACTTTGACATGGGAGACGTAGTTTCACCTAAAAAGCATATCAAATCATTTCAGTACGACTGAAACACATGCCCATTTGGAACTGGAAAATATATGGAGTTGCCGATGACAATCTCAATTAAGATCTATGCTGATTCAGGATCATTTGAATCGCTACAGGGTGTCCAATCAGAACTGTCCCATAGATGTCACTTTTAATACTTGGTTGAGGGATGCCACCACAGACGAACACCATCAACTCAAATGCTGTTTATTTATCAGGTGATGGGTGGTTCTGCAAAGGGAATGAATACAGAACATAAGATATCCAAACATAATCTGAAATTAGTAATACAAACAAATTGGCAACTAAAATGATATTCTATCCAATTATATATATATTCTATTCTACAAATGATTCAAAATTTTGAATTAGGTCAAACCCATGTGGCACTATAGTTACTTAACACTCTTTGTGCATGACTCTAGCCTACTAACAGCCACATGGCTAACAGCAGTTACACAATCCTTGCATTTAACAGATGACTAAAATCATACACATAAACATTCAAAACATACTCACAATTAGCTGCACGCACTCAAAACCCCAAAATAACCACAAATGAACAGCTAAAACTCCCACAACCAAACTTTACTGGCTTACTTACTTTAGTAGCTACTACTAGCAAATACTGAGTTATTATGTCTTTCAATCTGGCTTCAGGAAACACCACAGCACAGAGTCACCAACGACCTCCTCATTGCCTCCGACTCCGGTCACATCAGCCTCCTCATTCTCCTGGATCTATCTGCGGCCTTTGACACAGTCTCCCATTCCATTCTCCTCAACCGCCTCTCTGACCACCTGGGTGTTACTGGGACCGCTCTCACCTGGTTCGAGTCCTACCTCACTGACCGAAAACAGTTCATCTCCATCTGCAACTCCACCTCCACCCCTGCCCCAGTCAACCAAGGTGTGCCACAGGGCTCCGTTCTTGGTCCACTCCTCTTCACAATCTACATGCTCCCCCTTGGTCACATCATCCGGAAACATGGTCTCAATTTCCACTCCTACGCTGATGACACTCAGCTCTACATCAGCACCTCACCCTCCACTCCTCTCCCCCCACAGCACCTCGTCAACTGTCTCCTTGACATCAAGGCCTGGATGTCATCCAATTTCCTGAAGCTAAATAGCAAGAAAACTGAGCTCATGGTCGTGGCCAAGCAGTCACTGCTCCGGAAGGTTGGAGACCTCCTCATTGAAGTGGACGGCTGCCTAATCCACCCTTCCCCAGAAGTTCGCAACCTGGGCGTCATACTGGACTCCACCCTCTCCTTTCATTCCCACATCAAAACAATAACCAAATCAGCCTTTTTCCATCTCAGGAACATTTCCCGACTCCGGCCATCTCTCCCCGACTCCGTAGCAGAGACTCTCATCCACGCTTTTGTCACCTCCCGTCTGGACTATACAAACTGTGTCCTCATAGGGCTACCCAGTAATGCCCTGAACAGGCTACAATATGTCCAAAATTCTGCTGCCAGGGTTCTCACCCGCACCAAGTCCTGGCACCACATCACCCCCACCCTCATCCACCTCCACTGGCTTCCAGTCAAGTCCCGCATCAATTTCAAGATCCTCCTCATCACCTACAAAGCCCTTGACTCCCTTGTCCCCCAGTACCTAGCGGACCTCCTCCATCCCTACATTCCGCCCCGGAGGCTGCGGTCCTCTGACTCCGGTCTCCTCTCCATCCCCACCACCAACATGCGGACTGTTGGTCCCAGAGCCTTCTCTGTGGCCGCACCCACCCTCTGGAACTCACTCCCTCCAAACATCCGAAGTGCTACATCCCTGCACTCTTTCCTTTTGATTAATATTTTGTTGTTACGTTGTTCCCTGTCCCCCTCCCTTAGCTGTTAAGCGCCTTGGGTCTCCTGAAAGGCGCTATATAAATTCAAGATATTATTATTATTTGCGCTTCTGTTCACCATGTGCTACTAGGGGTGGGAATCACCAGTTTCATCATGATACGATACGATATTGATTCTTTGGACAACAGTACGATATTTGCCGATATCACAAAGTCTGCCACGATACGATTCGATGCAGGTGCCTGCGATCAATATGAGACGATATTATATGCCCATTTAACACAATCAGTTACATTTAGATCAACTCAAAAAAGGCAACGGAAATATAATTTGACATTTTTTTTTTGAGATCTTCCAGACATTTAAATGAAAAACAATCTATTGTTTTTAAATACAAATAGACCTCTTGTTCACTGTAAAGTGCCACATTTTGATATATTGAGCTTTAAACTTTAAGTAAACATTTTTGGAACTCACAACACACAACCTAAAACCCCTCCCTCTCCCAAACCGTTCGTACAACTACTTTTGCATGTTGCATGATCATGTATACATTTATTATTAGGGATGTCCCGATCCGATCACGTGATCGGAATCGGCGTCGATCACGTGCTTTTCAGAGTATCGGGGATCGGGAAAAAATAATAATAAAAATCGGCAGTCAAAAAAAGAAAATTTTTATTCAACAAACATGACCATGTCCACGTCTTAAACTCATACGGAGGCCTTAGTTTTGGTTTTAAATTACATATAATATATCATCATTAATGTATTTATTGTCACACAGAGCAGAATAATTATCCACAACAAACACATTCCCCTTTAATTTTCACCGTTGCAACAAACATTCCCTTTAATTTAGACGCTACACGCTACACGCGACCACAACAACAACACGTCGCTCCCGAAACACGTTTAATATCCACTGACTTGAGCAGCTAGACTTAATGTCAGAGGTTTGGAACTAAGCATTTTAAACTAGAAAGTCAAGCCAGTTGCAATGTTTGCAAGGAGGAGATTCCGCGTGGAGGAAAAACTCATGAAGCAGCAGGCTGGAGGCGAAGTTTTCAGACTAAATTTTCACCTGGAGGATAACGTTACGTGACTGAGGTTTATCGTCGCCGTTTCAGACCAGAATGGACCATTACGTAAGTCGAACACTGAATGTATACTAATGTGCAAACATATATTGAAACTTTTAATATTTCTCATATGAAGCAGAAGCACATTTCTCAGGGTGAATGTAATAACAAAAGCCTCCGCTCTCGCGCCCGGACTATTATAGGCAACAGATGGGCTTTTCTCGCTCTGCCAGTTTCTGACAAAAATGCGTCAAAATTGATTACTAATGTGAAAGATCGGATCGGAAACGATCGGATCGATAGATATTTAAAATCACATGCTCGGGATCGGATCGGAAGCAAAAAAAGGCGATCGGGACATCCCTATTTATTATGTATTATATTTTTAATGTTTAAATATCAACATTATCTGTCCATCCTCAGTAAATACTATCAAACTCCTCTGACCTCATCTGGTCTTTCCAAAGACCAGAGATGGGACGCGAACGCGCACACACACACACACACACACACACACACACACACACACACACACACACACACACACACACACACACACACACACACACACACACACACACACACACACACACACACACACACACACACACACACACAGAAAGGGAGAATGCACCGCTATGTGCTACTGAGCAAAGATTATAGAGGCAGTCCACTGATTGGCCGGATATGTCACATGATAAATGAAGCAGTCCAAATGAGAATGAAAAAAAGGGGTTGTTGACTGGAATTGTAAACACAATAATAACTGGGCCTTTTTCACAGGAACAATAAACATTGTATATTGTGTTGTCACTAGTCTAAGCCTCTGAGAATCCATGTTTTAAAGTGGCCTATATATCTGGTGGTGATATAGAGCTTCTGTGCTTTAAAGTGGCCTATATATCTTTGGTGGTGATATAGAGCATCTGTGTTTTAAGTGGTATATATCTCTGGTGGTGATATAGAGCTTATGTGTTTTAAGTGGTACAGTATATATCTCTGGAACTGATATAGAGCATTACATAAATACAGATGACATAAATACAGATTGCAGCTCAGTCTTAAACTAAGTATTCTGCCTTCTCTCCCAAGCTTGGCAAATAAAATATGCTACAAGGAAAGTTCCCTTCCCGAGGCTCCAGTTTTTCATATTCATTCCACTCGAGAAAAATAAACATACATGGAGGACATTTGACTAAAAAGTACTTCCCATATGTCCTCGTATACAGGACAGTAAAACAAAAAAATAACCTCATTCTCAATTTCACCTCACAGCTCACACACCAAACAAAGTCTGTCCTCCTCTGGAGTGGCATTAAACCTAGGGATAGTGGCAATAATGTCCCTGACCGAATCTGTGCACATAGGAATCTTTGTCTTTTGAATTTTACTTATAAATTATACTTCACATAGGGTTCTGCACTGTACTTCTTTATGAGACAGTAGGCTACATTTGTAATTCTTGTTTATATCATATATCAACAGACACACATTTTACTCCTAATCTCCTGAATATCACACAATAATTGTTTCTGGAAAATTAATGCCAAATCGTTCACATACTGTAAAATAAAGATTTCAACTCATTAGCCCAAGGATGACAAGGATGAGTATAGGCAACAGAGTTCCTTATTCATGATCATTGATAAACCTCTATGAATCCAGACTCTCTGGACCAGCCCTGAGGATCCCATAACCATTCTATACAACAACACTGAATACACAAAAGAGTAATGCAAATTGGGTAAGGGCATAACCAAGCAGTTTATACAAGTGGACCGTATAGCTGAACGGGATTCACAAGACATAAACTAACAAAGCAAATATATGTGTGCAAATATATCTGTAGGTTAGGCCTACCTGAGCCATAGTTTGATAGTTGAAAACCTACCTGGCACAACCCAGAGGTACTTTCAACCTTCCGAACATGTTGATGTTATTTCAATTGCAAATCTGTTGATCTGGTGATAGCTCCTGAACATGACCACATTGCATTCCCTCCTACCTCCATGGCTACTGCCTCGGCTACACACTTCACCATGAGTGGCAGTCAATAAAGAGATTACATTAGATTAGATTAGATTAGATTAGATTAGATTAGATTAGATTCCATTTATTGCCATTGCATAAGTACAAAATGAAGGTGCCATCTAACCAGAGTGCAAAGTAGCAGTAGCAGTGTTTATTTGTTTATTTATGGATCCCCATTAGTCTACACCCATGGGTGAAAGACTATTCTTCCTGGGGTCCTAACACACAACCTACAACATTACAGTACATTACATTACATAACAAAAAAAAACAATAAAAACACCTTAGCCTATGCACATCTTCAAAATCTCACAAAAAAAGGCTCAAAGGCTCCAACCACAAATACAATACTAACTAAACTAACTAACTAACTAAACTAACAATACTAACTACTAATAAATCAGTAACTCAACTGTATTTCACCATTCATAACAGCATCCTTCAACTTTTTCTTAAAAGTTTTTGTTGCTGTCAATATATGGAGTAAATATTCTAAGCTAATGTATGTACAGAATTATTATATACAGTGGTGTGAGTATGAATACACTATGGTAATGAACCAGTCTAGTCAATTTAACTAATATGAGTAGGTATACATATACAGGTATAGATAAATGCATATACAGTATGTTATTGTACATTGTTATTAAACAGCGTTTCCTGAATTTCCCCAAGGGGATCAATAAAGGAATATCTTATTTTATCTTATATGGATAGACTATAGATTAACACTTTCAGTGCCACGAGGTGGCGCCAGAGTTAGCGCTTGAATGCCACCATCAGCGCCAATGTTATCGTTAATATCGCCTAATCTATGTTTTAAATTATGGCTATGTGTCTAATCTGCCCGTCGCTTATCAAAGAATCCTTTTCCAGTCAGTGCTGTCAAGGCAGATTGGTTTTTTATCGCTTCATTTCCGTTTGAGAGCATTTTGAAAAGCACCCGTTTTGAGGTAAAAAACAGTCCATTCTGGGCCATTCTATGATAATCGTCTTTTACTGGAATATTCCAGAATGTTGATATTTGTCGGCCTATTTATGAATCGTTTTCAAATAAACGCTAGATGATCAATATTATACGTACACGCACGGCCATTGGAGCCGCGCACGGATAATCGCCTTGTTCATTTCCTCTTGGATTTTTACAGTGAAACCGATAGAGCCCATTTCACAAAACAGCTTATATCTTCATCAAAATGAGTCTGATTATCCTAACACTGATAACATATATTCCTTACCTGACATCAGATGGTATCCAACTGGTATATTCCAATTCCTGATCACCATTCGAAATAAATCGATAAGTGTATAGATCCAACGTCAGAGGCTCCAGAATGAACTCTGATAACCCCGGCTGCATCAGTGGACTGGAAAATGTGGAGTACAGGATTTTTTCCCCCATCCATTTTCATTGAGTCCATTCCAAAATCCCTTATGTCATCTGGGAGACGATAGGGGGCGCTTTTTTCCACATCTGTTCGCCGGTGGCACTCGGGTAGACTAGGGTAGGCTTGCGTGATGCAATATGATTTCAGATCGCTAAAAAAAAAAAAAATCAGAGAAATCTTGTGAGTGACTTTCAACGAGATATTAATAATTCCGAGAAAACTCGTGAGTGGCATGGAAAGTGTTAAAGATTATAGGCAACAGAGTTCATACCGTGTGGGTTGAGTATTGGCAACAGAGCCTTGAGTATAGGTGTTTATATGGTGTCCTCGACGATACTGCGTGCGTTCCTCAGACACCGTTAGTGCTGAACAGGTTCAGTCGCAGGGAGTGGTGATTGATGATTAGCCTACCGCCACTGCAAGAGGATAACCCACAAATCCATCTGGCGCCAAGTGTGCTAAAATTTTATTTTTCCAAGAGGCTGTACTCAGGGCTATGCTTCAAACCATTCCATTCAACCACTAGCACAGTGAAACAGTTATTCTATATGTACATATGTCTACCAATAAAAGTAACTAATTCAGCAGCAAGTTTCAATACAATAGGTTGTGTGCCTTGCTCAAAGGCACTTTAATGGCAGCTATTGAAAGAAGGGAATGGAACTGCTGACCTGACCTTCTAGTCACAAGCCTTTCTGAAAAAGCTACTGCTCCTCGAAAATAAATGAAAATAAAAGTAAATGCATTAAAAAGCAAAAAAAATAGTATTTGATTGTTATTGTGATCGATAATCATTATGACAATCAAAATAAATATGGATACGGAATTACGGACCACGGCCAAAAACACCTCTCCTAGAGTTTTAAGCTAGGCTAGTGGTCCATATCCGCTTCCATTCATTTGTGCTAAGCTAGGCTAGCTTTCAGCCGGACAGCTTTCTACTGAATGCACAGAGAGGAAATTGGTATCTATCTTCTAGCATGTTTCCCATAATGTTGGCGTGTTCCTCCTCTTAGCATGCAATGGCCCACATGTGGGCCCTCTTGAGGACGATTTGCCCACCGGCACTTTGGCAACCTCTAGTGGCTTGGGTGTGCATATCTTTTAATAGAATATATATATCGAATTAAAGCCTACTGTTAATTCATTACGCATGTAGGCTATACAGTACGCTCGCGCGTGTGTGTGCGCTGAGGCTGGTGGCCAGGAGCGGGCAACAAGATGGTATAAATATGGAATATTAATACAGTCTATTCCACTATAGCTATATCCACGTGATTGGGTTATTTATGTCATTTGTGTTGGTGTAGTGCTTTTTGTCACCCCCCCCCGGTCCTAATGGACCGGTCATTGGACTTGCAGCACCACTCATGAACATTACACCACTGCATTTGTGTTTATCTATGTTTATTAATTTGTTATCTGTGGTGCTCACTTGTTTGTTGTCTGTGTATCTGTTGTGCCCCATTGTCTAGTCTAGTGTATTCTCCCCCTGTTTCTGTATCTATGTGTTATTTAGTCTCCTCATGTTTCAGTATGTTACCCCAGGCTGTTTCAGTCTTTCCCACACAGCTGGGTCTTGTTTCCAATCACCCTCATGTGTCAATTAGTCTGTGTATATTAGTGTTGTTTGCCCTGCCCTCCTGTGCTCGATCATTGTTCATGTTACCCTCGTCCTGTGTGTTGTCAACCTTTTGTTTCTCCGTTTTTATCAGTGAGTCAGTTTTGTATAGTTTGCCACGTAAAAAGTAAAGTGCTTATTACTTTCATCCACGACCAGTGCTTCATCTATTTACATCCTGCGCTACCTCTCCTCGTGTTAAATCTGCATACCGGGTTCTACTCCTCTCTACCATCGACATGCCAGCGAAACGCTCCAGGAATCGTAACAGCTTTTATATATTTTCGGACATCGCGATGCGTTGTTGAGGCATGACTATAAATGTAAAATGTAATTTTTTATCATACAAATATTGTTGTATTTATTATTATTATGATTATTTAATTCCAAGGATGTCTGTAGAATCGTGAATGCAATCACCATGATTCCTCTCAAATAAAGCCCTTAACACATTCAGCCCTATGCCCAAGTATAGTCGGGTTATCTTGCCAGCAGTTAAGCGCCATACCCGTGTATAGTCAGGTTTTGATCCTTTGATCTTTTTCCTTTGATCCCCGTTCTAAATCAACATCCGGATCATTCTAGCCGTCCCTGGCTCATTTGTATACGTTGGAATTGCAATGCCGATCGAATATCACCAGGTGGCAGTATCGCCTAATTTTTAACTGGAATGGCTTGGCGTGGATACACGTTTTCCTTTCTTTTCTTTTTTTTGTTAAGGGCTCCTCCTTCTGCTTGAACAGAGATTCACATAGATCACCTCGAAATTCCGTTGCCGAAGCGTATTTCCCATCGAAACGTGTATAGACATATACACTGGTAATACACTTTTTGGAATACCTTCTGGCTAAGGTAAGGTATATTCTATGTCTATTTTACCGAACCTGAAACTTGTTTTTCTAACGATCACAGTTTTGTGTTTTACCGGACGTAAAACATGCTCGACAAACACGATCACGGTATTGAGTTAAAATGACCTCCCCCCCTTGATGATTTTGTGAAGGTACATGTGTACAGGGAGTATTTGGGGTTTCAGGGGATCAACCAGAACGGTTTGGGCTTATTGCACATAATGCGTTTTATCTCACGATCTATGGAAAAAGACTGGATTATCTTGGAAATGCGCAATGTTTTGCGTGTAATAAACTACAAACTACAGTGTGTAGAAACAAACTATTTTCTTCCATGTTGGACTACAAGTAGTGTCTGTCAAATGAGCCACAACATTGTCTCCACAGCTATAATACAGAACACACACACAGCTCTGCAAACATCGTGAAACACAGCGGAAATTACCATTTAAGCTGGCCTGAAGCGGCAGAGATGGGGACAGCTTATGGCGCTGAATGAGTTAAGAACACGGCGCACACCAGTCTGTCCGATTTACGACTGCTCTTCAGCGCTCCTAAATCCTGCTCCCATGGAACAGCTTCATAACGCCTTCTGTCTGGCCTGCAGTGCTGAACCTTCTGAGTGACTCCTCCTGCCCCCACGGGGCATACGGCCCTGAGCTATTGTCTTGTATCTCACCCTGTATCCATACGCTTGCAGTAGTATATCTATTACTCTATTTCACAATTTTCTTTTATACTATGATTCTACTGTTACCATGTATGCATATGCTCACTACATGTATCTATTGCTCCAGCTCCGCCCACTACAAACATGGGAACTCTTTAACCCCCCCCCCCCATCTCTCTGAGTGCTTGTCTCGTAGTGCTGACCAAGGTGGTGGATGTCTCGGGGTCTTGGCCAAGATTGCAGTGACTGCTCTACGTGCACCACCGAGGCCATGGATCAGCTTCTTACCATCTTCTGTCCGTGGTCTGTCAAGGTGGTTTCATTGCTGGGTTAAGTACTTCTATTCTATTCACATAATATGCTTACTTCATATATCTATTCTATTCACATATATGCTACCACTTGTATCTATTGCTATGTCCGCCCATTACAATCACGCGAGCTGTCTAACGCCGCAATGATGACGGGGAGGTTGCGACCCTCTCTGCGCCGCCCCCTGTCTCCCTGTCTCCGGCTGTCTCGGAGTGATGACCGGAGTGTTGAACGTCCTGTGATTAAGACGGGGAGGACACGACCCTCTTTGCGCCGCCCCTGTGCCTCAAATAGATCCGCTATCAGCTCTATCTTTAATCTTTCAAAATGTTCAGTTGCTATCGCTATCAGCTCTATCTTAAATTTTTCAAAATGTTCAGTTGCTATTGCATGCACTCATCTGTGTTTCACTACACACATGAGTGCATGCTTACCAACTGTCCGTCTGCAACACTACTATCACCGACATCTAAGAAGGGAGATCCCCCCTTGAATGGCCCTTCTAAGGTTTCTCTCCTCCACACTGCCTGTGGTGCATTTTTTCCTATTGCTAGGTTTTAGTGAGTTTTTCCTTACCTTTGCGTGGGGTATGTCTGGGAGTGTTGCATTCATTCATTTATTTTGCATTTATTTAAAATGTGTTGGACCTTATGGTGTTCTTGTTTTGTTCTTGACTTATTGTGATGTTTCTTCTTGACTTGTTTAAAGAAGACGTGTCCGGCCCATGGGGACATTAACATGTGTTGTCGGGCCTTACAAATAAATTTGATTTGATTCTTAGCTACGAGCGAATCCAAGAGAAGGGACCGTTCGTGAATAAAAACATCGGCCCGAAAAGGTCTTAAGTGGAGCTACGATGAAATTTGCTCTTAACTCTTGTCTTAAGTCCGTTGGTGAATGAGACCCAATGGGCCTCATTCAACAATACTCTCTTATTATTTTTCTTATATTCTTGCTTACCTGTCTGTTAAGAGAACAATAAGAAAAGCCACCGCCACATTCATCAAGCCATTCTTAACCTCGAAATCTGTGCGTACCCAGGAGATTTGAATGGTGAATCCCACACATTCTAAACTGGATGCGCGTTCTCGCGCAAGTCATTTGCATACAGAGACACGCCTCGCGGGCTCATTATAATATGTCATGTATTATACATGTATTGTATGTATGTTTGTATGTATGTATATAATGTTGTTGAACCTTAAAAAAAACAATAAAAACTATTTAACTAATAAATAACAATTGTGTGTATTGAGCTGTGCTGTATTGTACCCATTCTGCAATCTGTTAATAAAATCTTCAATCAATCAATGGCCTGGGCGGCCAGAGCATAGCTGTTCTAACAGTAATATATAATCCATTTCAGGCAGAACGCACGCAATAAGTTATAATAATAATAATTATTATTATTGAAAAGTTCTGTATTTTTAAAGTCGTATTTGGGGGCAATTAACCAATGGTATGCTTTTTTATTTTATTTTTATTTTGGGTAAGAGTGCTGCAGACCACTCTTATAATTTGTTCTTGCCTGAGAAAAAAGCAACAATAAGAAAAAAAGCTGAATCCCAGGTAAGAACAAAGTAAGAGGAAATGCTAGTTAAGAACGAAATCTGTTCTTATATCGCTTCATGCATGAGGCCCATTGTCCCCTCCTCTCCCCCTCCAACATTGACCGATCCAGAATACAGTTACATAATGGTTACATTATAATGAACACTGGGCTTTAGATGGGCTCAGTCGGACAAAACACAGCACAACTGTAATTACTTCAATGGGACTGATAGTCCAATGCATTACTGCTTCACATGGAAGAGATTAACTGTGTTGTGTTAAGAGTTAGGGAGAAAAGAGAAAGAAATATAGAGAAAGGTACAATTAAACTATTCTCACACCACTGATAGTATAGTGTAATGATTCAATTGAAAAATACTATTTGATTTGATTCTGATTCTTTAAACCAAGATTTTGAACACAAAGAGGTTCAATATAATGGTCTAATTTTCTTTCACGTCTTTTATCGCTTTCAAATATTTTTAGTTACATGAATGTGACAGGACCAATTCAGTCAGTAACAATTTAATATATGAAAATAATCTATAATCTATAATATGTTAGTAGTTCACAAGCATTATGTTTATAAATAGGAGAAGAGAAGAGGTGAGGAGGCGAGAGGAGAGGAGAGAAGAGAAGAGGAGTGGAGAGAAGAGGAGAGGAGTGGAGAGAAGAGGAGAGGATAGGAGATAGGTCGAGAGGAGTGAAGAAGAGAGGAGAGGAGAGGAGAGGAGAGAAGAGGAGATTAGACAGGAGTAGACTGAGTAGAGTGAGAGGATGCCATGTGTACATAGTAAAATAAATGTACATGTTACCTTGCAAGCAAACCGTTATAGTGAGGGGGCCAGCATCTGATGATGAGCCTAACATGGACTGGTGTTGACAGCTGAGGCTGCTAAAATAGACTCTGCAAACACACTGCTGTCCCAGATATGGTGACCGTATAACCTCACTATGTAAGATTCTGGAAACCAATTCAAAACCCACCAACGTAATTGAAGTGACATGAAAGATAGCAAACATCCAGCTCTCTCTCTCCCTCTCCTTTTCAGAACAGACGCAGAGCACCGTACGGTTACACTGTAGCTAGGTTGTGGCCTTCGAAGGACGTGGTCTACAAAGGTGTGTCCTGTCTCCATCTCCGAAAATAAAATTTGGAGCAAACAGGTTATTTGGACAAGCTGACCACATATTTGGAATCATAATTTCACACCTGAAAAAATATTAGAACTGTATAATAATGGTCTTAGGTCGTACGTTAAAACAGCGTTCGGCCTTGGTAAAACTCGCCATGTCTGCCCATTGCTGTGAAATGCATTCTGGGTTACTTGGCTGTCCTCCAAATTCTGGAAAAGAAGGCTCCATTTCTCTGCTGCATTTGAAGGAGCCTGTGAATTAGGACAGAGCCTTGGTTGCGCCGCTGTGACACAATTTGACACATGTGGTCTTCAAATGCAGCCTTTGAAGGCTACAACCTTTGAATTGAGATGCATTCTGTGTCATTGACAGGTGAAACTAAAGCAACTATTTGCATGTATTTTTTAATTGTAATGGATTTTCTTTATGTACAAATATGTGTTGAGTATTTTTTTAAAGCCTGTACTTTAACTGACACACACTTTGTTGGCGTGATTAGCAAGGACACAATGTCATATAGATGCGAACCATTCTTGCATTTATTGAACAGTTTTTTACGTAAGGTGCCATGCCTGTGAGCTGCCACTAGGGGCAGAGTGGCTAAGTGAGAGTGACTGAATTACCGAATCACTGAATGAGTGAGTGACACTGCCGGTCATAGAGGTGCTTCACATCTAAAAATGGACTATCCCCAAACCTTGGACTTATAGTGACAGATCAAAACTAGGGCTGTCAGTTTATCGCGTTAATTAGATTAATTAATTACACAGCAAATTATCACATTATGAAAATTAACTCAAAATTAATTAAAACAAAATTATGATTTAAAAAGAAAAACCTCATTAATTCCATAATAACGTAGAATAAACATTTACACACTTTCTTTTTTAATGGTCCATTTGCATGTTCTTGGTATCTGATTCTAGGGACATCTATGGATCTCAGGGAATGTATTCCCAGTGTCAGAAATACTGTGTCTGTTAGTCAATTGTAATGCACCAAATTCTTTTTTTGGCTGTGAATAACACCATGCTAAAATGTACCAGACCTGAAAAATCTAAGCAAATGAATAAAGGGAAGATGATTAAACAGAAGGTTTTGTAGATACAGTACTGAATTCTGCCATCTGGACACGTGCTATTTGAAATATGATTATAGAATATAAAATATTAGGCCTAAAATGGTTATGTGATTAAAATGTGATTAATTGGATTAATTAATTACAAATCCTGTAATTAATTAGATAAAAATTAATCGCCTGACAAGTACAAAATTGTTTAGCAAAGTCAGAGTAGTTCTACTCTAAGTATCAGCACTCGTTTTCCACCTTTGTGGTTTTTGATGGTTGTCAGAAGACATTGGAGATAAGCCAATCTCTTACCTAAACCAGGGATCAAGCAGAGTCCCCACACTATGCTAGCCAACGTCTTGTTGCAGTTGTCACCTTGTTTGGCCATGTTGGGTCTTGGGGCAGCAAAAAAAAGAATTGCAAGTAGTACCCACTACCCAGAGATTTGAACTTGACGCGCCCATAGTTTTTACTGCTGGGGTGCGTGATCAAACATTATTGTTTCAAATGGCACCTCAGACTAATTTATAACAAGGCCTAATGCACTGCCTGATGCAAAAATGTAATCATGCAGAGTACTTCAATATGTTTTCAATGATAAATCAAATCTATGACAATCCAGCGCGGGGGAAATAATGAACTAGGTAACAGTTACAGTAAGTGCACCTACTTTGAATGGAACTATGTTTTTCAAGAAGCAACTGTAGGCCTAACAATCTCCATGCTGAGGTGAAGTAGATTGATTTGATGTTTGCACTGAAAATGCATTTAAAACCTTCCTCCTTTTACTACCACCAAGAACAAATTATGACCCCAAAATGACTGAGTAGTTGATTCACCCAGGACTAATATTATCAGATGACCTCTGTGTTTGATGAAATATGGTAGGTAATTTGCACTGGATTTTTTTTTTTTTTTTTTTTACAAATGACATACATGGCAGTTTCACAGATGTCATCATATTCTATTTTCACCAATGATTTACCTTGCACACTGAAAAAGCAACTGTTGTTATGTACTGTATGCCGTTGACTCTACATTGTATTGTGCAGCACAAACAGCTGACAGTTTGTCTGAGTTACTTAAAAGAGATTTGGAAAGTGTAAATGGGTAAAAAAAAAAATATGCTATACAACATCATAATCATATTGATGTTGTAGTGGCTCATATTGTTGATGTAGTGGCTCATATTGATGATGTAGTGCAGGGGTGGCCAACCAGTCAGAGACTAAGAGCCACAAAAAAATGACTGTGGTACCACAAAGAGCCACACCATATACCAGCGTTTCTCAACCTTTTTTTTCAGTCACGGCACCCTTCATGTGTTTATAGGTCTCACCCTCTGGCCTCTGAAGTTGCTAATGTCTTTTTTATTTGGGCCTCACAGGGTTAAAAGTACCCTGTGAGACCCACGGTTGCAAAATTACAAAATCACTTTTAGCCATTTAAAAAAATAATGTTTATTTAAAAAATGTTAAAGGGGAACTATTTTACTATTTCTTTCACTATTTGGGCACTTTTACACAATTCCTGTGAGTCTATGGAACACCTAGGTTTTTTTCAAAAAAAATGCATTGTTTTGTATTTCTAATCAAGTACTAAAAACCGCATTTTTCTACCTCAAGATCTTAAGCCGTTTTGAGGCTGGGCTCCAACCACTGTGTGGCCTGGGCCCCGTTCCATGTACCGGGATAACCGAGTTAGCCGGATAACTTTAGCTGGATAACTCTGTTAGCCTGACTTTCCGATTTCATGTACCTGGATTTTCCAAATCACCATGACAACATATCCAAAAGTTTGAGCCTGGTCGAAAGCAGAGTTCAAGTTCAAGTTAGCCTGAACTATCGCCACGCCCCCGCAAAGAAGTGACAGCCCGTTTCCTGAAACTATTCCCACAGTCTACGATCTGCATTATACCATTCTGAATTACGTTTTTGTGCTCCATTCTTCCAGAGGGGGCTTTTGAAATGTAAAATAGACCCAAAATGCTGATATTAAATTCACTTTGTCCTAAATAATGCACGTTATATATACCGTGGCGACGGTGGCTCTCGCTCGTGCGATGTACACATGATGTGGTTATTTTAATTGTAACTGGGATTAAGATGTCTGATGAGATGCGCTGTTTGACGGATTTGAGAAATTGAATGAGCCGTTGACGTCACATTAATGAATGAGGATAAAGAGATAAACTTCATTCAAAACAACGGATATTCTAAACACGGGTCTCTCGTTCATTAATGTATAAACAATGAATTTATCCCATCTGGCCCAGTGGCCCAGCGGTAGTGCTCATGCCTGCCAATTCAGAGACCGGGGTTCAAATCCCCGTGTTTCCAATATGATTTTTTTGAATATAATATTAAGGATTATACGCCAAAGTAGCCTGGTTTTAAGTTAAAATATTATAAATCTACATGCATTGAGGATGTCATTCTTTATATAGCTCTCAACGTGCACCAAATTGAATTATTCCTATATTGCAAAAAGAAGGAAAAGACTAGGGCCTTGAACCCCGGTCGTCCGTGTGAAAGTCAAAAGAAGAACCCGTTACACCACAGAGAAGATAAGTAAAAGATTGACTATACATCAATCAATGGGTAAGAGAGCCGTATCGTAATTCTGTATAACAGTTAACTAATAATTTTCGCTAGCAAGATCTCATTTGATTATTCAATCCAGCAGGCAAGTTTAAAGAAATATAATCTGATTGATTGAGGTAATGAGGGACTTAGAATTAGCCTATAGATAACGCATTTAACTTGTCGGCGAGGCGATTGAGCCTATTGCAATCTGTCAATAAAGTCTTAAATCAATTAATCAATCAATGCCGTTGAGAATCAGGGTCTCTGCCATCGATACGTGCTGGCTTTCCACCTAAAACGGGAGCGCGCATCTAGCCTGACTTGAGCCTGACTCTCAAGTCTGGCTTGAGTTAACGAGACTGAATCCTCCTTTGTGAAACAGGAAAATCCCGGCTTTGAACATCGGGTTAACTGAAGCTGGATAATGGACATGTTGATCGACTTAGTTGAACCACGTACATGGAACGGGGCCCTGGTGCCAACTGCCACATCAACTGCCACATTATTATGCAGCTGAGAAATCTCTGACATCACAGATATGCACATTTTCAGATGACTCAGTTCAGTGAGGGTGAATATTGTGAGAGGAGAATTGGAAGAATTCGCCAATATGAGAATTAGAGACATATATCCTATTAATATAAGTCCACATAGCTAAGAAACAATGGTAAACACTGAAAAAAGCCATTTATAAGATAGTTCCCCTTTAAGCACATGTATAGTCAATTGGTCCTGTTGTTCAGCCTCACAATGCTATTTGATAGTAAATGTGTTTATATGTCCCACCCTCTGGCCTCTGAAGTTGCTAATTTCTTTTTAATTTGGGCCTCACAGGGTTAACCTCTTAAGCCCGAGATATACAGTAAAAGTGTATATTTTCAGCATTATGTTTGTTTACCAATTATTTTAACTGTTATTAGTGAAATATAAGATTATAGAAATCTCAGGGCATTGAGTCGGAAACCGGCGCATATTGACAGGAGGAAGTGGCACAGCCAAAAGTGAGTGTAGTCTTTTGAAGGAAGAGACTCAGGGCTTTCAAATTTCGAAAAACTACCCTACCCAGCTCACACCAGCCCCTGTCAATCATCTGACTTCTGGATTTACTTTTAAATTTCTCTTATTTTTTGGGATTATCTCCCACAAACCTGAACGTTATTGCCATAAAACAGAACGCAGTTAGTTTCTCTACCTTTCTGTGAACGTCTTGCAAAAAACGGTGTTGCAATATGATGAAAAATGGTGGAGAAATTTACATTATAAAAAAGATGGCAGAATTCAGTACTGTATCTACAAAACCTTCTGTTTAATCATCTTCCCTTTATTCTTTTGCTTATATTTTTCAGGTCTGGTAAATTTTAGCATGGTGTTATTTACAGTCAAAGATAAAAAAAAAATTAAATAGAATTGATATTCTCCTTTGGTTCATTACAATTTACTCAAGCCTAGTAACAGACACACTATTTCTGACACTGATCCATATATGTCCCTAGATTCAGATACCAAGAACATGCAAATGGACCATTTAAAAAAAAAATTTAAATGTTTATTCTACGTCCTTATGGAATGAGTGACATAAAAAAAAAAAGTAAAAAAAAAAAAAAAGGGTAAAAAAAAGGTAAAAAAAAATATATTTTTTTAATTTTTTTTAATTTTTTTTTATGGATGGAAGAGCCGCACATTGACGGGCAAAGAGCCGCATGCGGCTCGCAAGCCGCGGGTTGGCCACCCCTGATGTAGTGGCTCATATTGATGATGTAGTGGCTCATATTGTTGATGTAGTGGCTCATATTGATGATGTAGTGGCTCATATTGATGATGTAGTGGCTCATATTGTTGATGTAGTGGCTCATATTGTTGATGTAGTGGCTGATATTGTTGATGTAGTGGCTCATATTGATGATGTAGTGGCTCATATTGATGATGTAGTGGCTCATATTGTTGATGTAGAGGCTCATATTGATGATGTATTGGCTGATATTGATGATGTAGTGGCCAAAATGGGGAAAGGAACTGCTATGGCTAGGAAATGTGTAACATATACCCTTCCATTCTTAATCAGGTAGTACAGTCACTTGTTTTGACACATCTAGTATATTGTCTGATGATGATCCTACGGTCATCATCACCCTCAGATTCTGGTGAACTTCTACCGGTGTGCCATAGAAAGTATACTCACCAACTGCCTCACACCTTTTGCATCTGGTACGGCAATTGCACTGCCTCTGACCGGAAAGCACTGAATGCATCACCGGTACATCACTCCCTACTATTGAGTCTATTCATCACAAACGGTGTCTGAGGAAGGCACACAGCATTGTCAAGGACACCTCTCCTCCCAATCATGGACTCCCCTCTGGGAGATGCTACAGGAACCTCTGCTCCAAGTCAAGCAGACTCAGGAACAGCTTCTTTCCCTCAGCTGTCACCCCCCCCCCCCCCCCCACACTACCATATGACTCTGTATGACTCTGAACTCGGTTGCCTATACTCAATTTACACCTACCTTACAGTCTACAACTGCCCTACACTGTAATCATAATAATCTTAACTACGTAAGGGATAATTTATAGCTACGAGGTCATTGTCGCAAAATAATTGACCGACACAGAGTTTAAAATACCGAGCCGCCTCGGCGAGGTGTTTTAAACGTCAGTGAAGGTGAATTATTTTGCGATGATGACCGAGTATAGCTATACATTATCCCGCTTATTACATGGCTAACTTACTAACAATATACCTAATTCATTTGACAAATCGCAGTTGTTCTGTGGCTCTGTCAGCCCAAATAAAGTGATTATTATTATCGCGGGAAGCCCGGCAGGTGTGTCTGATTGGCTGCACTGAAACAGTGTGTGTCAGTGGGGCTTGATTACTCCAGCTGCGAAAAACAATTATCACTGGTGGTTATCGAAAAATAATTCACTGCTGTCGGGGGCTATTGACCAATCACAAGCAAGCATTTCGGCGAATGTGAAAACGCCATGTAATAACCCCTCATACTATAGTCTACCCATATAGACTGTATGACAGCATGTATGACAGTGCTGTATAAACCCATATTTATATTTACATTTATATTATTATATTTACTGCACATAATATATCCATATTTGTCTGAATATACCTGCATATAACCCCTCTATATGAAACCGGTCTTATTTGACATGCCCTGGGTGGGAGTTGAACCCCGGTCTCCCGCGCCGCGGGCGACATCGCAGACCACTATACCAAGAGGTGAATTCACTTCTTGGTAATGTGTCTGGATGCCTTTTCTTTTTAAGGGGGAGTGAATTTACTTGCAGTACCGCTACGTGCCACAGTCACTTCACAACACATGAAGTCCATCGTGACTGTGGATATACTTGCGGTACCTCCGTTACATATACTTACTTATACACCTGCATATAACCCTTAGCTCTGTATGATAGCTTGTACAAATGCTGTAATATATACAGTATATATATATAATCTCACCACATATATACATGTCTATATTTACCTGCTCATAAACCTTTTACATATCTGTAGATACTATATCTATATCTGTACATATCCTACTCTTACTAGTTACGCTGCTAGACAGTATGACTACTACCATACTGTCTTTATACCTGTATCACTGTACATATTATACTACAACTCTGTACAAACATCTGATTAACACTACACTCAGTACTAGTACTCATTTGTATATTTTGTACCCAGTTTAATCACCTGTACATTGTACTGCTACATTTGCACTCTGGTTGGATGCCAAACTTATTTTCGTTGTACTGTACTTGTGCTGTATAATGACAATACATTTTAATCTAATCTAATCTAATCAGCATTAAAGAAGGAGCTGAACAAACTTCAATTGGCACGAAACAGAGCTGCCAGGGTAGCTGTTCAATGCTCAAATAGAGCAAATATATTCTGACATCTTTACCTGATTAGATGTTACTGAAAAGAGTCACACTCATTTCACCAGACAGGCGCTAAGTGGTGACCTGGTACTTCCTCGACCTGTAGGCCTAATCATTTAAAAACCACAGTGCGCGGGGGAGCTCCAGTAGCTCACCACGTACCGCAAGTGCTATAACCAGCTGACTGGTCAAAGTTAAAAAAAATAAAAAACCACAGTGCGCTATAGAGCCATATTCAACTAGAACAAGCTACCAGTATCCACAAGGCAAGTAAAGAATAAATATAGTGTTGGCCCTCAATCATTCATTGTATCTTCAATGTTGAGTATTAATTGTTTTTTTTATTTCCTTTATGCAATCTGTTTTTGTTGTTAATGTAGACACATGAATGTGTCTGGTAAAAGACTTCGGCATTTAATACAGACATTGGACTGCGGAAGACACGAAGAAGCAAGGGGCACGCCCCTTCCCTGCGCCGACTGTCGACGAGAGCAGACGTGCGAGAGAGAGAGCTCCCCAGAGCATCGAGCTAACGGCTAATAAAGTGGCCTAGTGTTTAAGCATAACGCAGAGTGTTTTTTTTTTATCCACTTTTTCTCCCATTTTCTATATTTTCTCCCATCCCAATTTCGTATCATCCAATTTCAACCCTCCCCTGTCACGGACGCTGTTTCTTGCCTCCCACAAGCCGGCTGCAATGTGGACTAAGTCATACATAGCACAAGTCCCCTCCGGTACTTGAGGTAACAGCAATCGCATCTTTTCACCTGCGCAGCTCGATCTCTCAGTGGCGAGGAGTAACGCGTGGGAGGCTCACACTGCCCCCGACACTTCCTGATTCTACTGCGCAGGCGCACCAACCGACCTGCAGGAGTTGCTGTCCACAACGCCCGATCCCCACCCATCAGTTTCCCACCCCCTAATACGGCCAATGTGTATTAGTACGGACGACCAGCTAAACTGAAAGCAAATGTGGAGCGCTGGGCTCGAACTGACGAGCCCAGCGTCTCCAGCATTTCGTGGCGAGTGCCTTGCCCACTACGCCACGTAGCCGCCCTAAGCATAACGCTGAGTGTTAACGTGTAGAATAAGTGTAGTATCGTGACGTCGTGTCGCCGAGGAGGACGGTCAACCGACCTATGTGAGAAGACGACAGAGACCTTGCGTATTAGCAGTCTAGGTCGAGAGCTAAGTTAGCCGCATTGTGAGTTAGCCATGTAGCTTAGCTCATCGTGCCCACCAAGCTACCAGCGGAAGAAGGATGCTTCACCCAAGGCTTCTACTGGACACTTCGGGCACCAGCAGACCACCAATTGACTACCAGCAACATCCCGGCCGGGGTGGACCAGGTGACGGTCTACAGAGACCACTTTTATCGCCGGAGAAGCACCGACTTTATGATACATGCGTGCTAAAGCCAGCCACGGCTAGACTGTTTAACGTGAACTTGACATTGTTAGTAGGCGCCGTGGCGGCGAACTTTGATAGGCACGCGTGTTCATTAAAGGGACAACCCGTGCTTTTCCCTTGTCTCTGGAATACAGCCTTTTATTTGTTCAGGCTCTCAAGGGAGTGAAAGGGCCATTATGTTTGCGGCCACTACGTCCCCAAGCTACGACTCAACAGGGTTTTCTTTATTCTTTTCTTTATTCTTTTATTTGGTAGTTACTTTAATGTGCTGGCTTAGTAGAGGTAAAGTGCATTGCACAGGTTTGGGCCCACGCAGGTTGTGTGTATACGTTCCAGGTTACCCACAGGGTTGAACCGTGGTTATACTTATTACTAGTTATGCATTGTGCTACTGCAGCAACTCCTTTAAAGGGAACGTGCACCATTTAATTAACATTGTGGAGTATTGTGATAACATGTGTATGTGAATATCCCTTGGAAGATTACAGTAAACGGGACTGTGATAATTGGATCCACTGTGTGTGTGTGAATTAATAACATATCCCTGTCTAACCTCTTTGCTAACCCTGTATCCCACTAAGCAGGGTAGGTACTCATTTCAGGTCTCTCCACAGAGAAAGGTATGGTACTGCTTTGGGGAGAATTACACCAACCACTACTTCCACCGGGTGTGAGGGGGTGTGGAGCGTACTAGGGGAGCGTGGGTGATTAGGGGTTACTGAGTATTGCCCTTAAGAGGCGGGAAGGACCAGTACACCAGTCCTAGGTCCGTAAATCCTAAGGCCCTATATGTCACCTTTGCTAACCTTAAGCCTAGTACCCCAACACTGCAGTCGGGGGCCCAGCTGGACTTAGCTCTGCCGGGTTCCTACTATCCGGTGCCAGTAGAATCGCACCCTCACCAAGTAGGGATAATCCACCCTTCTACATTTAATTGTATTACTCATCACATTCTGTATTTGTATTCCGTTATATTATTTTCTTGTGAGGACCCCAGGAAGTGTAGTGGTCATTAATTCAACAGTTTATGGGGATCCTAATAAAACATAAACAAACATGTAAATTATTTCACTAGAGGTCCCCAGGTAATATTAGTCTCGTGTGAATAGGGCTAAAGAGAGCATTATTACTGAAAGGAGTTGGGGCTAGGAATACCATTCTGTGATAAATACAATTACAAATCCAGCCCACAAATCCAGCCCACTGAATCATGTACGCCTGTCCTTTTCCTAATTCCATAATGCTATGATTCAATTCAAGTGATTCAGGGAACGCGCAACCTTCTGCCCTTTGTTCAAAATGCATATAATAATTCGATACTTTTAATCAAATACTTAATTACTAACAAATACTTAATTATAATGTTGTGGGATCGCAAGAAAGGATGAAACGGGAGACGGTAGTCGAGTCTTTCCTTTACTTCCCAACATAAATTACATACATCAAACAGAGTGCAGAGGCGTTTAACGTTACTACTTCAAAGTGACAGCAGCCAGCCTAATATACGTCACCAAATACCCACACCGTTCCCAGAATCCCCAGGCTTAAAGGAGCATTCCTCTGCTCCTCAAGTCCAGTGAATGTCTGCACCAATTGTGCGTGATAAGTGTCACCACACAGGCCCCCCCAGAATTCACAATAACCCCCCAAAAGATCATCCACAGTCAACGAGGCGGGGGGCGGATCAGGCGCCCAAAACGAGTCCGTATCACCCGTGCAGGGGTAGAGGTGGGGATTGGGGTGTGTGGGGCGTGTGGGGGGGATTCAGGAGATATGAGGTGACTAGAGGGAAAAGCAGTTGGCAGGGCCCGGGCAGGGGGTCGTCCACGCCGCGGGGGCCGGGCCAGTTCAACTGGCCTGTCTAGGTCCAAATGGGCAGGCTTGAGCCGGTCGACCGATACCCGCTCTGACCTTCCTCCAATGTCCACCATGAAGTTCTTAGGCCCCGCCTCCAGGACGCGAAAAGGGCCGTCGTAAGGGGGCTGCAGAGGAGTACGGTGGCTGTCATGGCGAATGAAAACATACCTGGCTGACTGCAGATCCCTAGGCATGTAGGATTGCGGGAGGCAGTGCTGGGAAGTTGGGACTGGCGTGAAAGCACCGGCGCCATCCCTGAGCACAGTCCGAGATGAGGTGACCAACCAGGGAGCCTCGGCATCCGGGAGGAACTCCCCAGGGACTCGCAGCGGCTGTCCGTACACCAGCTCAGCAGCCGAGGCCTGCAGGTCTTCTTTGGGGGCGGAGCGCAGGCCAAGCATGACCCAGGGAAGCCGGTCGACCCAGTTGCAGTCCGTAAGGCTGGCCCGCAGAGCAGCCTTCATAGAGCGGTGAAACCGTTGCCCTGTGGGTTGTAGGCTGTGGTGCGGTGGAGCTTCACTCCCAGGCCCTCGGCGACTGCAGTCCAGAGCCCGGACGTAAACTGTGGGCCCCGGTCGGATGTGAGATCAGGTGGTGTGCCAAAACGGGCTACCCAGGACCCAATGAACGCCCGGGCCACCTCGGCGGATGTGGTCGATGCCAGCGGGACCACCTCCGGCCACCTAGTGGTTCTGTCCACCATGGTGAGGAGGTGAGTGAACCCGTGAATATTATATATATATATATATTTTTTACTTTTTACTTTCAAAGGAAATGTGTACTACACTACATGTATTTGAACCCTGCAGTTACTAGTTACTATGTGGAAAAGGTTTTGCTTATACAAATTATGTGAGGAGAACAACACCACCATTGCACCATTGCACAGCTGCGACCATGGGCTCGATCTAGGTCAGGGCCCTCATTTATCAATAATGCGTAGAAAGTGTTCTATTTTCTCTCCTATGCACATAAGGAAATCGGGATTTATCAAACATGCGTACACAGGTTGTACGCACACAAGTACTCCGTGTTGATAAATACCAATTGTTCTTACCGTCTTCGCTCGTGCACGATGATAAGTATTTGCATACACAACTGCCCATAATTAACCATATATGGTAATTGAACACCCCCATGGAAACATGCCTGTTTGTGGAATGTGGAATAATGGTTAAGTGAACTAAAAAGAGTGACTTCACTAAGGGCTGGCTTTCTTCTTCTGCATTTTTTTGCATTGGCACTCTGGCACAGAAGAAGAAAGGCAGCCATTTTGAAGGAAAGCAGTAGCTTAGCTGAAGTTGACATGTTTATAAAAATTATTTAAAATGTTTATTCAAACCCTAGCGTATGTCTGTCCGAAACCCTTGTGCAACTGTGAATACCTTCGAAATCTCTCTGCAACACTTGTATGACGAGCGTTTTGTTGCTGACCAGCGCGACAGACTTAATTGTGGGATTTAGAAGAGACTGTTGATTCACGGAGAGCTTTAGCTCTTCCAACAATGTTGGCGTGATTTACAGTACCGAAAGGGGCTAAGGTATATGCCACGTACAGTACAAACGGTGTCAGGTATATCAGGCGGACAAGTTTCCGACCAAGAACCAGCATTTGAGTGAACAATGTCGGAACTTCAGGGGATATTTTGAGTCGCCGAGCTGAGACATCATGTCCTTTGACAGCTAGTTCGGTAATATTTTTTTAATAATCACATGATTTTTGTAGTGGCCTAAAGCCATCGTTTATGTGTTTCAAATTATTTACTTTGTTATTGGTTCAATGTTTCTCCCAACTTTGACACGTGGACGCTAGCAGGTCAGGTGAAAAACATCTGGGAATCTGCTGGCTCGGACCTTCCAAGTTCCTGAGGACCTTGTAAATTGCAGCAAAAGTCTGGGAGGACAAATGCAGAGACACCACTGAAAGGACCTCGAGAGCCAACACTGCTGAGAGGGACCTGGGATTGCAAACATGAGTTACTGGAGGAATTTATTCATATGGGAAAGAACCATTCACCATTCCACTGTGTTGACTTTGTGTGTGTCTCACCTCATTGGCAGATAACTTTCCGCTTAAGAAAATGTAAAATAAAGATTTTAAGATTCACAAGAGTACATGGCTTGTTGAGAGGGAGATTTTTCTTCTTCTTTTTTTTTTTTTACACAGTGTGAAAATGACAAAACACTGGAATGAAGTAAGCGGTTGGTGGTTGGTTAGAAGATTGAGAGGTTGTTGAGTTCATAATGAAGTCATTAAAAAAACATGTCAACAAGGATGTTAAACAGTACATAAATCCTTTACCTAATGTGGAAGCCTGGGGGAATGCAGAGGTGGTGTATCTCATTAATATAAGATGCCAGGCAGTGAGTCAAGTTGCCAGGTTAACAAAAAATTTAATTATTATTCCCAGGTTTAGGGTTTTAGGGGCCACAGTAGCTCACAGGTCGAGTGGTCGTCTGGTAATCAGAAGGTTCCTGGTTCGATTCCGACTCCTCCCGGCAGAGTGTCGAAGTGTCCTTGAGCAAGACACTTAACCCCTAACTGCTCCAGATGAGCAGGTTGGTACCTCGCACGGTTGTCTCCACCATCGGTGTGTGAAGGGGTGAATGTGAAGCATAAGTTGCAAAGCGCTTTGGATAAAAGCGTTATATAAATGCAGTCCTGTTTACCATTTAGTCAGTCTGGCCTTCGCTGCCCAGGGTCTTTTTAGGTCTAGGACTTTAGTCAGTCTGGCCTTCAATTCCCAAGGTGTGGGGGAGAGAGAGCAGTAAGCCTGGCTTTTCCAAATCCAGTGCATGGGTTTGTGGGTTGCTGGATTCATCTTTGGAGAGAGAGAGAGAGAGAGAGAGAGAGAGAGAGAGAGAGAGAGACCCCCACGTCCGCTCCATCGTAAAAATATCCTACTTTCACCTCCGCAACATTGCAAAAATCCGTCACTGCCTCTCCCCCCCTGCTGCTGAATCCCTCATTCACGCCTTCATCTCCTCCCGCCTGGACTACTGCAACTCCCTCCTCACTGGTATCACCTCCCGCTCCCTCCATAAACTGCAAATGGTCCAAAATTCAGCCGCCCGCCTCCTCACTAACACCCGGTCCCGCGAACACATCACTCCTGTCCTCCACTCCTTCCACTGGCTCCCGATCAAACACAGCATAAACTTTAAAACACTACTCCTCACCTTCAAAGCCCTCCACAGCCTGGCCCCCCCCTACCTGACTGATCTCCTTCTTCCCTACCGCCCCACCCGTTCCCTCCGGTCCTCCTCCACTGCCTCCCTCACTCTCCCGACATCCAATCTTAAAAACTTTGGAGATCGGGCCTTCTCTCGTACTGCACCCCGACTCTGGAACTCCCTCCCCCAGTCCATCAGAGACTCCCCTACACTCTCCACCTTCAAAGCTTGCCTCAAAACCCACCTGTTCTCCCTTGCCTTCAACCCCCCGCACCCATAACCCCCCCCCCCCCTCCAACCTGATTGATGTCTGTCTCCAGTCTTTTTTGTGCTATCATGCTGTCTTCCCTGTTCCCCCCATGGTCTCATGTTCCATTTGTTTTTGCTTCTTTGTTGTTTCTTTGTTTTTGTTTCTTTGCTTTTGTTTCTTTGTTTGTACTCTTGCTCCCGACTATTGTCAGCGACTTCGGGTTATTGAGAAGCGCTATATAAATTAAATTAATTATTATTATTAGAGAGAGAGAGAGAGAGAGAGAGAGAGAGAGAGAGAGAGAGAGAGAGAGAGAGAGAGAGAGAGAGAGAGAGAGAGAGAGAGAGAGAGAGAGAGAGAGAGAGATCGCAGCCCGAAATCAAACCCAGGACGTGGTTGATACAGTGTACGCCTCTAAGCCTCTTGATGATGTCATAATGTAGATGGATATAATGATATGCAACTAAGCTCCTTGATGATGTCATAATGTAGATGGATACAGTGTATGCCCCTAAGCTCCTTGATGATGTCATAATGTAGATGGATACAGTGTATGCCCCTAAGCTCCTTGATGATGTCATACTGTAGATGGATACAGTGTATGCCCCTAAGCTCCTTGATGATGTCATAATGTAGATGGATACAGTGTATGCCCCTAAGCTCCTTGATGATGTCATAATGTAGATGGATACAGTGTATGCCCCTAAGCTCCTTGATGATGTCATACTGTAGATGGATACAGTGTATGCCCCTAAGCTCCTTGATGATGTCATAATGTAGATGGATACAGTGTATGCCCCTAAGCTCCTTGATGATGTCATAATGTAGATGGATACAGTGTATGCCCCTAAGCTCCTTGATGATGTCATAATGTAGATGGATACAGCGTATGACTCAAGCTCCTTGATGATGTCATAATGTAGATGGATACAGCGTATGACTCAAGCTCCTTGATGATGTCATAATGTAGATGGATAAAGTGTATGCCCCTAAGCTCCTTGATGATGTCTGGAGAATTATCCTACGTTTTCCCACAAAGGGTTCATTATTATTATTATTACTCTCATAAGTGACATTTATTGCAAGCGTTAGTTATTGTCTGGTGCCGCCTAGTGGACACACTTTGGAACATGCGTTGGTGAGAAACGTGCACCGTTTATATCTGCAATTATATTTTACATGTATAACAAGCTAATGTATGCCGTTTATTTCCCTTTCTTTTGTATATGTAAATAATATGTATCGACTATCTATCGACTACTAATGACTAACTGTTAGTTAGCTACTAATTACTGACTGCTAGCTACCAGCTAACTGCTGGTTAATTGGCCACCTGGTGTTAACGGCAATACAGTTGTCTAAAAGTACTGAATGTTTGGACATGGAGTCCAAATAAACACCATTCTTCCAAAGTCGGAATCGTTTCCTTTGGTTCCTATTCTCAGTCGTTCGCCTACGCCCTTCCAATGGGGATATTTAGTTGACACATTGACAGTGACTGCTCGATAATTGGAAAATTATTTACCGGACGCGTGCCGCCAAGGGACGGACGGATGGAATGCAGAGGGAAGTGCCCGCGTGGGATATCGTTTCAACGTTGAGGTGGGACCGAGACGGAGGGATACACACTGTAACGCGACTATTTTAAAGTGACAAGTAAAAAGCCGCTGAGAGGGCTTGGGCAGGGAGATCTGTCCGACACGCGAGTCCAATGAATGAGCCTGAGTCCGTAGCTGCAATTCAAGGGTGTTTATTTCAGCCTTCGGTTACATGCTCTTGCAGATGTTATGATTTCGATGGTAACTGGGTAACGTAATGCGGTCAACAGAAATATAGGCACCCTGCCAGTGCCTCACCCTCTCTCTGTAACAAACAAACACTGAGTGGTTCCCAGACACAGGTGATATTAATTACCCTTCGTCCCACACCTCCAGACAGACACACCCACCACCACTGGTGACAAAGTAACATGCACCTCCCTGCCCGGACAAACCGGCCCCTAATTATTACTACATAATAATTACAGCAGAAAAACCCAATGTGTAACACGTGCAAACAAACCACAATCAAGATGAACGGTCCAATGTCTTTTTGTTCTTGAAGATGAGAAAAAAGTTCAATGTCAACGCCGTTGAATATGTCACGTGTCCGTAGGCCAGAGATCCTAGAACTTTCGGAGCCTAAACAGTGTGATCTATACTACCACACTGAACGTCATGTCCAAAGTCAAGTCACGTCAGGTCAGGTCTGATCAGCCTCCTTGTTACGTATTACTTTCACATGGTGGAGGGATACTTACTGTCTGTGGTGCATATTCACATTGTGGTTAAGTGTGCTGTCACTAATTGGTGGTTTAATTGACACACTGTTTCTTCCTGTTTTTGTTATTAAAATGGCCGCCCTTCTAATTCATCACAGGTGTGGTGATGAGGCACCACGCCCTACAAATGCAGTGCAGGGAGCAGTTGTCAAGTCTCCCCCACTTCACAGGAGAGGTCTCAGCTCTCCAGCGTCTCACCTGCTCTCTTTGTTTTGTTGTACATTCGGCTTGTTCTTCCTTTTGCCTATAGTTTTGTTATTTAACTTTGGAGTCTGGAACACCCAGCTCCCACTATTTCTGTCCATTTAGTTAGTTGTAAATAAATAGTTATTTTTGATAAAACTTTTGTCCAGTGTCCTGTGTCCACCACGTCGCATTCAAGGCCTTGACGAGCCATATTGTAGGCTTGAATGTAACATGAATGTAAATGTAAGAAGGAGATAAATCTTTGTGACAGGCCTGTCCATACAGCTTGTCCTGGTCTTGATCTTCACTTGTCGAACGAGTCCTCTCTTATCTCAAATAGCCCCAACAACTCTCCCCGTGATCAAAGAGTTGCAGGGTGCAGAGTCGTCCATGATGCGTACGATGTCTCCAGACATGAAGTTGCGCTCGATTCTGTTCCACTTCTGGCATTCCTGTCCCTTTCCAAATCCTTTTCCTCCTGTTCTATTATGCCAAGTTGTTTCTGGGTGTTAGACTTTATGAACTCTAATTCGAGTGTCTCTTCACTTGTCATCCTGTTTATTCTATCAAGTTCTTCTTTTTCTCGTTCCAAGTCCTTCTTGATCTTTTCAAATAGTTGTTTCTTCCCCATGAGCTTTTGCTTCCGTTCATTCTTCATGTCTTCCGTCATTGTCACTGTGTCAGGTTTCATTCTCTTTAGATGTTGTTTTTCTCTCATTGCAATGCTGATGCTGTTCTGCAGATCCTTTTGAACTCTGACGGACAATTCCCTCAGGTCCTCCTTCTCTCTTCTTATCTCACCGAGGACATTATCGTTGTTGTCTGACTCCTTTTGTAGTTCCGACTTGATCATGTACAGTGGTTCCTTTTCCTCAACCATAGCTTTACTTTCTTTCTTCATGTCCTCTAAGACGGATAGCATCGTCTCCCTTTGAAGATATATCTCCATTTTGACATGTTCCACTCCAGCTTGTTCCAGGGTCAGGGTGCTTTGACCTTTACTTAGGTCTTGTTTCTCCTTTTCAACCTGTTCCTTGATTTCTTCTAATTGTTTCTCCTTCATTTTGTTTTCTTCCATATTAGCTTTGATCTCTTTCCGTTGCTTTCGAATGTGATTGGAATAAGGCTCCATAAGGCTCTTCACTTTATTTGCCTCTTCCATTCCCTGTTCATACATATTTTGTCTCTCTGTCTTAGGCTTCACAATGTCAGGCATGCACACATCCCCGTTCTTTAGAGGTAAACCAATGGTGTATTCACCATCCACAAGCTTAACAGTGTTTTCAACCATTTCCATGAACTGTCGATCCTCTCTTGATGGACCCAGCTGTTTGTCATGGCTGCACTGAGGGAAGTCAATTTGAAACTGCTGCTCCCACAGTTCATCCAATTTCACGACTGAGATATGGTTAGCAGTAATACTAGGTTGTTCACAGTCTGCCCCTCCAGACAATGACCCATTATCTGTTCCTCCAGACAATGACCCATTAACAGTCCATCCCAACCTGGTCTGAACAGCATACGGCTCTCCATCCTCACTTGGAATTACCTTTACTGGCTCCAGAGCTCTAGGTACGTTCAAGCCAATCAAAAGCTCAATGTTTCCATCAATTTCAGGTAGATGTACCCCACGCAAGTATGGCCATCTGCACAAATCTTGCTGCCGTGGTATATTGCTCCTGCTGACAGGCATTTTCTTCTGTGTGAAGACGTCTGGCAAGTCATAGTAGAGGCCACTGTCCAAGCCTGCTATCTCCAAGTCTGACACAATGCAACATCCCACAACCTTTTCCTGGCCCATAATATGTAGGAGAATTTCAGTTGCTCTTCCTGAGATATTCAGTCTATCCATCAGGTTTGTTGTGCAGAATGATCCTGAGCTTCCTTGGTCCGAAAAAGCATAGGTTTCCACAATGGTACGGCCCTTTTTAGACTTGACCTTGACTGGCACTATGGGGAGTTTGCAGTCCTGCTCACCGGCCCCAGTGAGACCACTAGTTTGCACTGCTACCAGAGCACTGCCCACTGCCGTGTCAGTATCAGCTGCCACTGTCCTTTTTCTCTCTGCCTCCTTGTCCTTCGGGTAAATGTGAAGCATGCTAGGATGTCTGTATCCACATACTTTACATGAGAGTCGCCTCCTGCAGTCCTTACTTATGTGCCCTCTGCACAAACAGCCAAAACAGATTCTGTGCTCTCTCAGGAAGGCAATCTTGTCCTCATGTGCCCTCTTTTCTAGTAGCGGGCACAACTCCAGTACATGTTCACCCTCACAACACAGGCAGGTATTTTCATCCAGTGAGCCTCCTTCCTTTTGCATATAGTCCTTTCCCTCCACAGAAGTGACTGTAGTTGCAAAACTACTTCCTCTGTTGTATTGACGCTGTTGGCTGTTTTTGCTGCAGTCATTGCTTCGCACTGTGGTTGGAATATCCTGTATATTACCAAATACAGGATCAGATATAATTTTCACCTGGCGCTCAATGAAATCCACAATGTCAGGAAAAGTAGCTCTATTATGACGCCTCTCTTGAATATCACAAGCCACCGTCCTCCATTTGTCTCTTAGCTTGTACGGTAACTTTTGTATTACTGTCAGCATGTTTGCAGGCATGTTGAGCTCAGACATGTACTGTATGTAATCCATTGCGTTACAACATCCCCTCAAAAAGAGACCATAAGTTTGGAGTGCTTTGACATCCTCTACCTTAACCGTTGGCCAAAAGAGAGCCTTGTCCAAATAAGCTGCAGCAATCTTTTGCTCATTTCCAAAATGTTCCTCCAACAAAGCTTTTGCCTTGTAATATCCTCTGTCTGCAGGCATTTGTTGACAGCTTTTAACTAGCTCTCGTGGCTGCCCCCTGGTGTACTGTGCCAAGAAGTGCAGACAGTCTCTTACATCACTTGTCCTTTCTTCAATGTTGTACTCAAAGGTTCTCATAAAAGCATGGTGCTGAAGAGGATCTCCCTCAAACACTTGGATCTCTCTGTTTGGCAAAGATGAGACATTCTGCTGTTGCACCAGCATAGCTGTAATTTCGTTTTTGTCTTGCCATTATGGACAACAAGTTATTACTTTCATCTGTGATTGGCACATGAGCATGTGTACCGGCCACAAACTGAGGTGTTGAGACACCAGTCATCATATTAGGAGCCATCCCAAGCAGCCTGGGTGGTCTCTGGTGGACTATTCGAGATCCAACATCCACAATATTTTCTCTTTCATTTGGCTTAGTGGAGTGAGAATTGGATGTGAGTATATGATCAACTTCTCCTCGGCCACAAGGCACAAATTAATCCACATCAATATTGAGAACAGCATGGGCTCCTCTCTCCATGCTGCTCAAATGGAAACAGCGTTTATCATCAGGTTTTTTAGATGTGTTCCCACTCACATTGCTTCTTGAGGTTCTAAATACATCCATCATAGCCTGTGAGGCTGCTATCTCCACTTCAAGTTCAAATAGCTCTTTCCTTTTCCTTATTTCCTCCTCCTGCTGATCCAGATCTTGTTTGTGCTTAAGCAACCGTTGACGCGTAAGGAGAGCAGCCATTTTGGCTTCTACTTTGACACAGGAAGAAGTAGAGGAGCTTGAAATCATGGAGGACCTAGATTGTGAACCATGTCCTCTTTTTCCAATATTTGAGATGCTGTCACTTGGCAGAATTCCATCCTGCATTTTTCCATCCTGCATTTTTCCAGACAAGACATCCTGCTCCATGTCTGAGGACATTTTGTTAAGCTGTAGCTCATCCAACCCCAAGCCTGGAGGATCTTTAGACTCCTCGTCATGAGTATCCATGTCCCTTGTTGCATGTTTTGAGGCCAGTCTGTCATTTTCAGAGAGCCATTGTTCCACATCCTCTATAAATCCTTTGTTATATTGGTTGACGCTTGTAAACCATGCATTTTGTTTATGCTGCTCCTCCTGAGATACCAAAGTCATGAGTGAATTATGCAGTGAAATTGTGTCGTCATGCAACTGTATCAAAATAGCCAGCTGAGTTTGCACCTGTAAAGCATTCTCATCATTCACCATGAGCTCCTTCAAAGCAGTGATGACACCCTTTATTTTATTCACTTTTGCATGGCGGGCTGTCTGACGTTTATCAATTTCATTCACCAAGGCCTTTTCAGTGAATTTCCGTTTTCTTTTAACAATTGCATCATCAGCTCCAATTACATTTGAACCAGCATTTAATCCACAGACATCTGAACCAGCATTTAATTTACTGATATTTGAACCAGCATTTAATCCATGGGCATCTGAACCAGCATTTAATTCACCGACATTTGAACCAGCATTTAATTCACCGACATTTGATTTGCTCATGTTGACATCCAGCTTCGCTACTTTCCATTCATGAAAGCAATCAAATAGTAGTCGAGCAACAGAAATAAACACGTCAATAATCCATTATCCACGTCCACCACTTGATGTGCGTAAACGAGCGATCCACTCATTCCGTAGACACAGTATGAATGAACTGACCTGTTGCGCTGCCGTGCGCTGCCGTGCTGTCATTCATTCCGTTGTGTGTTTTCCTTTACTCACGGTTTACATCCAAAGTGGCTGAGTGGTCCATCGTTCTATGCGCAAATCCAGCGAAGCGCTACATGGGATCCGTAGCCTTTCTGTTGACAATGTAACGCGACTATTTTAAAGTGACAAGTAAAACGCAGCTGAGAGGGCTTGGGCAGGGAGATCTGTCCGACACGCGAGTCCAATGAATGAGCCTGAGTCCGTAGCTGCAATTCAAGGGTGTTTATTTTAGCCTTCGGTTACATGCTCTTGCAGATGTTATGATTTCGATAGTAACTGGGTAACGTAATGCCGTCAACAGAAATATAGGCACCCTGCCTCACCCTCTCTCTGTAACAAACAAACACTGAGTGGTTCCCAGACACAGGTGATATTAATTACCCTTCTTCCCACACCTCCAGAGAGACACACCCACCACCACTGGTGACAAAGTGACATGCACCTCCCTGCTCCCACACACACGACATGGTACATCGGGAGGACGCATTCAGCTCAAGGGAAGTGCAAACGCTAATGTTGACTGTTTTTCCTGAGTGGAATCACCGTATTCCAAATGCTAACTCTGCTAGCCTCTAGCCAACCAAATGCTAACTCTGCTAGCCGCTAGCCAACCAAATGCTAACTCTGCTAGCCGCTAGCCAACCAATGCTAACACTGCTAGCTGCTTGCCAACCAGGGAAGGAAGCTAGCGTGGCTAGCTATATGACTTTATCCAACGCCGAATGCTAACTCTGCTAGCCGCTAGCCAACCAATGCTAACACTGCTAGCTGCTTGCCAACCAGGGAAGGAAGCTAGCGTGGCTAGCTAAATGACTTTATCCAACGCCGATAGGCTTTGCTCGTCGTAATAGCAATACCAACCAGCCAAGCATCAACGCAGGTTATTATATAAGCGTTGCTTATTCACGCCGTGGACAGTATTGGTGAGGCACCAATGCCTTGGCTGTGCTTCAACCTATCAATTGTATTACTGCTCTAACGCCGTGGACATTATTGTTGGCGTACCAACTTAAGCTATGCTTCAAAGTAATGTGTGAATTGCTTATTCACGCCGTGAACTGTACTGTTGATGCACTGACCTAAAGTAACCGTGTTTCAACCTACCGTCTTCGAATTGCTCCTTCACGCCGTGAACTGTACTATTGATGCACTGACCTAAAGTAACCATGTTATAACCTAGCGTCTGTGAATTGCTTATTCACACCGTGAACTGTACTATTGATGCACTAGCCTAAAGTAACCGTGTTTCAACCTACCGTCTGTGAATTGCTTATTCACACCGTGAACTGTACTATTGATGCACTGACCTTAACACTTTCAGAGCCCTTGCTTAACCTTGATTTACCCGTTGAATGCCACCATCCACTTCAATGTTAGCGTTAAAAACGCCTAATCTATGTTTTAAATTATGGCTATGTGTCTAATCTGCCCGTCGCTTTATCAATGACTCGTTTGCAGTCAACATTGTCGAAGCAGATTGTTTTTTTATCGGTTCATTTTCACAATTAAGCATTTTGAAAAGCCCTCGTTTTCAAGGAAAATATAAAGATTCCATGATAAAAGACATTTACTGGAATATTCTAGAATACACAAAAACGTTGTCATTTTTCGGCCTATTTATGAATTGTTTTCAAATAAACGCTAGATTATCGATAGTAAATGTGTACATATGCACGCTATAGACGCAAGCTGAAAAATCGATTATCTTATTTCCTCATCAGCGATCGCGCACACACAGACACATCACACATAGGGCAAACGCTGAGATCTCAGCGAATACAACTCTGATTATCCCAAGACTGGTAAAATAGATTCCTTACCTCAGATCAGATGTTCTCCAAAAAGATTATTCCAATTCCTGATCGTCATTCCAAATATCGATCACGCTTATTGATTGATTATTAGCTGCTGTGAATATATATTCCAGGCTGATTCCCGTCCCGCGATGACTTCCATGTTGATCAGACTTCTTGCCAGCACAAGGAGCCAGCTGGCTCCGCCTCTACATATCTACAGATCCCAGGTCAGTCTAAGCGACTGACCTGCAGTTACACAGGGATAGACGATAGGGGGCGCTTTTTTCCATTCTGAGCTCCTGTAGGGGCTGGTGTACCAACGGGAGACTCGTTGATGAAATATGATTTCAGTTCGCTAATAAAACAATAAAACGATATTTGTCGTCGTGGGCACTAAACAGGGGGGCTGATAAAACGAGATATGTCGTCCGTGGCACTGAAAGGGTTAAGAAACCGTGTCTCAACCTGCCGTCTTCTAATTGCTCCTTCATGCCGTGGACTGTTCTGCTGAAAGTGAAGCCGTAACGGTGCTTACCAACCCTTTTCTGCATTGCTCACTCACATTGTGGACAGGCTGCAAGTGAGTAAAGCGAAGCTGTGTTTCAACCCACCGTACATTCCCGTCACTAACCCCTGCTGGGGACAGTGTCATTAAAACCACACTGCTACAAGCCAACTGTACAACTGTGCTTCAGACTGTTAACTCCATTTTCACTACTGCCTGCGACCAGTGACCCAGCCGCGAAAGGAGCTCCAGTTGGGGCAGTGGCTGACTGGGACAAGATGGAGGGTGTAGATGTGGAAGAGCTGAAGAAGAGGCGTATTGCGGCGCAGTCGGCTTTCACAAAGAGAGCCAACCAGGTAGCAGACAATGTTGACACTGCTTCGCCAGCGGAGCTGGTCAGCAACAAGAAAGCTCTTCACGTAGAGTTTGCCAAGCTCGTTGACACAACGGGAGACTATCTTGGAGCATTGGAAGAGGCCGATGGAACCGCACATGCTACCGTGATAGCCGACGCCACAGCAAAGAAGGATGCGAGTAAACAGAGGAAAGCGGCACTGGAGAAGAGGATCTTCTCTGAGGTGTGGTCCCGCTTTGTTCAACCGAAGTTAGGCCCCCTCGAAGTGGAGTTCGAGGAGGCCTTGGAAGAGACAAAGAGACTCAGCATGCAATGGGCACCCAAAAACAAGAGAGCGTTGGAGGGGAACAAATTGGAGACGAGACTCAACGCCTTCGAACAGATAGCAAGGGAGTGGAGATACCTTCTTCCGAATCCCAACGTAGCTGAGTTGGAGAAACGATGTCCTGCAACTTGCCGCCGAAGCTAACCCTTCCCCGTCCGCCGACGACAAAAGTGCGGTTCTTCACGTCCACTCTTCATCTCCTCTGCATGACAGCAGTTGAGCAGAGGGCACTTATAGAAACCCTCCCTTGCCTCTCGGGAGCCATGAGGAGGCCTCTAACGCCGCCCATCACCAGCTTGGAGCAGAGCCAGCAAGAAGTGGGCCTCTCCAGTATATCGGGGGGTGTTCACCCCCACGGGTGAGACAACCCGGCAGCGAACCCCATTTTAATCATCGTGCCAACCTCACTATCATGCCTCAGTCACGAGGTGACCGCGCCACACTGGGGCGCAACGCAGGAAGGTCTCGCTCACCACAGAGGCCACCAGGGGGCCTGACCAAGAATCAAGCTCGCCGCCATAAATCTGCCCAAATTCTGTGGAGACAGAAGGACCTATTGGCGCTGGCGGGATAACTGGGAGGACCTCCAGGCATTAGCCGAGCCCTCAGGATTGCCTGTATGCAAGCTATACCACCTGCTGGACAGTGTGGAAGAGCCTCTGAGGAAAAAACTCGGGCTGGAACGCTGCAGAATGGCAGATGATGTTTTCAGACTCCTGGACAACCGCTTTGGGGACAGGAGCGCAACCGCAAGTCTGATCCTAAAAGGTCTGGAAGAAGTGCCTGCAGTACGGAGTAACCAGCCTAGGCCAATGATCGACCTGGTCCAGGCAGTGGAAACCGCACTGTATGACTTGAAGGACCTTGGGATGGAGGATGTTATCAAAAACCACTTAACTGTCGCCGCCATAGAGAGGAAGCTGCCTATACGCATGAGAGAGAAGTGGATCTCCTACGAGCGTGACCCCGCAAATGGCGTCATGCCCAGAAGCTACTTCGACAGGCTCTTGTCATTCCTGAAAGGACAGGAAAGGATCCTCGAGAGGCTAGCACAGCTGGAGATCGGAACCACCCATACTGGCGATAGACCAACCCAGCGTGAGAGGCTGAGCGACAGAGGAGGTGAATGAATGAATGAATGAAAACTTTATTTAACAGATTGCAGAATGGGTACAATACAGTACGGCTCAATACACACAATTGTTAAGGGGATGCAGACCAGAGAAAGACGTTTATCTTGTTTACATCAGGGCCCCCTATTTTCAATTCATAGTGACAGACGGTCATTCACCAGAACGACAGGAAGCAAAGTCAGAAGAGAGCCCCGGAGAAGAGGCACATGGAAAGAGACTGTACTTCTGCCTTCAAGAAGGCTAAACTGTCTGAGAAGAGAGCCCAGGTGAAGAAAGCAGGAGCATGCGCCAAATGCCTCGCTTATCACGGGGCCAACGGCCTATGCGAGAAGAGATTCCTCTGTAAGAAGGATGAGTGTGTGAAGGGGGGCAGCCCTGTCAATCATCATTTTCTCCTCTGCTCCAAGACACAGGGCAGGAGCGAAACAACCAAGGAGCCCAGTGCTAACAAAGGACTCTGAGGCTTTACGGCGGAGCAAGAGAAAGTTGTCACAGAGTTGAAATTGTCAACGCTCCAAATGGAAGCATTCAAAAAGGCCTTCACGAACAAAACAACCTCCAAAGTGTGCGCCAGCAAGAGCCTGTTGGACAAAAGCGGCATAAAAGAATACCCAGTCCTCATGATGCTCATGGATGTCACGACGAGAGGAGGAGATTGTGTTGGAGCTGGCAGTCAATACCAAGAGGTATGTGGTGGCAATAAAAGTATGAACCCCGAAAGGGACCTTGAGGTCCCTCGAAATGCTCTGCTACGGCCTTGAGGACATCGCCAAAGTAGACCGAGTAGTGGACTCGAAGAAATTAGAACTGTTTTTCCCATGTGTCAAGCCAGGAGAATTGACCCGGCCTGAAACCATTGATCTGCTCATCAGCACCCGAGAAGACCCACAAAGAATGGAGAGAGCCGATGGCGGCTAGGTGGCGCAGTGGAGATTGCGCTCATCACCAATGCAAGAGACTCCGGTCTCGAATCCGGGTGTCAGCATTGCCTCCGGCTTGGGCCAGCCATCATACTAACTCATTGGCAGAGTTAGAGGGTGGAAGTCGATGGGTGGGGATTTGGACATTGTGGACAGCGACTCCTACAGGTCAGTTGGGGGACGCCTGCACAGCAGAGACAGGAAGTAGCGGGGGTAGTGTGAGCCTCCCATGCGTTACACCTCGCCACTGAGAGTCCACGCTGTCTGGTGAAAAGATGCGACAGGCTGCCTCCTCGTGTACCGGAGGGGACACATGATGCAAGGCTTCTATCCTCCCTACAACCGACCAGTGGGGGGCATAGTCGAGCAACGTTCAAGACAGGGGAGGGGAGAATTGGAAATACGAAATTGGGATGGGAGAAAATAATGAGAAAAAGTGGATACAAAAAAAAGAATGGAGAGAGCCGGTGATCTAGTGCTATGGGACGGCCCACTGGGCAAAACTGTGAGCGGTGCGCATCCGGACCTCTTTGAAGAGGTAGAAATGACCACGCGTCATTCATTGACCCACTTCGCACGCTCCATGGGAACGACAGCCGTCAGAGAATGTAAACACCTCGCTGTGGACTTAACCGAGAGGGAAAGCATAAAAGAAGGAGTAACCGCCGCAAGCAACAAGGAAGTCTTCGACTGGCTGAAATGGGACAGCATAGGAGCAGCCTGTGACCCCGTCTGTGGAGGTTGTCGCTGCGGTAACTGTCCACCTGGAGGAAAGGAGATGACACTGGCTGACGAGAGGGAGCTTGAGACCATCAAGGCAGGCTTGACCTTCAGGGAGAAAGACTTGCACTGTGGGGACTCCCACTGGGATGCAAAGTACCCCTGGAAGGAGCGACCAGCATCACTCCCTAACAACCGCAGAGCTGTGGAGTCAACCTTCCTTAGGACAGAGAGGCGCCTCGAGAAAGACCCCACATGGAAGGAGGCCTATACCAGGCAAATCCACGAAATGGTGGAAAGAAGAGCTGTGGTGAAACAAACTAGGTCCATGATGGACCAATGGAACGGAGCAGTATGGTACGTGAGTCACTTGACCGCACCGAACCCACACTCCGTCACCACTCCAGTACGTATTGTCTGGGACAGCAGCCAGGAGTTCAGAGGAGTAAGCATGAACAACATCCTACTGAAAGGTCCTGACATGCTGAACCCAATCAGAGCGGTACTTCTCAGATTCCGGGAAGGAGAACATGCAGCCATCAGCGACATCAAAAAGATGTACAATTCAGTGTGGCTGGAAGAAGAGGAAGTCCATGTATACCGCTTCCTGTGGAGAGACTCGCAGCGAGATAAGATAGAAGACTATGCCGTCGTCAGGGTGAATATGGGAGACAAGCCGGCCGGATGTATTGCCCAAGTGGCTATGCGAGAAACTGCATACCTTCCTCGGTTCTCCCATCTAGCTGATAAAAGAACTGTCATAGTGGACAACAGCTACATGGACGATCTCCTCGTGTCGCATAATGACTCACACAGACTGGAAGAGATCCTGAAGGGGGTCGAAGTTATCTTAAAGACAGGCGGCTTCCACCTCAAGCCCTGGGTCTGATCTGGTCGCAGTGGGAGGCATGATCTAGCTGAAGGAGATATCATAGAGAGGACGCCTAACCCTCTGACGCGCCGAGTCCTACTCAGCCAAGTCGCAGGACTGTATGACCCGATTGGTCTCGCAACTCCACTCAAGCGGAAGGGAGTGATTCTGGTGAGAAGGGCATTCCAGGAGGCTGGCAAGATGACCAAGGACACTTGGGACCAGCCACTATCAGAGGAGCTCCGAGAGAAGGCAGTGGAGCTGTTCAAAGAATACGCTCGCCTGAGCTGCATCACATTCCCTAGAAGCATCACGCCCGCCGGCTGGTTGGGCAAGCCATGGGGGATCACGATCTCAGACAGGAGCTGTGATTCCTATGGCGCTGTGCTATATCTGCGATGGGAGACGTCTGAGGGAGCAGTCGCCCGGCTAGTGGAGTCAAAAGCTAAACTGGCCCCTCTTGACCTGAGAGGTGACCCAGTGAAAGCAGAAATCTGTGGGGCAGTGTTCACATCCCGTCTAAAAAACGACGTACATAAACATGGAAAAATCAAAGTGGAGAGATGGTTCCACTTCGTCGACAGTCAGACGGTGCTAGGTGCCATCCAAAGAGAAAGCTATGGATTCCAAACGTTCTTCGCGAATCGGGTCGGAGATATCCAGAAGGCTGGTCCCGTAGCTGACTGGTGGTGGATACCTGGAGAACGCAACATCGCTGACCTGGTCACAAGAGGCCGCTGCTCCCCAGAGCTACTCGGAGGACTCTGCTTGGCAACGCGGCCCTGATTTCCTCGCCAACCACGAAGAGGAATGGCCAAAGAAATCAGCCTCAGAGGTAGGTACCGCTGCGAGAGATGCCGTGAGCAGGCTTAAAAGAAAAGCCTTCACAGTTGCTACCACGAGTGCACAAGCAAAGATGATGCCTTCCCCTGCCAGCTCAGACAACAGCCATGAAAGAAGCCGGCGCACCGCAAAGTTTTTCCGGATGTCACTGTCTCGCCAAACAGAACCTCTGACAGACTTTGGGGCGGGGCTCTCATAGGCCAAATAGACCCGAAAAGATACTGTTAGCTTAAGACACTGCGTCGTCGGCTTCGCCAGAAGGGCACTAAAGTTCTGGACGACAGTAAAATTCCGGAGGGCCATGACAACAAAAGCCCATTTGCCAACCCATACACTAGTAAAGTGGGAGGCATTGACAGTAGACAAACTTCAACGAATTCAACGAACTATGCCAGGCCGCACAGGAAGGCGCAGAGTTCCCCGTAACCACACTGGACAGACTCGTGGTCCACAAAGACGAGGACTCCAAACTCTTACTGTGCCATGGCAGAGTTCAAGCCATGGCCAAGGAATGGCCTGGAGTGCCCTTACTTCCCTACAGGGAATGGGTCAGCATCCTCCTGGCAGGGGAAGCCCACAGGGCAAACCATGAGGGCGTTGCAGGAACCCTCTTACGTATGAGAGACAAGACCTGGATTGTGCAAGGGCCAAGGGTTTCTAGAAGTGTGATTGACTCGTGCATACACTTCCGAAAGAACAAGGCGAAAATGTGCCATCAAGTCATGAGCGAACTCCCCCCGGAGCGCACAGAGCCGGTCGCGCCATTCAAGTATACGACATTAGACCTATTTGGTCCCTACACGATCAAAGACGCAGTGAAAAAGAGAACAAGCAAGAAGGCCTGAGGCGTAGTCTTCTGCTGCATGGCGTCCAGAGCGATACATGCCGACATAGTGGAAGACCTCTCGACCGAAGGTTTCCTGAAGACGTTCCAATGCTTCACTGCATTGAGAGGCCATCCCAGGAAGCTCTGGTCCGATAAGGGGACTAATTTTGTGGGAGCAAAGCCAGCGCTGAAAGAACTTTACAAGTTCCTAGCAAACATCGACAATAACAAAGTACAGAAGAAATCCGCAGAGTCTGGAACAGATTGGACTTGGGTGTTCCACCCCGCTGACTCTCCTCATAGGAATGGAGCGGCTGAAGCAGCTGTGCAAGTATTAAAGAGAGCACTGAGCAGCTTAGGTGAAGAAGGGAGCCTTACGGCCCTGGAGTTCCAAACCCTCCTATACCTAGCTGCCAATCTATCAAATGAGAGGCCTATCTGTGCCAATGCCCAACTTCGGGATGGCACCATTGAGGTCATCACACCCAACACTCTCCTACTGGGACGTGCAAGGCCCGGTGGAGATTCCAGAGGTTTCGAGTCCGCTAGCTACCCCGTCGTCCGTCTGAGAGCAATCCAGATTGAAGTGGACAGGTTCTGGAGACGATGGAGCCAGCTGGCGGGACCAGAACTCTTCGTCCGGAAGAAATGGCACATTCCCGCTAGGAATGTCGCAGAAGGAGACCTGGTCTGGCTTGCAGATCAGAACGCACTCAGAGGTCAGTTTCGACTGGGCCGAGTGATAAAGACGCACCCTGACTTGAGGGGTGTCATCAGAGACGTGGAAGTAAGAACTTGCCATAGCCTTCCCATCACCGCCGGCCATCCCAAACGTGACCGTCACGTCCGGGTGTGCCCCACCACCGTCCTCCACAGGGACGTTAGGAGGTTGGTGGTACTTCTACCATTCGAGGAACAATGACCGAATCAAGGATGTCGAAAGTCGCCTGTTTCTTGCACAAAGAAGGACGACGAAAGTCGCCTGTTTCTGGCACAAAGAAGGACGTCGAAAGTCGCCTGTTTCTGGCACAAAGAATGACGTCGAAAGTCACCTATTTCTGGCACAAAGAAGGACGTTGAAAGTCGCCTGTTTCTTGCACAAAGAAGGATGACGAAAGTCGCCTGTTTCTGGCACAAAGAAGGACGTCGAAAGTCACCTGTTTCTAGCACAATGGAGGACGTCGAAAGACGCCTGTTTCGGGCACGATTGAGAACGTCGAGAATCGCCCATTGCCGACATAACTTGGGTAGTTTTCACGGACGCCGTTGAGCTACCACCATAAATGGGGCATAAGTTAGTTATTTTGTTTCCCTGTAAAATAATATAGATCCATTTGTACCGATGAACGCTTTGTATAGTTTGGGTAGTTTTATGAGCCTTACGGTCAGAAAACTAAGTGGGAGGTGGAGAATTATCTGACGTTTTCCCACAAAGGGTTCATTATTATTATTATTACTCTCACAAGTAGGGATGGGTACCTTTCACATTTGAACCGATACGGTACCGGTACCGGTACCTGTGAATCGATACCGGTACCCAACGGTACCTTTTTTCGGTACTTTAGTCTCAAAAAATGTTATTTACCTACCTCAGTCGTGAAAAAAATAATCCAAACTTCAAATAACTACAATTTTGACAGTTTTCGGCTTGCCATTGCTCCAACTGCTTTGTTGTTGAATCAAGTCAAATCCTAGGTAATCATAATATTGTGCGTGAGAACGTTGACATGAAAAGAAAAGAAAAAGCAAAAAAAAAAGAAAAAGGTAAAATTAAAAAAAAATCTGTATCTCACTTGAATCGATACTCGGTAGTACCGACGTGTTTCGGTTTGGTACCTCAAAAGTACCGAATTCGGTACCCATCCCTACTCACAAGTGACATTTGTTGCAAGCGTTAGTTATTGTCTGGTGCCGCCTAGTGGACACACTTTGGAACGTGCGTTGTGACTCTGGACAGGTAAGCTGCCTCTGCGCCGGTGTGACGCACTATTTAAATGACACTCTTGGCAATATGCCTGTAAGGTGAAAAGCCCTGTTGGCGAACTGACTGGCCAACGGTACGTTGCATTGTATGCGCCGTTTATATGCGCAATTATCTTTTACATGTATAACGAGTTGCTAATGTATGCCGTTTATTTCCCTTTCTTTTGTATAGATAAATAATCTGTATCGACTCTATCTATCGACTACTAATGACTAACTGTTAGTTAGCTACTAACTACTGACTGCTAGCTACCAGCTAACTGCTGGTTAATTGGCCACCTGGTGTTAACGGTAATACAGTTGTCTAAAAGTACTGAATGTTTGGACATGAAGTCCGAATAAACACCATTCTTGCAAAGTCGGAATCGTTTCCTTTGGTTCCTATTCTCAGTCGTTCGCCTACGCCCTTCCAATGGGGACATTCAGTTGACACATTGACAGTGACTGCTAGATAATTGGACAATGTCATAATGTAGATGGATAAAGTGTATGCCCCTAAGCTTCTTGAGCCATTAGGCCACCCACAACCTTTCATTTATGACTATAAAACGCACTCATCTGAATCACCTGAATCACAGCTCTTAAATCATATTCTACAACTACCTAGAGGAAATCCATCCATCTACATGCCATATATTATGACATCATACTAGGAGGTAGAACGGTCGTCTGGTAATATGAAGGTTCCCGGTTCGATTCTGGCTCCTCCTGGCAGTGTGTCGAAGTGTCCTTGAGGAAGACACTTAACCCATAACTGCTCCCAATGAGCAGGTTGGCCACCGCATGGTTGCCTCCGCCATCAGTGTGTGAATGTGTGAGTGAGTGGGTGAATGTGAGGCATAAGTTGTAAAGCGCTTTGGATAAAAAGTGCTACATGTATATAAATGCAGTCCATTTAATACATACATCCAGCCAGCCACTCATAAATCTAACCATCCATCCATTAAGAGAATAACATATTCACCCAGTCGAGATGATTAATAATACTTTCAGTTCATGTATCATACTGTATACGTGAGTGTATATATGCTCATATATGTATATAATTTGTGTAGGCCGTTGTGCGTACTGTATGTGAGGGAACACACACACACAGGCACACACACACACACACACACACACACACACACACACACAAACACGACAGTATATGCCGGTGGCTGTGTTGAGTGTTGAGGGGGACCAGTTTATCAAATCAAACCCCATGTGGTCCTCTGTTTACTCCCTTCATCCATCACTGCCAGGGGCCCTTAGAGGGACAAGACTGCCTGGTCTTTCCCAGACTATCAGTCTTCTTACTATAGTTACCTCAGTTATCCTCCTCTGGCTTCCATTGGTTTATTTAATGCATGGAAGAGAACCCACTGGAAATTGGTGTTTCCAACAATGCGTTCACACAGCAAGCAACTGGTCCTTCTATTCTGATATATTGTGGGCAGTGCAAGAGTCTCTGTGGTGGTCTAGTGGTAGGGATGAGCATTTGAAGGCATGTCAATATTTGCATATACTATTAATAAAAATTGCTATTCATAAAAAGTGGTTCATCGGTTCATTGTGTGATGCTCACCATCACTAAACAAATATTTACAACTACATTTTTTTTTTTTTTTTTTACTTTCTCTTTTTCCCCCTTTCTTTTTCCGTTTTTTTTCTCCCATCCCAATGTTAGTCGTTATGCCAATTCCCAATCCCCTACCTGGTCGTTGCGTGCTCTGCCCCCTACCGTCGGTCTGGGAGGGCAGAGACTATCACATACTTCCTCCGACACATGTGTAGCCAATCCCCACTTCTTTTCACCTGGCAGCGCGGACTCTCACTGGGGGAGTGTAACGTGTGGAGGACACTACCTCCCCCAGGATCCGACCTCGCTGTGCAGGCGCCCCGACCGATCTGTAGGAGTCGCTGTTTTACAACGACCAGGACCCACCCTGGCCGGGTTTCCCACCCTCTAACACTGCCAATTGTGTTAGTATGGACGGTCAGCCAAGCCGGAGGCACCACAGCTGGATTCGATCCCACTGTCTCTGTGGTGGTGGGCAGACGCTTAGACCGCTGCGCCACCCGGCCGCCTTACTGACTGTTTTCAATGTATTAGTCAAGAAAATACAAAATATTTACACTTTCATGAAAAACCCAGTCCAATTTGTTAATTTTACAGATTTCTTTTTACAGAGGAAGTTCATTTCTGGAGCCTTAAAAATAAGCACAGGAAACAAAGAATGGGCTCAGCCTCATGCTCACCAACTGCATATGTATTTAATTGTTACTTAGAGCTATGTTGGAACTTGTCTTCGTGGTGCAACCGCTTTGATTGCACGTTAAGTATTTATGTTATACTGACATTCTGAGTTGTGTTTAGCTATTTGGTGATTAGAGACAAGCATGGCACTTTGTGTAAGACAAGTTCAATCTATACAAGAATGCTTAGCATCTATGACACTGAATAACTTAAAGACACCAAACCTACATCATACATCCTCTCATTTGTCAATAAATCAATAAAATGCTAAAAGAGCAAACCACTGGTGAAGGTAAAAGACTGTCTATACTACTACTGTAACACTCAATACTATTTGACAAACAATGCCACTGACCCTTAGCTGCCAGAGCTGTACCCCTCCTGGTGACTTATAAAAATCATGTAAAAAATATTTGATACATCATATGAAACTATTTGATACAGCATATGAAACTATTTTATAAATCATTTGAAACTATTTGATAAATCATATGGAACTATCTGATAAATCATGTAAAATATTTGATACATCATATGAAACTATTTGATACATCATATGAAACTATTTGACGTGGAATTTTAAAAAGGTGATCGACATGAAATGAACAAAGAGCAAACAATCTAAAGTATCTAAAGAAGTGTTGTGATATACTGTAGTGTGACTGAATTACATTTAATGCATTGAATCAGGCATTGTTTGTCTCTCTATCTAACACCTGGAGAGGCTTAACAGATCTTCAAAGCATCTTGGATGGAGTGTGACATCAAGAGGAAAGCCACAGGACGCTGCAACGAGTCTGTTGCTACATATTCAGCCGTTTCACCGCCAGGAGGAAAAGGTTGTCAAAGAATTATGTGTTTTGAAGAGCATCTTTTTAAGCTGCAATACGGAATCCTGACAACTGACGACTGCTTGGCATTGGTTTCTTTCTCTGTGTGTGTGTGTGTGTGTGTGTGTGTGTGTGTGTGTGTGTGTGTGTGTGTGTGTGTGTGTGTGTGTGTGTGTGTGTGTGTGTGTGTGTGTGTGTGTGTGTGTGTTAATTGAGTTTCAATTTAAATAAAATAAAAAATTTGGCTTCCCACGATCATAAAAACTACCACATGCCATGTTGCTCTCATTTAGTTTCGCAATGTGTCTCTCATCTTGTGTTGTAAATGCGGCGCACCCTTCCTTCACAGCGGTGTGCTTTGCCCCTCCCCCACAAGCCCACAAACAGTAGTTTCAGCTCATGTTGAGAGGGAGGAGGGAGCCACGGCGCGTTTCTCCAGTTATTTCTTAAACATTCTTTGGTAACTTGTAGAAAATGAGAGAAAGGCAGCCTTTGGTCGAGAGGAAAGTTAAAACTAATTCAGTCATCTTCATATGATGTTCTCAAATCAATGAGTAGCCTAATCAATCCTGTTTAATAATCGTGATTTTTGCCATAATCGAGCAGCCCCAGTAGAATGGTAGAATATTTCTGAGACCTAAGGTCCTATTGATAAGATATTTGATATTTGTGTGTGGACTGAGAACCATGTAGACTCAAGTAAAATTTTGTTTGATTAAGCGCATCATTTAACGGTTGAGTTAGAACGGTCCTTGCTGTTACAGACAGGTGACGACCATTTAGACTCCACCATTAAAATGCTTATTCTATGAATCACCATACCTGAATTATGCCATAATGGTAATGATAATATACTTATCTTCGTGGTGCAACCACTTTGATAGCGCACTAAATTTATGCTACTGACATTCTGATCTGTGTTTATACTGTAGCTATGTTAGCTAAAATTTTACTTACTCAGATTCTGAGTTGTGTTTCGCAATTCCAATTTCAAACCAAGTTCAATTACATTTGATTAATGCATTTAACTGTCGAGTCAGAACAGAACTGATGACCATTGAGACTCAACCATTAAAATGACAGTTTCCACATAATAGTACTGTACATCTTATATAATATATATATGATATAATTCAGTAGTAATATGTGTAAACAGTCACCATTTGTATTGGTTGCACCATCCATAGGAAAACTCATCAGTCTCTCCAAATGATAGACGTGCGTGTTCCTTAAACCAACCACCGCTTCCTCATAGGAACCTTCTGTCATTGCACCAAGCAAAACACAAACATCACAGATTATTGAGATTGAAAGAGACAAAGGAGAAAGAACGAAATAAGCACACACATGCATATATATGTGCGCGCACACACACACACACACACACACACACACACACACACACACACACACACACACACACACACACACACACACACACACACACACACACACACACACACACACACACACACACAATACTCTGTACTACATGCACTATGAACATTCTCGTCCTTTCTTTCTCTCTTGTGCACACAAAATACCAGAATACACACTTTTAGTCTGATAACAGGCATGTGGCACACACACACACACACACACACACACACACACACACACACACACACACACACACACACACACACACACACACACACACACACACACACACACACACACACACACACACACACACACACACACACACACACACACACACACACACACACACACACACACACACACACGCCAACAGGCTCTTTCCCCTCACACAGCTTTATTCTCTCCTCTATGCAGCAGCCATGGCAACAACCACTGGCATCAGAACTTTAATCACCAAATCTGCACAGTGGGTTGTTATCAGATTATGGGATTATCCACATTGAGAAATCAAACAGAGGCCTGGGCCCTGGTGCACGCACACAGACACACACATACACATACACGTGTGTGTGTGTGTGTGTGTGTGTGTGTGTGTGTGTGTGTGTGTGTGTGTGTGTGTGTGTGTGTGTGTGTATGTGTGTGTGTGTGTGTTGGCGAGAGGGCGTGTGCACTTGCCACTTACCCAATTCTGTATGTGTGTGTTAAAGAGAGAGAGAGAGATGCAAAGAGGAAGAGATGGAGCAGAGAGAGAGAGAGAGAGAGAGAGAGAGAGAGAGAGAGAGAGAGAGAGAGAGAGAGAGAGAGAGAGACATGGGGAATCAAAGTGGGAAGAAATGGGTGATCACACTGACCCGTTTTAGAATCAAGCTCGTATCAAGGGGACAAGGCTGCCCTCTATAGGCGAGTAACAGGAATTACTACTGCACTGCATAACCTCTGTGTTTCACTGTCAAGCCAAGACAGATTCTAATTAAAGACCATCTCATTAGCTCATTGATTTTCTTCATAAAAAAATGTATTAGTACATTATCTATTATTACAATTAAGCACATGACAGTGACTGTGGGGTAGCTCAATGTGTCATATATATACCACTGATTGAGGACAGGGTGTGTCAATTCAAGACGTGTCAGTGAATTAGCGATCAACAAATGGAGGGATGATTTGTTGTTGTTGTTGCAAGGATGTTCAGGAGCATGAAAAACCAGTCAACAACTAGTGATATTTTAATATTTATATAATTCTATTTTAAGTCTATATTTTGTGATTCTGTGTGAAGGGGGAATAGCAATGTAAATATCTTGAATCTTGAAGTCAGTGTCATCTTTCAGTACAGTCTTTATTTAATTGATTTGCTTCTTTTATTTAATAATGTAAATAACTAATATATCTTGGTTTTATTGGATTTCTGATATGAAGTGCTTTATGAACAGTTATTTTTAGAAATGTTGCATACAAATAAAGTTATGATAAATATACGTCGGCCTACATGAACAATGTTACTACATTCTTACAAGTCATAATGTCAAAATGAGTAACTTGAATAACTCTATTGGGGAGTAAGTAACATGAATAATGTGAATAACTCTATTGGGGAGTAAGTAAACCTGAATAATGTGAATAACTCTATTGGGGAGTAAGTAAACCTGAATAATGTGAATAACTCTATTGGGGAGTAAGTAAACCTGAATAATGTGAATAACTCTATTCGGGAGTAAGTAAACATGAATAATGTGAATAACTCTCTATTGGGGAGTAAGTAAACATGAATAATGTGAATAACTCGCTATTGGGGAGTAAGTAAACACGAATAATGTGAATAACTCTATTGGGGAGTAAGTAAACATGAGTAACTTGAATAACTCTATTCGGGAGTAAGTAAACATGAATAATGTGAATAACTCTCTATTGGGGAGTAAGTAAACCTGAATAATGTGAATAACTCTATTGGGGAGTAAGTAAACATGAATAATGTGAATAACTCTCTATTGGGGAGTAAGTAAACATGAATAATGTGAATAACTCTCTATTTGGGGAGTAAGTAAACATGAATAATGTGAATAACACTCTATTCGGGAGTAAGTAAACATGAATAGGTAATTGTTTTTTTTATCCCGTTTGAGTTGTGACATGAATTACACATGTGAAATTTGTAAATTTAAAAGATAATAACATTAGCTAATGTAACATTTTCTAGCTGACAATTACACTTTTAAATTGACAAACATCATATTGACTACCGTGCATATTTTTTCCTAAATAGGGTCATGTAGCCTACAGGACACTTCATAGTGATACGTAGCTAGGACTGGTGATTCCTTCTTATAGTCTGTTTATAAAATCCATTTGGTCCTCATTTAAATTAATACACAAATATCATTATTGACAACAGTTGCATTTGTTTACAACATATGAAAATATTGTAACTGTATGAAGAACAGTATTCGTTGAGGCACATTTGCACAATGTTAAATTGAAGGTATTTTAAGGTATCAAGGTATCTGTTGTATTACTTGTTCAGCACCAACTATAAAAACTTTTCTTTGACAGGAGTAAAGCATGTTTAAAAGAATATCAAATTAAAAAAAAAATCTGTAAGGTTGTCAAACAGCGACCTCTAAGCAAAAGAGCCCTGCTTCAAATCACACTTTGTTTTGTTCTGATGTGTGGGTTGGAGTTGGGTGGCGATAGGGCAGTGGGTTGCTATTGCTGGCCACACCTCAGGTTCTGCCAAAAGAGGTCTGGAGAAATTCACAATATACGTATATAATTATAGTTAAAGAGTTAAAGAGATGCAATCAAGTTTGAGGAGTAAACATTCTTTTATGAATGAAAAGGTATGAGGTATGTTTTTCTGCACAAATCATTTTGGAGCATTTGAAACGTACAGAAGCGTATTGCTGCCACACCAGGAAAGAAAAATCCGTATCACATTATAACATAAAGGTTTCACGTTATAACGTGATAACTTCTTGTTTTAACATAAAACGTTTCACGTTATAACGTGATAACTTCTTGTTATAACATAAAGGTTTCACGTTATAACGTGATAACTTCTTGTTATATATCATACTGGTCATCGCGTCTCGCTCCTGCCATTATGAGATAACTCTTATCTCCTAGCACCTACTGTGCTCATGAACAAACAATTTGCACCCATGCACCCGACCAGGCCACGCCCCAGCGTCCTCCTATAAGACGCCGGACATGGTCACACACTCTACCTTCCTCTTTTTTTGTTTCCAACATGGACGCTGCAGTGCACTCCATGAACTAGTTGTTATGAAATGCAGAGAGAAATTACACAATGTTGGGTTTTCGCCGGAGATTCACCAGCCCCTGGAATCTTCTCGGCACATCCTAACAGCGCATCGGGCCTATCCTGGGGTTTCCTCGTCTCGTGACAGGGGATCGAGGGACGTCGCGCGGTGGCTAGCTGTCGGGCTAGGTTGCGCACAGGTAGGGCCTGCGCTGCCAGGCATTAATGCTAGCATTTGTGATACTGCTCGTTGTCCCGTGAGACAGCCGAGTTGTGTATTGGCGCAAGGGGCAGGATATCTGGGTAAACATGGTCGTCATGACTCTGTTTTGGGTGTTTTCCCAACTATCCTAGTGCGCGCGGCTAATGCTAATGCTACAATGCTGGGTCTCCGTTCTTGTTCCCCGCCGAGGGCTGTCTTTACTAAATGGTCTTCCCTCCTCTTAACCATTCATGCTGACGGTCAATCGGTGTCTAATGTTGGGGGTTTGGCGGGGGCTTGTTTACCATTTTCATGGGTGGATGGGCTGAGGCCTAGGGCTGGTGTGCTTTTTGTGAATCTATGAATTGTGTGCAGGACTGGTGTTTTTCTCTGGTCTGCATCCGCTTAACATTTGTGTGTATGGGCTAGGCTAGCCCATTCTGCAGTGTGTTAGTGGAGTTTTCGTTCATTTACCCCTTCATGGGTCAGTGCATGTGAGCGGATCGGAGCGTGAGCGGCGCGGGGCGCGGAGCGGCCGGTTTTGACGTGAGCGAGGAGTGGGTTTTAAAATGAGTCGGCGCGACGTCCGGAGCGAGAGTTCTCCTCCGCTCCAATCCACTCCAGGCCGCTCACAGTGGTTTAACACTGATGTAATATATACATGCAGTACAATGCCAAAGCAACAGATGGCGATGTACAAACATGAAGGCCATTTTCAACCAATGAGAAGGGTGAACCTGTGATAGGCTGTTCGTTCAGGCTTTGTCACTGTAGAGACGCCCACACTCACTCCAGTTAGAAAAAGTATATCGACGCCATTGTTGTTGACGTTAGCTTACATGCTAACGTTAATGGCAGCGACCATAGCATTGTGGCTCGGCTAGCCTATCATCGCTTAATAGAGATAGTGAATGGATAAACAACGTTATTTAACATTGCAGAATGGCTACAATTACAATGCGGCTCAATACAAACAATTGTTAAGGGGCCCAGGGGGTGTAGACTGTTGTAGTTTGAGCTCATTTACACCATGCTCCAAAAAAAGAAGAAAAAAAACTGCCGAGCGATCTGGCGCGGGGAGCGGGGAGCGCTCGATTCAAGGTGAGCGGGGAGCGAGCGGAGAGCGACTTGGGGGCGGGGTCAACATGAGTGATTAGCGGAGCGGACCAAGCTTTAAAGAGCGAAGAGCGGATTTCTCGGCCGCGCCGATCCGCTCACGTGGTCTGTCATGGGTGCACACCACAGTGGATGTTGCTGCATTCCTACTAGTGAGGCAGTGCTTCACTAGTGGTAGTCTTTTTTCTGCAGCCACCACTGGTGCTCCGTGCTTGTGAAGCAGGTGGCATCAGTCCTTTGCCTCTGACATGGTGGAACGGTGTCCCGCCCGGCCGATGCCATGAGGCGAGTCGGCCCGGCAGGTGGCTGGTGGGCTGTTAAAGCCTATACCGCCGCGGTATAGAATTAGCAACGACTAGCAACATTGTTCTAATTGCTGTTTTTTCTGTCAAAAATTTTGTCGGTGGTGGGGCCTTAGGGCCAGCCGACGTCGAAACATCGCGCAAGGTTTTGAGGTTATTAGCTTTTGACCTAGCCGCGAGCTATAACCGCAGGGAGGGCTAGGATGCTGTCAACGCTTGTTTACAGACATCTTTGGTTGGATCAGTCTCCCCTTGAGGAGGAGAGAAGGGTTTTCCCTCCTCAGGGCTCCCCTCTCCGCGGAGGGAATTGGTCTTTCCGCAGGAGCGCAGGCGGTATTTGACCTAGGCCCCACACCGCCTCGCACCACGCAGCCAGAGGTGAGGGCGCAGCGTCGCCAGCGGCTGTGGCGAGGCCCCCAACCAGTGGCCATGTTTCCCCCGCCTTAGGTACCCTGGACACAAAAAAAACAGGTGATCGCAAGGCCGACAGCCTTGGCGGCCGAGGGATCGGCTACATTAGATGAGCACGCCCTAAAAAAACTTCGCCATCTAGCTGTGTCTAGCTCGCTCTCCGGTCACTCCCCCCCCCAACACCAGCGGGATAAGGGCTCTGATTCGTTTCCTTTGGCTGCGGGCCGCGTGCCTTCAATGAAGCGCAAGCGGCCCCACGTTTCGCTTCTCATGGGGACAGGGGCTGACATTCAGTTGCTGGCTAGGCCAGGGTCTGTCTGTGAGAATGTTGTGCTGTCAAGCGGCTCCCACGCCACACGTTCTGCGTCTGTGTTGGTGAGCCTGGTGTTGTGTCTGTCAACAACAAAGGTTGTCAGCGGGGGAGCTCGAGGGCCTTGGGGTCGCAGCGCAAGTTCCCCCAGCCCCGCCCTCGCCAGGCCGGGTATCACGTTAGTGGTCAGGCAGGCGTGCGTGATTTGGGTGGTAGTAATATCACTGCAGGGCTACGGTGTGTAGGAACCCACCCTATCGGGCAGTGTGGGGACCTCACGCCTTGCATGTCCGGCTGTAGAACAGTTCCTCAGAAATCCATGCCGGGGAGGTGTTCAGTGGGGGAGCTTTTGTCACCCAGTGTGATGTCAGCTTCCCCTGTATCAAACCGCCCCTTTCTGTCGGGGTCCCCCCTTGGGTGCGATTGCCTCATTGGTAGTGTCAGGGTGCGATATCCCAGCTCCACGAGACGCCCTGCTCACGCGTTTGGCAAGTCCAGGGTTGGCAACGCACAGCGGGTTGGACCGGGCCGCCTATCTACGGTTCCTGGCGGACCAGCACCAAGTGGCGGCGGGTGCGCTTGGGATTATCATCACATATGGCTACAGCAGTGCCATATGTCGAGGTGGATGGAGAGAACGCTGAGGTGGGGACTTGTGTTTGCACAACCCCACCTGTTTTCAGGTTTGGTGCAGACACTATTGTCAGGGTCAACAGCAGTGACAGCTCTGGCCAACGAGATCTAATCTTTGTTGGCGAAGCAAGCCATCGTCGTGGTCCCAAAGGAGGACGCGATGCGTGGTGTTTCCTCCCGATATTCTCTGGTGCCCGAGAAATCGGGGGGGGGGGGGGGGGGGGGGGGTGTCAGACCCATACTGAACCTGTCCCATGGAAGGTTCAGAATGTTGACCGTCTCCCACCTGTTGGGGGCCTGGTTCACCTCCATAGACCTGTAGGATGCGTATTCGCATCCCGATCTTCCATCCTTAGGGCTTACCTACGCTTCCTTTGCAGGGCTTAGCGTACGGGTACCAGAGGCTGCCTTTCGGCTACTCTCTGGCTCCCCGCATCTTCACCAAGTGCGCGGAGACCGGGCTGGGGCCTCTGCATCGTCGGGAATTACGAATTGTATTCTGCCCTGGATGACGTTCTGGTCCTTGTCCGGTCAGGGTAGATCGCCAGGTCTCATACCAGGCAGGTGGTGTCTCACCAGCCTGGGTTTTGCTGTAGGCTGGAAGTAGAGTTCTCCTCTTCCCAGTCAACGGGTGGAGTACTTGGGCTTTTTCTAAGCTCAAGGTCTATATGGGCATCCCTCTCGGAGCGGCGGCGAGTGGTTGGGTTCTCGGCGCGCTCGGGAGGTTCCGTCCTAGGACGGTTACGGCGCTGTCCGTGATGCGCCTGCTGCTGGGGTCCCTCTTGGCCTCCTCTTCATGAGGAGGATGCAGAGGTGGTTTTTTCCAGTATGGAAATGGACCCGGTGTGAGACATATGGAAGCGGCTGAAAATTCCCATTTCAGTACTGGGGGACCTCGTCTTCTGGGGAGGGTCTGGTGCCCTCACCTGCGGGGTCCCCTTGGGCAGCAGGCTGTCACACGTCACGGTCTTCACCGACGCCTCCCTCATGGGATGGGGGGGGAACGTGTCGGACCAACACAGTAGGGGGCAGCTGCCATGCTGCCGGGTCTGCGCTACATTCAATGTGTTGGGATTGAAGGCAGTCCTTCTGGTCCTCAAACGGCTCGACCACCTTGTGGTGGGCAAGCGTGTTTTGGTCAGGACGGACAACACAACGTCAGCGTTGTATATTGTCAGACAGGGAGGAGTGAGCTCCCCCCGTCTGCAGGCGCTCAGCATCTCAAGCCTGTGGAACGTTCTCTGTCTCCGAGTGGGACCTCCAACTGGTCCTGGGCCGGTTGTCGGAGGCCCCGTTTGAGCCTCTTGAGCAGGCGCCATTGGATCTGCTGTCTTGAAGACCTCGTTCTTTTTCGCCATCACCTCCGCTAAACGCGTGGGTGAGCTGTGTGCTCTCTCGGTGCGGCCTGAGTGCCTGTCTATTCGGGCCAATAGCGGTGCGACTCTGAGGCCTAATCCAGTCTTTGTGCCAAAGAATATCCAGAGCTCTTTTCGCTCCAGGGATATTGTGATTCAGGCGTTTCATCCGCCTCCTTACGCTAGTGGGTTAGAGGCGAGCCTTCATCTGTCGTGTCCTGTCCGTGCTTTGGGGGTTTACCTCAGTGGGACCTCCCCTGTGTCCCGCCAGTCGGTGGGCTAGCAGGGGTGTGTGGGTGTGTGCCACGGGGTGCTGTGTAACACGTGGTCCCGCCTGTACTGTGCATTTTTAGGGGTCCCTGGTTCCCTCTTTTTCGCACTTTGGTGGAGTTGACTGCCTCCCCCCCTTCGTTAGGACGGGCGGGTGGACGGGACTCCCCTCCTCCCTGGTAGTGGGGCTTACGGGCCCTCAGGGGGTACACTTGTCGGGTCACGCATCTGCTCTGCCCCATATCTCATAATGGCAGGAGTGAGACGCGATGACCAGTATGATATATAACGAAAGGTTATCCTATAACCTAGTTATATGAATACTGGCAGAGCGTCTCGCTCTCATCGCCCTGAGGTCCCTTGGTTGGGTTTTCAATGTTGGAAACTTTTTTTCCAGAGGAAGGTAGAGTGTGACCATGTCCGGCGTCTTATAGGAGGACGCTGGGGCGTGGCCTGGTCAGGTGCATGGGTGCAAATTGTTTGTTCATGAGCACAGTAGGTGCTAGGAGATAAGAGTTATCTCATAATGGCAGGAGGGAGACGCTCTGCCAGTATTCATATAACTAGGTTATAGGATAACCTTTCGCTTTAACATAAAATGTTTCACGTTATAACGTGATAACTTCTTATTTACATTTAGTCATTTAGCTGACGCTTTTATCCAAAGCGACTTACAAGTTCTGTATGACAGGTCATCAGGAAGGGTACAACTCTATCAGCTGAGTAACAATGTTCATCAAAGTGTTGCGTGTTATAGTGTAGGTTAGTTTATTAGGACATGTGCATGACAGTAAGGTTAGTTAGGGTTAGATTTAATTTGTTTCTTCATTATTTCAGATAATGGTTGTAGAAGTGCGTCTTTAGTCGACGGCGAAAGATTGGACGGGATTCGGCTGTCCTAACTGGGGAGGGTAGGTCATTCCACCATTGTGGGGAATAGGCGGCTTCATAAAATGTTTCACGTTATAACATAAAGGTTTCACGTTATAACGTGAAACGTTTTATGTTAAAACAAGAAGTTATCACGTTATAACGTGAAACCTTTATGTTATAACGTGATACGGATATTTCTTTTCTTTTTCTGGTGTGGCAGCAATACGCTTCTGTAGAAACGTCACTATATGGTAAATGTGTTCGTTTGTGCTTGACATTGCATCTTCAGCCATAAAGTATCAACTATAACAGGGGTTCACAAACTTTTCAGGCCGCGACCCCCAAATAACGGTGTCAGAGAGCCGCGACCCCCACTATTATAGTATAGGAGGTAAAAAAATTATTATAATTTCTTTTTTTTTTTTTTTTATGGAAATGTATGATTGAAACATGCAAACGTTCAAACGCACACACACTAATAAGCATTGGAGACTTTTAACCAGGGTCGGACTGGGGAAATCATTCAGGCCAGGAAATATAGTGCAAAATATAGCCCCAGTCAGGCCACTTTTTAAGCAGGGGGTCTGGGGGTCCCCCACCAGGACATCTTTTGTTACAAAGACTTAATTTCCTGCATTCTGGTACAGGATTTTTTTTATTTGTACCCTTTAAATGCCAGTGTTTGTGATGGCATCACAAATTATTGTTAAAAAACAGGCTAGCATATGTATGATTAACAACAACACTGATTTTGATGGATTTTCAGTTTTTTTTTATCTCAGATTGAAAAAAATACAATCTTTTATTCAACTTCAGCCCTGATCATAACACCACATATTCATTTTATAATTCTAACCCTTTAAATGCCAGTGTGTGTGATGGCATATATTTTTTTTTTTTTTTTTTTTTTATTAATAGTTTGAAACACAAAACAGCTCAACATAAATACAGTACCATACAGACAAAACTAAACTCACAAACAATAAACAATACAATACAGTACAATACAGACAAAACAAAACTCACAAACGGTACAATACAGACAAAATATACTAACAAAATGGGGGGGGGGGGTGGGGGGGGGTGCAGATCAAACACTCCTGCTTTCAGTCATAAGTATTCTCCAAATATGTCCTTATATAGATCCAGGGACCGTCCTCTCCATGGTCATGTTCAGCGAGCGTTGAGGCTGCTCGTTCCATTGTCAATAGGTCCATGAAATCCCTCATCCAAGTGTCCATGCAGAAACAATTTGGCTTTTGGATCTTCCAGTTCATCATGATAGTACGCTTAACTGACATATGTGCTAGTGTAATGATGCGTTGCGTAAGTGCTGATTGTATACCAACTACCCCTATGCCCAAGAGGCAGACTTTTGGACATAAGGGTATCTTAACACTGAGAATAGAGGATAGTCTTAAAATGACCTTGTGCCAAAAACTCTTCACTGTGGGGCAATGCCACAACATGTGGATGAGTGTTCCTACCTCCCCACATCCATGCCAGCACAAATCTGAGATGGCTTGATCCATTTTTTTAATTTTACATGGTGTAATATAAGCTCGATGAACTACCTTTAATTGTATCATTTTATATCTTACACATTTTGATGATGTTGTTGTATTTTTTAAAACCGTCTCCCATTGTGGAGCAGTCAAGGAGACCTTCAAATCCCTCTCCCACTGCTGTTTAATGGAGGCCAGGCCATCTGATGAGCTAAGTGACAGTAACCTATAGATCTTAGATACTGACCTCCTTTCTGAAGCGATCCTTCTTAGTCTGTCATCCAAATCCTTATGTATCCCCATATCTCTATTTTTCATGGATACTGATCTTACTACAGATCTCAACTGAAAGTACAACATGAATTCACTATCTCTTAAATTATACAGATCTTTCAATTCATTAAAAGGTATCGTCTCTCCATCCTTCACAATCTGTCCTAGTTGATGTATTCCTTTACCCTGCCATGAAGTATTTACTAGTGTGCTGCCCCCAGCCATTAACAGGGGGTTAGACCATATGGGGCATGAAGGTAAAGAGATCCCTTTGAAGGCTAGCCGTTTCTGTAGGGTTTTGATTATCTCACATGAAAATCGTATTATCGGGTTATCCATTTTAAAGTTAGGTTTGGGGTGAAACCATAATGATACCAAGGATACCGTCTTACTAAGTTCTGATAAAATATTCTCCTCAATCCATTTCCAACTGCCTATTTCGGTCTTGCATATGTAACCCCATGACAAGGGGAATCTGGCATTATAAGAGAGATAGTATGAGTAAACATCCGGAATACTAAGTCCACCGCTATTTCTTGGTCTCATCAATTTCTTGTAGCTGATTCTAGGTGTCTTCTCCCTCCATAAGAAACCTGTAAATAGCTTATTTATCTCTTTAAACCAATACGAGGGGAATTTGAGTGGAACAGCTGATATTAGAAATGATATTCTAGGTAAAATATTCATTTTTATTATCTCTGCTCTACCCCATAATGAAATGGGTAACACTGTCCATCTCTTAATATCCTCCCTAATTGTCTTCAAGAGGTGTGGACCATTAGAATAAAAAATCGTGTCTATAGGTGTCCGGATGTTTATTCCGAGGTATCTCATACCTTGTGATCTCCACTGTAAAGGGGCAGAACCAATATGTGAAGGATGGGTCAGGTTATTCAGAGGAATAGCTTCACTCTTATTAAAGTTCACCTTATATCCTGAAAACTCCCCAAATGCTTTAATCAGCTTCATCACCTGTGGGATTGATTGACAGGGTTGTGTTAGTGTTAATAGTACATCATCTGCATACAGATTAGCTTTAAAGTCATGCCCCCCAATATTGATGCCCGTGATTTTCTCCTCTGCTCGTATGGCACATGCCAGCGGTTCGAGGGCGAGGATGAAGAGTGATGGAGAAACCGGACAACCCTGTCGGGTGGACCTGAATAGCTGAAACGGTTGAGATATAATGCCATTTGTTTTAATTGAAGCTAGTGGTTTGTTGTAGAGCGCCATCACCCAATGTATGACCGTGGGTCCAAAACCGAATCTGGTAAGAACATAAAACAGATAGTGCCATTCTATTCTGTCGAAAGCTTTCTCAGCATCCAAGGATAAAGCTACCGCTGGTTGTTGTAGGTTGCCCGCTTTTGACATGACATGAAATAGTCTCCTCATATTATTAGAAACGTGGCGGCCTTTAATAAACCCTACTTGATCAAGGTGGATCAGTGAAGGCATGACTGTCTCTATGCGCATGGCCAGGATCTTAGCAAATAGCTTATAATCGCTGTTCAATAAACTTAAGGGACGATAATTACCCATTTGTGAGTGATCTTTATCAGGTTTAGGTAACAAAGAGATAGTAGCCTGGCACATACTCTGAGGCATGGATTGATGAACTATTATGTCATTGAATACTAGTGTAAGCAGTGGGGTTAGCCTGTGTTGAAACTGTTTGTAAAACTCTAAGGTGTATCCATCATTCCCTGGTGCTTTCCCTGTTGAAAGGAGGTTCATGGCAGATATGATTTCTGATTCTCTGATAGGACCCTCTAAATGCTCCCTTTCTACCTCTTGTAATGTGGGTAAGGATATGTCCTTAAAAAATATATCCATGTCTTCCTGTTTTTTAGATCCTTCTGACTGATAGAGTTTACTATAAAAATCACTGAAAGCTTTATTAATTTCTGTTTGTTCATAAATAACTGCCCCTGTACTATCACATATAAATGGTATTGATTGGCGATTTTCTAATTGTTTTAATCTTAGTGCTAGCATCTTACCGGCTTTATCTCCTGATTCAAAATATTTCCTACTGAGTCTGAAAAGAGCAAACGCTGTCTCCTCATGTATAATTGATTGCAACTCTGTCTTAAGAATCAACATAGTATTTTTCAGTTGTATATTTCCAGGGTTAAGCATGTGTTGTGTTTCTACAGCCTTAAGTTCTAATATTAAGTTGTTTTTCTTCATTATCATTTTCTTCTTTCTGGCTGTAGAATAGCTAATAATCCACCCTCTGCAAGTTGCTTTGAATGCTTCCCACACCATTTGTATTGAAGGGACAGATTTTAGATTAATATTTATAAATTCAGTTATTCTCTCATTTATCAAAGATACAAACTCTTGATCTTTTAGCAAAGAGTTGTTAAATCTCCATTGTTTACTTTTGTGATTGTTTACAGAGAGAGCTAAGCGCACTGACATGGGGGCATGATCTGAGATTATAATATTATGGATGTTGCACTCTATCACATTCTCAACTGTACATTGTGAAAAAAGAAAGTAATCAATCCTTGAGTACGAATTATGAGCGTGTGAATAGAAAGTATATTCTCGGGCAAGAGAGTTTACTACCCGCCATATGTCTGTCAAAGCCAGAGATACCTGCAACTCATTGAGCGCTGCTGACAATGCACCATCTGATATGAGTGGGTGGCCCGATCTGTCCACTGCCGGGTCACTAACTAGGTTGAGATCACCTCCTAAATAAATATGGTCTGCCGCAAAATGAGATAATGCCACACTCAATTTGGATAGAAATTCGGCCTGACCAATATTGGGTGCATAGACATTTACTAACGTGCATTTAGTATTTTGTAAAAAACCTGATAGAATGATAAACCTGCCATCCTTGTCAATAATTTTTTGAGATAGTCTAAACGTCAGTCGTTTTGCTATTAAAATACTGACGCCCCTAGATGCCCCGGTACCTGGTGCTGAGTAGGCCTGGCCTACCCATCTCTGTCTCAACTTAATAGAGTCCTCATCCTTCAAATGTGTCTCCTGCAACATCGCAACATCACAGTCCAGGGATTTCAAATGACTAATGACTTTATATCTCTTTGTTTTATTTGAAACCCCGTTTACATTCCAACTAATCATGTTAATTGTGGCCATCAAAAATTATATTGCGCTTTAGCTTGTTGAAAAGGTTGGATAAAAAGGAAAATACTGAATATATGTTGAAGTTATCAATGGTCTGCACCAACAAGGGGAAATACACACAAAACACATAACAAACCATACAAGAAGTGCCAATAAAAGGGCACACACATAATATAAGGGAGATAGAACCTGTGTCCATCCCCTGTCCGTGAACAAACTGATAAACACAGTTATCCGCACGCAGTGATCAGACCATGTCCTTAATTAAATGCATGATCCGTGCATCCGAAATTATTACTATAGGGGCAGTGCAATACATAACCTCAGAAAACAAAATAATATATATATACCTACATATACACATATATATATATATATATATATATATACATACATACACACAAACCAAAAAAAAAAAAAAAATGTATTATAATAATAAACAGTATAATGAAAGAGGCTGCCCCTAATGTTCATTGCATACCTTGCACGGGATCTTGCTCAAGTCATCACCCACACTAAATAACTCAGTTGTCATGTCTACTGTCAACTGTCAACTGTCAGTGAGTGGTGGGCGTGTCATACCTCTATGCTCTGTCCATTATTAACCAAAAATATTAGGAAGCTTGATCTTCAATCCTTTCGCTGCATCCGTGGGGTTATTATAGATGGATGTTTCGCCGTCGATGGTGACTATCAGCCTCGCAGGGTACAGTATACCATTACGGACATCCGCGTCCCACAATTTCTTCTTGATGTCGGTATAACCGGCGCGCTGCTTTTTAATTTCCACGGGTAGATCCTGGAATGCGTGAAGCGGCCTTCCTCCCCATGTCAGCTTCTTTTTCTTCCCCGCGGCTCTCAAGATGTCCTGCCTGTCGTTCCATCTCAGCAGCCGTATAATGTACGGGCGAGGAGGTGCCGATGGGTCTGGTCTGGGTCGGAGAGTCCGATGGTGCCTTTCTACCTCTGGTACCTGGTCAGTGTCCTTTAAATCCAGGATGTATCTCAGAATGCCATTAATCATATTATTCGGGTCACCGGCTTCCTCTCCCTCTTTCAGGCCGACCAATACGATGTTATTTCTCTTGCTCTGCGCTTCCATGTAGGTTAATTTGGTTTTCAAGTAGTCCACGTCTCCCGTCAGGTCTTTCAAAGTTTTGCCGTCTACGGCCATCTGGTCTTCTACCGCTCCGATACGGTTCTCCGCGTTGGATATTCTTTGCAGAATAGCCCGTGTGTCCTTCTTTACTCCGTTGATCGATTCACTGAGCTCATCAAACCTTAGCTGGAATGAATCTTTGATGATAGATACCTCCGCAATTAGGTGCGACGCCCAAGCAGGGGTGTCTTTGTCTGACATAATTTGTTTGGCAGAACGCCAATCGATTTCACGTTTCTTAGACAACAGCCTTGTCTCTGCACGGTTGCCAGGACGTGTCATTCACACATCTAGTGTATTGAAACCTTTTCCTGAAGTTGCGCGGATTTTTCTTTCTTTAGAGGTGAAATAATAACTTAATTGGTCTGTCACTTACGAGAGCGAACTACCGTGCCATACCGCCGTAGTCATGTGACGCAACAGTGTACGTTTGTACATGTACGTTTCTATGGCATATATTTGTAATATATCAAATGCAAAGTAGATTTTTCTGGGGGGGATTATTACAGGCTAGCATGTGTCAATGATTAGCAACAACAGTTTTTTGTAAGGGTCCCGCCTCCACCAATCACATGTGGCTCCCTTTGTGTGTGTGTGAGAGCAAGAGAAAGAGAGAGGGGGCTTTCTCACTTACCATTCGGGGTCGAATCACAGCCCGATCTCACCCAAATAGGGTGTGGTCGTCCTACTGAGAACGCTCCCCCGCGTCCCCGGGGACGCTGATTCGCTCCAAACCTGGACCGCTGGAATAGGTGGTCTCGGGTGCGCACCAGTGGGAGCGGGGGGCGTGGTAGCTTACTGTAATGCTTTCATGCTTGCTTGAATTTTGGGCAGATAAAAACATACAGCAACAACTGGACAATACCCACAAAAACTATATTTATTGGCAATTTGGCGAGGTTCAGACCACAACCAAACAAGCATGTTGAGCCTCACAGCTGCAGTGGATGAAAACATGAAGCCACGTTACAAGCACAATACTTCCCTGGCTCGCATTAGGCCTGGCAATTTTTTTGCCATTGCTATGTCTACTATACATTGGTTTCTTGTTCGAATGCATTTATTTCTATAGACCAGTGGTGCCCAACCAGTCGGTCGTGATCGACCGGTAGATCAATGACATGCAATATAATTGACGCGAGCAATGTTAGCTGCTAACTAGTAATAAATAGGCTAAGCGTTAGCGTTAACCCTGGAAAACGCTCAAAGCGGACTCCACGACACCAGTTCCATTCGTGAGAAAAGGGAGTGGGTTATATTGATGACGCTTAACAACAGAGGTTCAAATATAACTTCATATTTATTGGTTATTTGTTTCTTTATATCAGCATCCAGTTTCCACCACGTATGTTAAACTCTTCCTGTGTTGACGTTCGAGCGTGACATCATCGCCTACGGCAAGCTTACACGCTCAAAACGCAAACCGTAAACAAAACCCGGAGCGCACCAAGACTGCAGTGTGTACGCAAACTAGAGGGGGGAAGTTTGCACCCAAGGACGGAGCGAGGACGGAGCAGAGCTGATTCGACCCCGAATGGCAGTGAGAAAGCCCCCAGAGAGAGATAGTTCTCCAACTTGTGTGAGTTGCAGTGATCTCCTGGTTGTTCCCCACCTAGGTTATCTAACTATTGCGCTGCTGCAACTAGAAACACTGGCCTGGCCTGCTTCTAAGTTCAGTGGCCTGACTGCATAAAAAAATATATATATATATATATTTTTTTCTTTTTTTGGATTTCTTTTTTTTCTTTTTTTTAAGACAGAGAAGTGAGTGCATTAATACTTTCAACTCGTTATTTTGATGTCACTGGTCGTTTGGACAATTATTACTATGTTGTTAGTATGTGAAGAACATGTGTTTGTTTGTTTTTCCATACAAATTACTACAGAAATACAACCGCTTAGAATAACCATTTATTTCTATGGAAGGTTTCTTTAGTGAACAAGAGAAAGAAATAAAAAAAAGCATACATTTATGTAACATTCTACCGAACAAATACTTTACTGTAGTTGAGCCCTTCTATGAACTTTACTATAATATGCCAATGGGTTTTCGGGGCCGCGCCTCCTTCCTTGTGTGCCCCGAAGAAGAAGGTGTACCGCTCTCATCTACTTATTATCTTTATAATTGAAGACACAGCACCTCTTTGAAACGTTTGACTTATTTCCATATACCAGTACCGGTAAGTACAATGTTGATGTATTTGCCCTTGAGAATTGCCATTCTGGGGGCCTTAATACCTAAGTACCTGCCAGGCCAGTCATAACTGACATCTTCAACCTGTCCTTGGAACAGGCTGTCATCCCCACCTGTCTGAAGAAGTCCACCATCATCCCTGTACCCAAAAAATCTACGCCCGCTTGCCTCAACGACTACCGCCCTGTAGCCCTCACCTCCATAGCCATGAAGTGCTTTGAGAAGCTAGTGAAGGGCTACATCTGTTCCTCCCTCCCCATCAACCTGGACCCTCTGCAATTTGCATATCGCCCCAACAGGTCCACGGAGGATGCCATAGCCCATGTGCTGCACACAGCAGCATCACACCTGGACAAGAGGCAGGGGAACTATGTGAGAATGCTGTTCATCGACTACAGCTCAGCATTCAATACCATAGTCCCCTCCAAACTCATAGCCAAGCTCAGGGACCTGGGCTTGAACTATGACCTGTGCCAGTGGGTCTTGGACTTCCTGACGGGCAGACCCCAGGTGGTAAGAGCCGGCAACTGCACCTCCTCATCCATCACGCTCAACATAGGGGCCCCCCAGGGCTGTGTTCTGAGCCCCCTCCTCTACTCCCTGTACACACATGACTGCGTAGCACAGCGGAACAACAACACCATCATCAAATTTGCTGATGACACAGTAGTGGTGGGCCTGATCTCTGCCAACGACGAAAGGGCCTACCTGGAAGAGGTAGAGAACCTGTCACAGTGGTGTCAGGAGAACTGCCTCTCCCTGAACGTCAGCAAAACAAAAGAGATGATTGTGGACTTCAGGAGGTCGGGGGTCAAGGACTACAGCCCCCTCAGCATCGACGGGGCACCGGTTGAGAGAGTGAACAGTTTCAAGTACCTCGGAGCCCACATATCCGAGGACTTGACATGGACCACACACATTGACAGTGTTGTGAAGAAGGCACGACAACGCCTCTACTTCCTCAGGCGCCTAAGGAAGTTCCAAGTCAGTCAGAAGATCCTTAGGAACTTCTACTCATGTACAATAGAGAGCATCCTGACCGGCAACATCACCTCCTGGTTTGGGAATAGCACTGCACAAGACCGTAGCAGACTACAAAGAGTGACACGTTCAGCCGAACGCACAATTGGAGGGGGGCTTCCCACCCTCCAGAACATTTACAACAAGCGGTGCAAGGGGAAGGCTAAGAGAATTATTAAGGACTCGAGCCACCCGAACAACTGCCTCTTTGAACTGCTGCGGTCAGGCAAGCGATACCGGAGTCTTAAGGCGAGCACAGAAAGACTCAGAAGAAGCTTCTATCCCCAGGCCATCAGGCTGCTAAACGAACAATAATCGCTAAACGAACAATAATCACTATGCAACAACCATCAAATGCACACAGCACACACACCCACACGCACACACTCACTCAAACAAACAACACACTGCAGCACCCACTCTCCACACTTTAGATCACACAAACACACTTACACTTTATATTTATTGATAAAGGATTTGCACTACAACTCGTACACCTACTGTGAATTGTACCTAAATTGCACCTCGTCCCATTTCTCCATTTCTGCCTTGCACTATATAGTATTGTATAGTATTGTATATTAGTACACTGCACAGTATTGTATATTGTATGGTAACTACGTCTATTCTGCATCGAACATTGTACATATGTCTAAACTGAACACTGTGACCTCTTTTTTTTACTTCTAATTTTACTATGTTTTTATTTCATACTTATCTTGTCTTGCACAGTCTCTGGAGCGCAACAGTAAGAAGCATTTTGTACAAAAGTATTCTGTACTTCTGTATGACAACTATTAAAGAAACTTGAAACTTGAAACTAGAACAGTAACCTATTTATAGAGGTTAATTAGATTTTTGGACATTAAGTGGTATGAAATACTTGCTAATAGTATAGTTGATGCAATGCCATTAGCTGGTAGTATAGTTGATACAATGCCATTACCTAGTAGTATAGTTGATGCAATGCCATTAGCTAGTATAGTTGATGCAATTCCATTAGCTAGTATATAGTTGATGCAATGTCATTAGCTAGTAGTATAGTTGATGCAATGCCATTAGCTACTATAGTTGATTGATGCAATTCCATTAGCTAGTATATAATTGATGCAATGTCATTAGCTAGTAGTATAGTTGATACAAAGTCATTAGCTAGTACTAGTAGTATTCAGATTCAGATTCAGATTCAGATTCCTTTATTGAGCCATTTGTGTAAAACACATTGGTAATTGTTGCAGCAATACAGTGTATGCATTTTTCCTTTTTTCACAGTAAACAAACACCAACACAGAAACGAAAACAGTGCAGTGGGGGATTAATCAATAAATAAAATACATATATATATATATAAAGTGAAGTGTGCAGAGATCCAGTACGGACTAGTGCAGTGCAGTCAATGTCATTTAGCCAGTGTCACTTGGGGGCAGAGGGGGGGGGGGTACCGAGGGGGGGGGGGGGGGCCTGAGGCATTGATCAGCCTGGCGGCTGAGGGGAAGAAGCTCAGTCTGTGTCGAGCTTTCAAAGCCTTTGGGATCCTCAGCCTTCTCCCAGAGGGGAGCAGGGTGAAGAGGCTGTGACCGGGGTGGGATGGGTCGGCCATGATCTTTCTCGCCCTCTTCAGCGCCCTGGAGTCGTGCAGGGACCTGAGGGAGGGCAGGGGACAGCCGATCACCCTCTCTATGATCTCTAGTATAGTTGATATGATGACATTAGCTAGTAGTATAGTTGATACAATGCCATTATCTAGTAGTATAGTTGATGCAATACCGTTAGCTAGTAGTATAGTGGATACAATGCCATTAGCTAGTAGTATAGTTGATACCAAGCCATTAGCTAGTAGTATATTCGATACACCATTAGCAAGTAGTATAGTTCATACAATGCCATTATCTAGTAGTATAGTTGATGCAATGTCATTAGCTATAGTAGTATAACTGATGCAATACCATTAGCTAGCAGTATAGTTGATGCAATGCCATTAGCTATAATAGTAGTATAGTTGATGCAATGCCATTAGCTATAGTAGTAGTATAATTGATGCAATGCCATTAGCTATAGTAGCAGTATAGTTGATGCAATGCCATTAGCTATAGTAGTAGTATAGTTGATGCAATGCCATTAGCTAGTAGTATAGTTGATGCAATGCCATTAGCTAGTAGTATAGTTGATGCAATGCCATTAGCTAGTAGTATAGTTGATGCAATGCCATTAATAGCTAGTAGTATAGTTGATGCAATGCCAGTCCTGTGATCAGAGTTCTGGCCCGGTTACAAGCAAACCAGGAAGCTTCAGACAGACATCAAATTGCCTATGCTTGATTCGTGTTGCGCCCATCACTTATGGCCCAATTCAGAGTTCAAGACTTCAGCACGGCGTGTAAGTCCTCAGACAAAAGATAGACGGGAGAGGATGTTCGTATTCAGACCTTCGCTATGCAGGTGTTTATCTCTGCGACAAGATACCAATAGAGTGTGGTCAAGGTCAAGGTCAACTTTATTTCTATAGCACATTTAAAACCAACCAAAGTTGCACCAAAGTGCTTTACAATATAAAAAAAAAAAAAAAGCAAAAAGCAAAATACGGTATACACAAAGTAAAAAAGAAAAAAGTGTGTGTGTGTGTGTGTGTGTGTGTGTGTGTGTGTGTGTGTGTGTGTGTGTGTGTGTGTGTGTGTGTGTGTGTGTGTGTGTGTGTGTGTGTGTGTGTGTGTGTGTGTGTGTGTGTGTGTGTTTTGAATGTTTAAAACGTCTGTGCAACAGATTTGATCATTAATGGGCTATGGTCAGTTTCTCATAGAACACCATTTGACGCTCATAACAAGCTAGAATATAGGTGAGACGAATAGGTAATATCTTAATAAAATAATGGAACACCCATTCAGCCAGCAATAAGATATAAGCAGCTTGTAATTTAGACTTTTATAAAAAGGAGTTTGGGTCCTTTTCCCGCCCCTGGTGGGACACACCACAAGATCTAAACCAGATTCAGCCTTCCCACACTGAGCTGGAAGAAGGCGAAATATGACATTGCAGTGTTTTCGACGCCCTTGATCTTGAGGAGAATCGACTCGGCGAGGCCAACTTTTTGTGCCTAATTAGTTATAAAATGTAGCAGTGAACAATCAGTGATTTAAAAAAAGAATCTCGCTGCCAACAGAAAAGCACACGACGCATCAAGTTCCTTTCGCCTCGCGCGCAATTTCAAAACGTTTCAGAAGGTAATAAATGGACACGCATGAGTAGAGGCCTCTTTTTAATGAGTTTATTAGTCGTTGCTGTTGGATGAACAACATCAGAGCCTCTCTTGGCTAATTGCAGCTGTCACAGGGTCCACGCCTCTGCAATTTATTTGCAGTCTGTTCGCATCTTATTCTCATTTCAAACAGGAGGGGGGCCCAGGACAGTTTGTCGACACCTTTTACAATCCTAAGCGGACACAAAGGGCCAGTCAGCAAAGCAGAGGTCCATCGATAGGTTGGAGGGGAGAGAGGCGTGCGGTAGGGGGGGGGGTATGTTCGTGGAGGGGGGCGGCAACATGCAGACTTCCCTGGGGGGGGGGCGTAACTGGGCCAGTCAGCATCTTGCTACTCTGATGCAGATCGCCGGTGGAAAGAAAATCAAAACCAATGAAGTCATTCCTAGCCAATCGATCGCCACCAACGCGGTCTGGGGGGGAGGGAGGACGGGGGTGGTCGATGTGGGCTGGACTGGAATCCCATTACCTCCCATTGATATCGCTCGACAAGGAAAAATGGAGCTGATTCGCTCTGTGTGTGTTAGAGTATGTGAACCATAAGAGAGAAATAACGACAGAGGCCGATGATTAATAGGGGTTTATATAATGGTATATAGGGACGGAGGCCCCGGACCTATACATCTACGTAATGGCCTCATAAAACACTTCCCACAAAAAAAGATTAAAAATTAAAGGAGTCTGATCTGGAGTCGATCCACAGCCGGAGGGGACCATGAGCGTGTTTCCTAATATTTGAAACACTCGGGCGTGGTTGATTTAGCTTGTCGGACAGATTTAACGAGGGAGGAAGAGTACCATAAGTGCACACTCGGCAAAGCAAAGGGAAAATGGGCTATGAATGGAAAGTGCCACCTAAGTCATGAAGCGGAGAGGAGAAAAAACGTCGTCATGACCTCAAACCCCATGCATCCCTTGAGAGAGAGAGAGAGAGAGAGAGAGAGAGAGAGAGAGAGAGAGAGAGAGAGAGAGAGAGAGAGAGAGAGAGAGAGAGAGAGAGAGAGAGAGACAGAGACAGAGACAGAGACAGAGATAGAGAGAAACCTGAAATGGACTTCCTGTGTAGGATTGGATCCCTTCAGTACTGTAACCTCCCTTTTAAAGGGGAATACCACCCAAATCCATATTTGTGAACATAAGCATACAGTACTGTCTCCCAAAGCCAGAAACAGGAGAGGTAAGACTCAAACATGCAATGTCATCACGTTTAAAGTCTGGAGCTGCTGTTTTTTATGCATGTTCTCAGTTCTGAAACAGAAAATGTACCCATAAACATTCCCATGGGTGCTCTCAGTGTCTGTCACCTTTACCATCTTTCCCATTTCATTGTCTATGGAGCAGCTTCAGATTGTATACTTGATAATAAAATGTCTGGCTTTGGGAGAGAGTAGCTCATCAATCGATTGAACTTTCCTAGGCCATGGAAATAACATATTGGAATTCTTAATTTGAGTGGTATTCCCCTTTAACACATTGGGTGCCGTTCACGTAGATCTACGTTTCTGTGGCCCGACCGGTTGAGTGCCAGAAACGTAGATCTACGTTTCTGTTTCATTATTTCTTTTATTCGCTATTGCCATTCATGCCCGCCAGATCATCTGCAATGCTGGATAACGTTGGACAAACGATTGCGATGAAAATTTGGAATGGCGATCAGATAATTGAATTATTCTTTTTGCAGTACATCAGATACAAGGTAAGGACTATATATACTATATATATATACTATATTATGTTACCAATCTTGCGTTGATCCGATGATTTTTTCGCCGCGATTGCAGCTATAGTCTGTAATGTACTGTGTAATGTATGCCATGGTGGCGCTCGAAGCATAGAACCCCCCCCACACACCATTTTGTGGATGCACGAGGAAACATAATACCGATAATCTAGCCTTGATTTCACATCGATTCAATAATCAAGCGAGAAATGGCACGTTAAATAGTGAAATGCAGATAAGGGCTGTTTTGGCTGCGTTCCCTGGGATTACACAGAATCACTCTGGAACTATGCTCGTATTCACCACGGTACAAAAACGGAAATGTATTGATGAAAAAATTATCTGTTTTTTGCATGTTGACCGGAAGAAACTCACTTACAATCGACGGCGTTATTAGATCCATAGCTATAATATTTAAAATAGGTTTAGCACTGCAAAACACAGGCATTTATCTCATTAAACAGAGCGTTGGCACTAAAGGCTCACAGTGCCCCCTGCTGAACGGCACTTGATGTGTTAAGGTAGTGTCCTGTCATTCTTAACCTGGTTCTCCTTTAACACTTTCAGCGCCATAAAATGTCCCCATCTCTGCCGCTAGAAGGCCAGCTTAAAATGGTCATTTCCGCTGTGTTTCACGATGTTTGCAGAGCTGTGTGTGTTCTGTATTATAGCTGTGGAGACAATGGTGTGGCTCATTTGACACACACTACTTGTAGTCCAACATGGAAAAAATTGTTTGTTTCTACACACTGTAGTTTGTAGTTTTTTACATGCTAAACATGACGCATTTCCAAGATAATCCAGTCTTTTTCCATAGATCGCGAGATAAAACGTGTTATGTGCAATAAGCCCGAATCGTTCTGGTTGATTCCCTGAAACCCAAATACTCCCAAATCAAAGGTATATAATATGTACATATGTACCTTCATAAAATCATCAAGGGGGGGGGGGGGGGGGGGGTAGTCTTACCCCGAAAATCCGATCGTTAGAAAAAGCCTCGTTTATGACCGGTAAAGTAAGCCACTGTGATCGTTACATAAAACGTCACATTCGGTAAAATAGACATAGGGGGTCCTGAAGGTAATCCAAAAAGAATCATTCCAATGATCCCATCGGCGATCGCGATTACTCGTTTATATGTAATTACTAGAGGTGTAACGGTACACAGAAGCCACGGTTCAGTACGTACCTCGGTATTGCTGTCACGGTTCGGTACGATTTCGGTACAACAGGAAAAAAATATTTATAATTATTATTATATATTTATAATTATTATTATTAAATAGAATGATATTCTATAGGCTTGTCGTGGTAGTCAGTGATACTGGTGTCATTCTGTGTTCAGGCATCCAATGAGTAAATTAATTGCCTACTGCCCCCTTAACACATTGAGTGCCAACGACGAGATTAGTCGTGCTAACTCGCCATGCATTGAGTGCCAATGATGAGTTTTCTCATCTTTTAATCGTTATTTCTTTTATTAGCGATATCCATTCATTTTTCATCCATCCAGCCTGACGTTATCATTGTGAATGGGTCTGAGCTCGAAAAGGGCAAATACCGCCGCCTATCGTCTCCCGGATGGTAATGCACTTCATTGGATTGGATTTGGTGGGCATGTGCATCAGAAAAAAAGTCCGGTCCGGGGTTTTCCCTTCTCTGGCAAGCAGTAACGTGTTATCACATTCACTGGCGAGGCTCGTTTTGGTGCTATACCGTTGGATCAATAAACGCGATCAATATTTGGAATGGCGATCAGGAATTGGATTAATCTTTTTGCAGAACATCTGATGTGAGGTAAGGACTCTATTTTACCAGTATTGGGTTAATCAGATGTTTTTTTCTCAGCCATCGCAGTGTGTCTGTGTGTGTGTATGACGTTAGCGCTAACCAGGTCATGGATAATAGATTTAGATTTAGATAATAGATTTTTCTAGCGTGCATAAGTACACATATACTATCGTTAATCTAGCGTTTATTTGAAAACGATTCATAAATCAGCCGAAAAATTACAACGTGTTTTGTGTATTCCACTAAAGAGCTATTATCGCAAAATTTCTCTGGAATTACTAGAACTCTCCAAAACTATACTCGTATTCAAAACGGTATAAAACAGAAATTTACCAATGAAAAAACAATCCGTTTCGTACAAGTTGACTGCAAGCAAGTCATTGATAAGCGAGGGGTGTTTTAGACCCATAGCCATAATTTAAGATATAGTTTAAGCATTCGCAAATTTCCCCGACCTCCCATTGCCTTCAGTGCTGGCACTCTAGCCCATATGGTCAAAGGGGCGTGGCACTCAATGTGTTAACAACTTATGCAACAACTTAGTTTCAGTTTCACTGGTAGAGAGGATTTAACTTCATGTGAAGCCGAGACTGAAGAAGACTAGAGAACAGATGACATGTTACACAACAATGGCAGAGGATTTATCAATATTTTGGATTTAACGGTTCCGCGTCGCTGATATCGCGGGCGCGATAACATGGGAGGCACCGGGTCCTGTTTGGCGAGTTTCTGGCGGAAGGACACAATTTTTTTACACCATATTTGGAAGACCCATCACCACCATCATAGCAAGTATTAGTCCGCAGGTCTTAGAGGAACTATATAAATGGCCCCCTTGACGGCAGGCCGAGTTTTTTGGTATATTTTTCCAGAGCGGTCAGTCAAAGAAAAAATTTCTCCAGGGATTCAACGCATGTTTGTGCATTTCAAACGACCGTATAAGTACTATTTATACTAATTTGTTGGACTTATTATAGCATTCGTTAACGTTTATGACCGTCTATAGTGTTTGTGAGATGTTTTTCCAGAGATTCTGGTAATATTTTCCGCTCAAAAAGCTTGTTTTAAAAGTACAGATTTGCTGTAAGAATTTCACCCAGGATGCCGTGCTTTGTGTTGAGGTAACGTTAGCCCTAGCTGCGAGCTAACGCTTGACTAACGTGAACACAATTGATGTATTTATTTTGAAAATGCATTGTTTTCAAATAGCCACATTGCTGTATTTAGTGTATTCATTAGTGGGTCATATTCGTATAACATATTTCATTTTATCAACCTAGAATTGACGACAAGGCCAGGCAGAGCCATGCTACTCTTCTACCCAGGAAAGATGCTTCTAGAGCGGCATAGAGTATGGAGGAAGACAAGGCTCTATGACAGGGGTGGGCAATTATTTTCCCCAGGGGGCCGAATGAGCAACTGAAAATATGTTGGGGGGCCGGGCCAAAATTCCAAACTCAATTATGCATAATATACATTTTATTTCTATATAAAAAGCAGTAAATGGCATTGTTTTGACCCCTGGTAAGAGTGTATGTTATTATTTGGCAATTAAAATGTGAGGTTAGCTTTCAAAAATATAATTTATTCAAATAGAATTTATTTCCAAAATGATAAACAAAATGTGAAACATTAATAACAAAGGGCATTTTGAGTTTCATATACTATTGAAACAAGGATTTTCTTAGCTTTCTAAAGACATCACATCATCTTATAGCAAAAATAAACAAGACATGTCACTGAACTGTGTAAAGAAAAGTGTACCAGTTTTGTAGCCTTTTTTACTTTACATGCCTATATTAAACATTTAATGTTTTCAGAACTGTGCAAAAAAAAGAAAATAAATATCAAGTGTCCCATTTCACTTGTTATATTTCCACATTTTAGTGTTCTTCAGTTCTTTTTTTTCTTTCAGTGTGAGAAATCCAGTCTCTGTTGAGCTTTAACAAGTCCATCAAAGTCAGGTTGCATGTCTGAGGTGGAGATGCGAAGCACAGCTGCCAGATGTTCATCAGTGAGAGAGGATCTGTACCTGGACTTGGTAAACATCATGACTGAGAATGTCTGTTCACATATGTAGGTGGATCCAAAGAGAACCAACATCTTCTGAGCATGTCTCCTAAGCATATATTGTGCGTGTGAACGTTGACATGAAAAGAAAAAAGTTTAAAAAAAATATATATATATATATATATATATTAAAAAAAGATTTTTTTTTATTTTTATTTTTTTATTATCATGTAATCTTTCGCGGGCCGGTCAGAATCATCCCGCGGGCCGTACAATGCCCAGGTCTGCTCTATGAAGAGAATGGGGTAAGTTTGAAGAAGAATTTTAACACACACATGAAAGTTTTATAATTACCATCACAATATGTAAATAAAATATATATATATTTTTTTTTAATCTAATCTAGTTTTATTAATTAATTCATAACTTTTGAACTGAACAATAGATGCTATTTCTAATATGTTCTATAGCTGTTCTATATTGCCAACACGATTGTCAATACATTCCATTCATTACACATAAATCTGAAATAAGCAAGGAAAGTGCTTGAAAATGTATTTAATTTAATTATCTTCCAAGTTTAATTTAAACAAGTTCAAGTGCAACTACATATGAACCATAATAATACAAATTATGATGATAATCATGCACTTATTTTATATCATTGGAAAGCCCTAGTGGTTAGCTTCAAAATGGTACCAAATATGAGGTACTTTGAAATACCCAGTAACTAATAATCTATCACAAACCAATGCAAGTTCATGTTCAGGGATTTCCTAAATGGACCAGAGGATCCCAGAGCATTAAACACAGTAGCAGCAACTGGAGAGGTGCTCAGATGATCAGTCCAAAAGTATGTAGTGCTTTATTTTTAAAAAAAATTATCAGCTGTGACTGAGAAAGTCCGCGGAGAAAGTCGGCGTGTGTGTCTTTCCATTGGTTACCATTATTGGGTTTTTGACTCTCCTGTTGCCTTTCTATCCGAGTTCAAAAGGTAGGTGATACTGCCACCTGGTGATATTCGATCTGCATTGTAATTCCAACATAGGTAAACGAGCCAGGGACGGCTAGAATGATCCGGATGATGATTTAGAACGGGGATCAGAGGAAAAATATCAAAGGATCTAAAAACGTATTATTACATGTTTGGCACTCAAGCCTTGGCGAGCAAACACGTAATATTACGCGATCATAGTTTTTAGTTAAAACGACCCCCCCCCCCCCCCCCCCCCCCCCCCCTTGATGATTTTGTGATGATACATATATACATATCATATACCTTTGATATGGGAGTATTCTGGGTTTCAGGGGATCAGCTAGAACGGTTTGGGCTTATTGCACATAACGTGTTTTATCTCGCGATCTATGAAAAAATACTGTATTATCTTGGAAATGTGCGATGTTTAGCATGTAATAAACTACAAACTACAGCGTGTGGAAACAAACTATTATTCCCATGCTGGACTACAAGTAATGTTTGTCGAAATGGGCCACACTGTGTCTCTACAGCTATAATACAGAACACAAACACAGCTTCGCAAACATAGTGCAGCGACCAAGGAAACGACTAGAAAGGCCGGCATTCTAAAGGTAAATGAACCAAACAGCGTGGCACAGCGTGTTAACACTTTAACTGCCACACACGAGATATCTCGGGTTTCCAATAGTTATGTTGAAAGCCACTCACTAGATTTCTCGGATTTATTATTATTATTTTTTTTTTTTGCGATCTGAAATCATATTGCATCACGCGAGCCTACCCGAGTATACCCGAGCACCGCCGGCGATCATATGTGGAAAAAAGCGCCCCCTATCGTCTCCCAGATGACATAAGGGATTTTGGAATGGACTCACTGAAAATGGATGGGGAAAAAAATCCGGTACTCCACATTTTCCAGTCCACTGATCCAGCCGGGGTTACCACAGTTCATTCTGAAGCCTCTCAGCCCCGCGGAATCATGTACTGCACTGTATACACGTTGGATCCATACACTTATCGATTTTTTCGAATGGTGATCAGGAATTGGAATATACAAGTTGGATACCATCTGATGTCAGGTAAGGAATCTATGTTATCAGTGTTAGGATAATCAGACTAATTTTGATGAAGATATGGGCTGTTTTGTGAAATGGGCTCTTTCGGTTTTACTGGAAAAGTCCAAGAGGAAATGAACACGCCGATTATCCGTGCGCGGCGCGAATGTGCTTGCGTGCACGTATAATATTGATCATCTAGCGTTTATTTGAAAACGATTCATAAATAGGCCGACGAATATCGACGTTCTGGAATATTCCAGTAAAAGACGATTATCACAGAATGGTCTAGAATGAACTGTTTTTTATTTCAAAACGGGTGCTTTTCAAAATGCTCTGAAACGGAAATGAAGCGATAAAAAACCAATCTGCCTTGACAGCACTGACTGGAAAATAGTCTTTGATAAGCGACGGGCAGATTAGACACATAGCCATAATTTAAAACATAGATTAGGCGATATTAACATTAACATTGAAGTGGACCGTGGCATCGAGGGGGTAAAAAGGAAAACCCGGCGTGGCACTCAAAGTGTTAAGATAGTGTCCTGTCATTCTTAAATTGGTTCTCCTGTCATCCTTAGCCTGGTTCTGTTTTAAGCTATTCTCCTGTCATTCTTAACCTGATTCTCCTTTAGCTAGTGTCCTGTCATTCTTAACCTGGTTCTACTTTAAAATAGTGTCCTGTCATTCTTAACCCATTTTCCGCCAATCACGTGTTAAGGCGGGTTTCTCCGCCATGCGTTGTCTGCCAATCACGCCGTAAGGCGTGTTTGAGATCAATATTTCATATTTTCGTCATGGTATTCATATTTCACCCACGGAGTCTTGGCTGATGCTGTCTGAGCCATCACAACTCTGCAACGCTTCAATACCGCCACCTGGTGGCCGATCGGCGAGTTGCCAAACCGGAAGTGCCCATTGTAGCTCGGTCCGTCCCCTATTTTCGTCCGGCCACTCGTTTATCGTCCCGGGGCTCAATACAGACACCGTCGATATGGATCTTTGCCATAACTCAATAATCAACATGATTTGGACGTGTATTAGTAATATACAAACCGAAAATGGATCGCATCGATCAACATCCCATAATTGGGATCTGTTTGCTCCACTCTCATTGCCCAATGCTACGAGGAGACTGGGGTGAGTTTCAGCGTTTTTCTTTATCATTTTCGATACAAACTGCTCTGATCAATATATCACCCATACTACATAAATCATTTAACGTCGGTCATTGAATTATAAACGACCCCCCCCCCCCCTCCGTTCACCCGCAGATGATCAGTCATGACGTTTAGGACCATGTACAGTTGAAATTTTTAATATAACGTTGATCGGTATCAAACTGCATTTGATAATCTAATATATGCATTTATGCCTATATCTCACGTTCTATGAAATACTGCAGAAAACGATATTAAAAACATATTTATATTTTAGTATGAATGTGTGAATGAAAAAGTTAAACCTTCAGAACATAGATATGAATAGAACTGGAAGGTTTGGTGTATGTAAGTGCTACTGAAGTGGAGATTTCTGGCTCAGAGTATGAGGAAAAACTCATAAAACTCATTTTTGGGAAAACGCCTTCAAAGTTCTGTATTGTAAAATGCCATACTTTTTTTTTAAACAGATATTTACAAACACAATACCTAATCAAACCATTAGTAATTGACAACCTAAACACATGCCTGATAACTGAATAATAATAATAATCTGTCCCGATCACGTTTTTTTGCTCCCGATCCGATCCCGATCATGTGATTTTGAGTATCTACCGATACCGATATTTCCCGATCCGATCAAAACAAATTTAAAAGTCTTTAACTTTTTTTTTTATTCAACAAACATGACCATATTCACGTCTTAAACTCATACTGAGGCCTTAGTTTTGGTTTTAAATTGCATATCATCATTCATTTATTTATTGTCACACAGAGCAGAAGAATTTTGCCAAAACAAACCAAGATCTATCTATCGTTCTGCAATCTATCCAGCTGCAGAACGGCAGACCAGCCACACTTCAGACCCTACTTTTGGACGGATAGTACATCTGTCCTCAAGTACATCAACAACACAACCAGTCGATTCCAGACATACGTTGCAAACCGGATTTCGACCATCCGAGACCTGTCTGACCGATCACAGTGGCGCTATGTATACAGCAGTCAACCCTGCAGACGACGCGTCACGAGGCCTGACCATGGATTCTTTTCTCAAATCCAGTCGATGGTTGAATGGCCCAGACTTCTTACAGAGGCCTGAGAAAGACTGGCCAAAGTCCCCAGAGGAGCTGCCTGCCCTCTGTGAGGACGATCCAGAAGTTAAGAAGAGCACTATCACGTTCAGTACAGCCGTGATGGATCATGACAGTGATCCCATTGCCAAGCTTATCAAGCACTTCTCATCATGGGATAAGTTAAAGAAGGCTACAGCATGGATCTTGAAGTTCAAAGAAACACTTCAGAATCTAAGCCTCAAAAGAAAGGAGCCGCAGGCTGCAACCTGCACAAAGAATCCAGACCAGAAACGACAAGACCATCTGGATGACCAGATGAACAAAACAAGAGCTCAGCTAGGAGCTCAGAGTCTCTCAATTGAAGATCTTGCGCATGCTGAGGAGACACTTGTATGCTACGTACAGCAGCAGCATTTCCAGGATGAAATATCTGCGCTGAAGAAAGAGGATACTGACTCTAACGATCTTGAGGCTCTGACCCCGAACCATCTACTGCAGTTGAAAGGAAAACCCATTCTACCACCTGGTTTGTTTACAAAGGAGGATTCATACTGCAGAAGGAGATGGTGGCAGGTCCAGTACATGGCCGACCTCTTCTGGAGGCGATGGAAAAAGGAGTACATCCCTCTGCTTCAAGAACGTCAGAAATGGAACCAAGTAAGGAAGAACTTAGCCCCAGGGGACGTGGTCCTCATTGTGGATGAGTCATCACCAAGAAATTCCTGGCTCATGGGCAAGGTGGAAGAGACGATGCCTGACAGCAGAGGGCATGTACGCAAGGTAAAGGTCAAGACCAAGTACAATATCCTAGAAAGGCCCATCAGCAAACTATGCTTGCTGAAAGAAGCAGATTGACTGACATTGACTAGCCCCTACTGACTTCTTCACGCGCTTGTTTGTTTTTTCCTTTTCGAGGGCAATGCCCGAACCTTTGTTACACTGATGGACTACACCTTTTCCTTTGATTTAATTATACATCAAATGATTTATGTCAAGGATTGCAATGCCTCGCTTGAATGAAGTTAACTTTTAACCTGGATAACATCAACATTCAGGGTGAATGTGAGAAATTGGGATTAAAAAAAATATTTAATAAATTTAAAAAAAGTTTTTTATTTGGGTCTGAGAGTGTTGCTGGTCTGCCGTTCTGCAGCTGGATACTATTGGTTTGTTTTGGCAAAATTCTTCTGCTCTGTGTGACAATAAATAAATGAATGATCATATGCAATTTAACCCTTTAATCGCCAAGGACGCCGTAACACGTCATTGCTCGCCATGCTTAATCTGCCAATGACGCCGTAACACGTCATTGAGATCAATATTTCAAAAATCTGTGATGGCAATCATATTTCTCCCGCGGAGACTTGAGATCTACGGTTGATCTCCTCTCAACTCTCCAATGGTTCAAGAGCGCCATCTGGTGGCCGATCGGCGGATCGCCCAAACAGCAAACCGGAAACGGAAACTGGTGCTCATCCAAATTCGGTCCGACCACTCGCTATAGCTCCCGGAACTCGAGCTCGACACAATGGATAGCGATCCGTTACCAATAACTCGATAAACAACATGATTTGGACGTATATACTATTATACAACCTGGAAATGGATCGCATATTTCATCATCCCATAATAGCAATCTTTTTGCTCCACGCTCATCGCCCAACGGCCCGAGGAGACTGGGGTAAGTTTCAGCGTTTATTATGACCGTGTTCGATACAAACTGCTCTGATGCAGACCAGGCTGCAGAAACAAATTAGTGGGGGGGCATAAAATGTTCTCGGGGGGGCACAATGGTTTTTCAACACAGGTTCCCTTTTATACGTTTCAGCTGGGACAGCTGTGGCTTGCTTGGCGCTGCCCACGGTGCTGAACTAAACAGCAGAGAGGCAATTGAAAAATCAAATTTCTCTCTATCTTAAGAACTTTCACTTATACAAAAACAGACTGAATGGATATATATAACAGACCTGCTGGGGCAGCGGACTGAGAGCAGGGGACACAAACAGGCTGGATAAGATGGTCAAGAAGGCCAGTAGCGTGGTTGGGGTGGAGCTGGACTATAGCGAGGGTGGCGGAGAGGAGGAACCTTGCTAAGCTCCAGGCCATCAGGGAAAACCCCTCCCACCCACTTTACACAGACTTGGCTGACAGGAGGAGCATGTTATATTGTTATAGGCTCACACTACCTAAATGCAGCACTGAACGGCACAGGAAGTCCTTCATTCCGACAGCCATCAGACTATACAATGCATCACTGTGCCTCACTGCATCACTGAGCACAGAGTGACAGTTACCATCTTCCTGGACTCTTACTTTTTAAACAGCACTGTGCAATATTACACCTACTGTAGACTTCAGTATATTTATTTACTGTATCTTTTATTCTATTTTTATTCTATTTCATTTTATTCTATTCTTAGGCCATTTGTTTTGTTATTCATATTTGTGACTTGTTCTGTCTAAATGTTTAATGTTGAGTGATTTGCAGTGTCAAATTTCCCTCAGGATAATACATTTATATTCTATTCTATTCTATATCTTTGAAAAGTCTCCATTTATTCAACACTTCTGAATTCACTGACAAACTGAACTGAACTGACAAAAATAAGGTGCATAAAAAAGCAAACAAAATTCCTCCACAGGCTACTCACCATCATAAGTAGAGAGGCAAGCGGTGTTTGGGGACAGAGTGAAATCTTCTTAAAACACTGTCCCTCCACTCATTCCTGAACTTTTTTGTTAAGTCCTTCTCAAATGCCAACTGAATTTAATTGGCCTTAGTTGCGTCGATGAAGCATACTAAGGCGATGTTCTGTAAAGACGTTCTTGAGGGTAGAAAACGAATTCTCACAGAGTGCCGTGCTAGCTTCAGTAGTGTTGTTGTTGACATCAGTGCCCACTAGGGCTGTCCCCGACTAAGGATTTGGATAGTTGACTTTGATTGAAAAAAAAAAAAAAACAGGGTGGGCACAGCTGTCTCAGTGGGCGGGCCCGGCCCCCTAATGCCCGCCCATGGCGCCGGGACTGCTCTGATGATCATATCACCCATAATATCACTACATGAATCATCTAACGTTGGCCATGGAATTATAAACGACCCCCCCCCCATCCGGTCAACATCAGATGATGAGTAGTAACTTCTAGAAGCACGTCCATTTGACATTTTTTATCTGGCGCTGATCGCTATCAAACTGTATTTGATCATCAATATAATGCATTTAGGGCTATGCTGCAGAAAACGATAAAAACATATTTATACTTTAGACCGTATTTTAGTATGAATATGTGAATGAAAAAGTAGAACGTTGCTACATCCTAAACGATAGATAATTGACGTTGAATGGGCCATAGTAATGTCAATTTAGCAATACAATTTAAAAAGTTATAGCCCTGCAAAGAAGGGGAACTTCTCCATAGACAAATAGGGCTGGCAGAGGATGGTATAAGGATGTACATAAGCGTGGCAGAGAAAGGGTTCAAACCTAAACTAAGGCCTCAGTATGAGTTTAAGACGTGAACATGGTCATGTTTGTTGAATAAAAAATAATAATAATAAAATTCCAGATTTTTAATTTTTTTTTGCCGATCCCAATCTTCGGAAAATCACGTGATCGGCCCCGATCCCGATCACGTGATCGAATCGGGACATCCCTAATAATAATGATGTTATTGAACTGAACAGAACTACACACAGGCTACAAACAGTGTAGTACAGTGTAGTACCCCCTAATAGGCTAAACATATTTGAATAGATATCACTATGAAACTTTCCCAGTTTGTTATGTACATATAAACTAAGAAAAAATATATTGCAAGTTTTCTGAATTTTATGTTTATATATGCAAATGAGGCACTTCCCCATTAATTATGTGCACATTTATCGATGCAATAAGGCAAAATGAAGTAAAATAAACACGTTTTATTGTCACTAGTTTCATAGAAGACATGTTTAGGAAGCAAAATATAACAAAATCTCAAAATCAACAAAAAAAAGTATATTTGCCTATTCACCTGGGGTGTCTCGCCTTAACCTGGTTCTACTTTAAGATAGTGTTCTGTCATTCTTAACCTGGTCCTCCTTTAACTCATTCCGTGCCAAACACGCGATTTCTCGTGTTTCAAATCCAAGCGTTGAGCGACAAACCCGAGATATCTAGTTTTTAGATAATTTTTTCTTTTTTTCGATTTTCCCATTCTAAACACTCGCACGGACCTGCCTGTGTCTCCCTGGCACCGCTGCCTATGTTATAATTGCAATTACGATCGAATCCCGGCAGGTGGCAGTATCGCCTACCTTTTGAACTGGGTCTCTCAGTTGTCTCTCAGTGCCTCAGTACCTCCGGCTGCAGGAATCCCCTCCCCCTCAAAGTGAACCAGCACACAGCCATCTGTCGCCGATTTGCTCGCATGAAACCTATTGTTTTCCGTAATATAGCCAGGCCCAATGTACACCAGTAATGGCGATCGCGATGGAACTACTGGGATTATTCATTTTGGAGTACCTTCTGACAAAGGTAAGGTCTATTTTAGGTCTATTTTACCGAACCTAAAACATGCTTTTGTATTGATCACAGCGTCGTATTTTACCTAACCTAAAACATGCTTTTGGTAACGATCGCAGCTTCGTAAAATGACCCCCCCCCCCCCCCTTTATGACTTTGTGAAGAAACATCTATATATGGTATATATGTGGCAGATATCATCCCCCGTCCCATGGCTACGTGAAGGATGGGAGATACTACTGCCACGGGAGGAGCAGAATCAATTAGGCAGCTGATTAGGACTGATAGAACACACCTGTGCACCACAAGATCACCCCCCCCCCCACACACACACACCAGACACACATAACATAAAACACTAGGAAAGATTATTGAGTAGAGGTGAGAGTATTGTTGAGTGGAGGTGAGGTAGAAGCGAGTACAGAGAGAGAGAGATTGAGATACAGAGTTTTGCGAGGTGAGAGCGAGGTTGTTGAGAGGAGAGGTGAAGGCGAGAAGGTGTTCATTGTGTACTGGACCCTAGACTGGCTGAGACCTTGTGTACTGACCCTGGACCGGAAGACAAACTCTGAGTATTGAACAATCCCTTTTTTTGTACGAGAGCTACGAGACTGTATTAAGACTACCCTAATTGCCCATCGGACTATATTCTGCCTTATTCAATAAATATATTTTATTGATTGAAATTGCGATTGTGTGGACAGTTGAATTTGTTTGTTTTTGAACCGTGACGAGTCTGAACACCACCAGGCTCGTTACAATACCTTTGATTTGGAAATAATATAGGTTTCAGGCGAATAAATAATAATGGGATGGGGGAGTGGGAGGTGTTGGAAGGTGAAAAATGCAAACGCTCCATATTCTGAATGACACGCTCCCTCTGAATGCTGATATATGTTTTTCTTTTTTCTTTTACCACGCATATATTATCTGGTCGCTTGGCGCTTATGTAACGGAGGCACATTGTGTATATGACAGGGCGCGGGAACACTGGCCTTTTCAGTACATTGTGTCTGCTGGGTTTCACTACATTAGTGAAATCAAAGGACCATCACAAATGCCAAGGGCAACGTGTTTCCTGTTAGACTGTATGAAGACCTGGGTTTCAAGTAATATTTAATTTCACTGAATGTCGCCATTTTTTACCTACCACATTAGCTCCAGGGCGTAAACCATGCGTGTGATATTTTTTTTTTTTTTTTTATCTTTTTCCCCCTCCTTTTTTCCTCCGATCTCCCCTCCCAATGTTAGTCGTTATGCCAATTCCCAATCCCCTTCCTGGTCGCTGTGCACTTACCCCCCACAGTCGGTCTGGGAGAGTGGAGGCTATCACATGCTTCCTCCGACACACGTCTAGCCAATCAACGCTTCTTTTCACCTGGCAGCGCGGACTCTCACTGAGAGGGTGTAACGTGTGGAAGGATCACACTACCCCCCTTAGATCCTATCCGCGCTGAGCAGGCGCCCCGACCGAACTGTAGGAGTCGCTGTTTACAACGACCCGGACCCACACCGCCAGCTTTCCCACCCTCTAATACTGCCAATTGTATTAGTGTGAACGGCCAGCCAAGCTGGTGACACGCCGGGAGCTGGATTCGAACAGGCGAATCCAGCGTCTCCGGCATTGGTGACGAACGCAATCTCCGCTACGCCACCTGACCGCCCACGTGTGATCATTTCTAAGCAAAGTGTGGGATTTATCAATATGAACGTGTGCTTGAGATTGTGCATATATCTACGCACAGCTCCGACCGTGCGTACATGGCAACAATCTCGTTAATTAGATTAATTAATTATACAGCAAATGATCGCATTATGAAAATTAACTCAAAATGTATTAAAAAAAAAAAAAAAATTATATAATTTTTTTTTTATCTCATTCATTCCATAAGAACGTAGAATACACATTTACATACTTTTTTTTAATATGGTCCATTTGCATGTTCTTGGTATCTGATTCTAGGGACATCTATGGATCTCAGGGAATGTATTCCCAGTGTCAGAAATACTGTGTCTGTTACTAGGCTTGAGTAAATTGTAATGAACCAAATGAGAATATCAATTACATTTTTTTTTATCTTTGACTGTTAATAACACCATGCTAAAATTTATCAGACCTGAAAAATCTAAGCAAATGAATAAATGGAATGGAAGATGATTAAACAGAAGGTTTTGTAGATACAGTACTGAATTCTGCCATCTGGACACATGCAATTTGAAATATGATTATAGAATATAGAATAGCAGGCCTAAAATGGTTATGCGATTAAAATGTGATTAATTCGATTAATTAATTACAAATCCTGTAATTAATTAGATTAAAAAAATTATCGCCTGACAGCACTACTCATAATTAATCATAGTTAATTGTAAAATAGAGACATGAGTGTAATTATTGTCAAACCCTATAAATAGCATTTGGAATAGGTCTTTCCGAATGAATGCAGTATGGTTTATCTGGCGTTATCGGAAGACTTGTCACGGATATGGCAGTCTATTTGCAGAGAGAACATAGAGTCCGCTAGCCGGGACACAAATTGGAGCATGAAACAACGTGCACAAATGCCATCCCTGTGCACATTCAAGTCCTCTCCACCCTGGGATTCTTCTCAGCGTGAGATTGGAGATCGCTCTGGCTTTTCCCAACATCATCCGAGCAATAGAACGTACCCATGTAGCTCTCAATGTACAGATAATCTGCAATGCAGGGCGGCTGATACGTTTCTTTGCCGGTGGCCGGGAGGAACGCACGACTCGTTCATAGTGCAGAACAGTTCTGTGGACCTTCGTCTCCATGGAGACGCTGTTGAAGACGGATGGCTTATTGGTGAGCGTTACGCATTCAGGCCTAATTTGATTTAATTAAATTGTAATATTATTACGGGGGTAGCTGTAATTAAAATATCACTCAAATGCAGGTGATCGGGGTTATCCACTGAAGCCATGGTTAATGACTCTGACCAACCCAACGACCCAACGGGCTCACGCGTGCACAAGAGCCATAGAGCGCAGTTCGCCTGCTGAAAGTTTGGTGGCTGTGCTTGGCAAGGGGGGGGGGGGGGGGGGGCAGACGCAGAACACCCACCTCCAAATGCCGCAGCAATTCAGTCAAGAGGATCATACAGCAGTTTTAAGTAAATCTACCATTGCAAGGTCTTAATCTAACTTTAAAAAACCTAAACGAAAAAAGGCATTTATTTTGCAGTGTATGTTATCACCGCAAATGCAAGCACAAAATAGTGGTTACAAGTTTTTATTCTCCATTGGTTTGCACAGGTAGCAATTTGCTTCAGTGACTTGTTCATTTCAGTCATTACAGTGTAAATGTCGGGTCAGCTTGTCATTTATTTCTGTCAATGTGCTGGTTCTGTAGGACTGCGTCAGTCAACACCCTTGGACACTCCTTCCTCCTGGGTGTCCACTGGAATGGACAACTTCATTGGATTTATTTATTCTCAAAAAATATTTAAAATCATACGATTATGAATCACTAAAGACAATTTTTAACTGCTGATGTGACCCACTGTCACCTCCATTCATATGTAAACTAAATACTGATCGGAATGTGCAATGTTACTCACTGTGCCTTGTATATATTTATCTATTTTTACCTTATTTTCTAGCACTCGCTTGTATTTAAATATGTTTAAGTTAAGTATTGTGTGATTTTGTGTGAAGGGCGGACTAGCAAAGTAAGATTTTCATTGTATGGCAAACTGTCTGTTTAACTGTGCATATGACAATAAACAATCTTGAATCTTGAATATTGAATCTTGAATTAAATAATGTTTAAAATAAAAAGCTGAATATTATCTTGTGTCATGTTTCCAAATAAAACTGTTCACAACTAAATGCTTTCTACCTTCAATGTGTTGGTTAGATGCAGAAACAAGCATTTCATCATAAAGTATTCTGTATTTTGTTGTGAAAAATAATAAACAAACTTGAAACTTGAGATGACCTCTGTGATCAATCTCGCTCTCTAGTGAAGTTTCTCTTTTTAATATCCTTAGAATTATTCCACATTCCACAAACAGGCATGTTCCCGTGGATGTGTTTAATTACCATGGTTGATTAGGGGCGGTTCTGTATGCAAATACTTAGAATCGTGCACGAGCATAGACGGTAAGAACAATTGGTATTTATCAACACGGAGTACTTGCATGTGTGTGTACGCCCGTTTGATAAATCCCTTTTTTTTCTGTGCGTAGAGACATTCTAAATCTGTAGGTAGGAAGGCAAATAGAACACTTTCTACGCATTATTGATAAATGAGGGCCCTGGACATTCAGCCTCTGACATTAGTTGGGCCAGGTGTCTTTAGTGATCAGTAGCATGAACTCTGGTATTGATTACAGATTCCTAGGGTAGCTAATGATGAAGGGTGACTGTTAGAGGACGGGGTCACTTTTCTTTTAACCCAGGCCCTGTTTAAACATTGTCTGGCATGATGTTGACTACAGGCCATAATTTTACTGATCGCTTTAGTATTGAGCAACTTAGCATTGCGAGGCATCCTCTGACCAGGGTCCAATACAATTCAATGGGGCAATGGAGGCTTCAAAAACCATCATACCTTTTCCTGGAACAGAAAGTGCACAGTACAATCAGGTGTGTCTTCATATGTTCCACTGAGGAAATGGTACATCACATCAAACGTCATAGCAGAAACAGTCTATATAATGAGGAGACACTGTGGTAGTTTTGAATGGGGAAGTTCGTAACACTAAAGATGGCGGCAACAAAAAACGACTTGCTACAAAATAAACTACAAGGTCCATTTGCATATTCTTGGTATCTAGGGACATCTATGGAATGTCAGAAATATTGTAACTATTACTAGGCTTGCTTAAATTGTGATAAAACAAAGGAGAATATGAATTATGAATTTTCTTTGCATCTTTGACAGTGAATAACACCATGCTAATAATTACCAGACATGAAAAACTGCCACTGATCTCGTTCGGTACCTTCTTGAGATCATGTGTACAAAAAAATCTAAGGAAATTAATAAAGGGAAGGTGATTAAACAGAAGGTTCTGTAGATACAGTACTGAATTCTCCCATCCGGACCAATGCAATTTGAAATATTATTATAGAATATAGAATAGCAGGCTTATAAATGACCTTATTATAGCCAATTCGCATTTATATATATACATATATTATCTTTCAAATGCCCGAGTTCAATTTGGATTTAGTATCACCAGGTGTGCATAAGAACAGTTCTGTATCACACTAGCTCCCGCTCAGCGTCTCATTGCATATATCTCGCTTCAGCATATATATACTGAATACATTTCAAAATGTACCTTTAAATGCCAGCATTCATCTGGCCACACCCCCATCCGCTTACCTACATAAGCAGGGGTGGTGCCACACACTCATCTCCTTCTCAAATTTCATCACAAGCAACGTGTTGCTCATATGCCCACTTGACGTGGAGAAAAATATTGGCTGACAATGTTTACGAGGAAAGGAAGAACAAGAGATACGTTGACATCATATCTTTATTTTCTCTCTCACTATTTTCGAGAAAATACGGCGATATTGTCTTCGTCACTGGAGTGTCTGGAAGATGGTGATCATTCTAAAATCCTCCACCGGTTTTCGTATTGGGAGCACGCCGCTGCATGCCTCTCAACTGCAGTTCTTTGCTGTGCTGGTTGCGGTAAAACCTTTCAGGACACAGCTGAACTGTAGGACGTGCCGCTGTTGTGAGAAGCGGTGAGTTCCAGGTTGGTGAGTGATGTTTTTGCTTGCGGCTCCACTTGTCTGTTAGTGCTATGGGGGCTGGCTGACAATGTTTACGAACACCGGCCCCAGATTAAGGTCTTTTGTTCAGCCTCTTAGGCAACAGCGGAAGACCTTGATCTGAAGCCCATTATAGTTTAACTAGTGGGCCACGACCATTAACACTGGTGATCCCTGTGTTTTCTGGACGAGTGGATGTTTTCTCTGTCACCGTGTAGGCCCCATCTTTCATATCCAAATGAGAGTATTCCCTCACGAGGAAATATGGGCATAGATGTTCGTTAGTGGAAGATCTGTGTTCAAGTCAGCTACAGGCCAGTTTGGTATTGTGCTGGCTCCGTCGGGTGTTGGTAAAATCACCGTTGTAAAACTGTGTTAACATCTTGTTTCTCTTTTCTCTTAAAAAGTGAGGAGGGTTTCAGAACGGCGGCCTGTCTGAGTGAGTGTTATATCATTGTGTACAAGTTCAGGTGATAGCTGCTTAGCTTACGTGCTAGTGGTGGCCTACTGTTAGCCAGTCAGCTGTTAGCTGCGGCGCTAGCCTGCTGTGATCACTAGGTGGCCTACCTGGGCTAGGCTAGGAAACGTTAGCTTGCTGCTATCGGCCGAGGCCCAGCACGGGGTGGCTCCGGCCCCTCGCACGCCGCCGCGGTTCCCAACTCCCCTCTCCCTCACGGGGAGAGGCGGGGGGGATTCGAAGTCTCCCCTCTGGTCGCGTGCGCCGTTCGCTCGGCGTCTCGCGGGCAGGGGCGGTAGCGCCCGACGGTTAGAGCGGCCGTTAGCTTAATGCTACTCTGTTGAACGTGCTTTGATTATAACATGTTTTAAACACTCTTGACTACGACGTCATCTTTGACAGAGGATGTTCGTCGAACCTGCCCTGGGCCAGGACGGCAAGGACTGCGTCAACAAGGGGGACCGTAGCGACGGGATGGAGCGGCGACGCTGCCCAGATCGACAACACAGAACGGCTGTGTTTACTACGGTGCCTTGAGACTGCACTTCGCTTGATCTACGCTCCGGGTAGGCAAGGTCTGGAACAGACCTTGAGCACGTCTTCTTGCTTTCCCTTCTAAATGTTTTGTAAATAACGATGTTTTCCAAAACGAGTGTTGCTGCACTACATTTAGGATACGACGCGAGTTATGTGTGAATTGTCTTGTCACTGGTATTTAGCTTCTCCATGCAAATCGGGTTGTTGTTACAGATGTGAAAATGATCTGGTTTGTTGTGTTGAGAAACATCATGTGTGTTTATATGTACCGTGTACTCACAACTAAGGGGGTTAACTAACCTATAAAGCTATGCTTAGTGACAAATGAGTAAAGAATGATTCTTTTCTCAGCCTGTAATGACAATGAACAGTGTGTTCACATATTAACAGGTTTTCCTGTTTTAACTGGCCGTATTAAGGGTAAAGTAGGAGGATTGTGTTTCCCCCCGGTTCCCTGGGGACTTCTTCATCCTCCTCTCAGACATGTTGTTGCACTACATTGTGTCACTGTGTGGTAGGGATACGATGTAACCCTTAGCTTGATTGCTGAGGTTGTGCTGAAACTGCTGGAGAAACTTTATTTTCCTAAAAGAAAAGATTGTTTGGTCGCTTTCGTGTGTGCTTAGCAAGGCCTGTGGCCGATACTAATCGAGAATTATGTATTCTCTCATTATGAAAAACGGCGTTCCTCTGTAGAGTGTTTTTGCCATTTTTTGTAGGTGATGATGGGTTGTGTGTGTCATGTGACCTACAACTGGGTTGGACTGGCCACAGAAGCACATGTGTAAGTTTGGTACCGGGGCTCTTGGAGAGCCCTCTCTATTCTGTGTTTTTTCCTTAGTAAAAATCAGATAGCAGGTTAGCTCATGCGCTGTGTGAAGCTGTCAGACGCTTCATGGAGCTGACTATGACTGTGTCATACTCTCTTTTTGTCATTACATCGTATCATGGGTGTGGGGTCGTAAAGGGGTGAACTGGTAACCTTTCCTCCCCCTTTTTTCTGTTGGTCAGGGGTAAACCCACCTGTCCTTCAAGGTTCCTGTCACGTTGCGGTTTGGCACGTTACAGGGTGAGGGGGGGGGGAGGGAGTTTCCTGGTCCCACGGCCTGGAATATTGGACGTGTGCACCGCAGAAATTCCCCCGCCATAGAGTACGTCACTGTGCGCGTCTCTGTTGGTAGGACTTCCGTGTGCTGTTCAGGTCCATGTGATGGATCTGTTTCGGGGGGTGGTCAGGGCTCCTCCTCACCAAGCTCCTATTCGGGCCTTCTGTGAGTTGGGACTCTCCTTCCGTGAGGAGGGAGCCTCCTTCAGAGTACAGAGCCTCCTCCTCAGATTGTCAAGGTGAGTGGACCCTCAAGAAGGAGTCCTACTCTATTGTGTATGTATTCGATTCAATTCGATTATTGAGTGTGTATGGGTTCAGTGCCTCCTCCCCGGAGAGCCCTAAAACCAATTTTTTACATGGCTCAAGGTGCAATATATTCTTTTCAATCTGTACAGCTCGCGTGGGAAGTCTCTCTGGGGATTCCCGTCTCCTTCCTATGGGAGGGTGGTGGGATGTAAAAATGTGAACAATTTTTACCCCCGGCTGTGTAGACTGGGATACATACTGTTGGTGCTTCCTTCTTTTCTATTAAAAAGAGTTGGAGTTAGGAAGTATCATACCCCTCTTGTCGTTCCCCTGGGCGCCTTGGGGATTCAATGACAGGTCTAAATAGCCTGTTCATTGATGTGGGTGTGTCCCGACGCACGTATAGTGCTAGCTCGGGGTGTTCTGTAAACAGGCGACTGACTGGCACGCCTTGGTTGCTTGAGGTTAAAACGCGTTTTTATAAAGCAACTGGGATGGAGGTTTTTCCTCTTCCGACGACCAAATCCGACGACCTGGTTTGGTTATCGACGGATTCTCGTTCATATCTGGGGGATGATGACGGAATGGATCTGAACATATGTAGAGGGGTCTCACGCCCTGGGGGTGGGCCACCGGGCGCGGTTCGCCCGAACGTCTGGGTGGCACCTTCTTTTCATGTTTAAGATCAACACGCATATCTGCCCCTTCTCCTGGAGTAGGCATGTCGGCGTGGTTAGGGCACGGGACTGGTTCTGGTCGCGCTGGTCCGGATCAATTGAACCCGTTGTCCGCCGGGGATGCAGATCTGCTGTTCTGGTACCCTGAGGGACTTGGGCTTTTTTCAGGGGGAAAAATGCCAGGTCGGTCCGGGTGTCACAGGGTTAAGCGCTATGGAGACCCTGGTTGGGTAAATTTTTTACTCAGCACTGTCGTAATGGCTTACGGCCATGCCAACCTGTACACGCTCGATCTCGTCAGATCTCGGCCGCTACACAGGTTGGTCCTGGTTAGTACTTGGTTGGGAGACCGCCTGGGAATACCAAGTACGGGGTGCTTGGGGCTGGTTCTCCATTCTTTTTCGCTCCTCTCTCACGCATGGCGAAGAGGGGCCTGTTGGGGTGGTCTTTGACCTCCTCTGGTGACCCTGTGCTTCCCGTATCGCCGGGCCCGGTCCGAAGTCATGTTTCGTCGACCCGTAGGCCTGGGTTAACCCTTTTTTGAAAACTGAAACACTTGTACTGCGGTATAGCCGGTGTATACCCGCAGGTGTGTTTTGGAGTTTTTTTCTTGAGGGGTTATAGGAACAACCACCGCATTGGGTAACACCAAGGTGGTTGATTCCCTGGTGTGTTGGAGCAGTGTCAACTGCCGGGTTCACCGGTTGAGGGTGCCCCTGCACGTTCATGACGTCTGCCAATCGTGTCAGCCTTCTCTGCCTCAACCCCTCTGGGTGGGGGCTTTTTAAATGGAGGCTTGGTCATGCAACAATGCCAGCTTACGCCCCTTCCGCCGGGGCGGCTGTGTTCAGCTGTCCCCTCTGGCGCCTGTCTCGTCCGCAGTCTCCAGGCTAGGGTTAACAGCCTGTTGCCTGGTTTTTCCCCGGTGCGCTGCCTGCTTCCGTTGGTTAACCTTATTTGTGTGCTTACGGCCATGCTGACTGCCTGTTCTGCAGGGTCAGTGTGCCAGGCGGTGTACTATTGGGGGGACAGGGCCCGCTCGGCTGAGGGGCCTTTGTCCGAATACGCTGGCGATGTGGGGGGCGGGGTCACTAAGTGCCCACCTGGTGGGGTCTTGATGCTGGCATCATGGACTTCTCCGGGCCCCCGTTCCAGGGGGTCCAGTCCCTTTGGTGGGTCTGGGTCTTCCTTCGCGCTCCGCTGCTACGGCCTTGCCACGGTTGGGTTTGCCCTTGACCCCGTGATTCTGGGGGCAGTAACGAGGTTGTTCCCTCCGTTCGTTCCCGGGTGGCATGCGGGTTGTGCGTGTGTGTAGTCGTGGGGTCAAGCCACGGTCTGCTCACCCTGTGCGTTGAGTTGCTTGAGTGCCTCTTCACATGATCGGGTCCGTCGCCCTCCCGTGAAGCCCCCAATAGGGGGGGTGCCCTCCATTAGGGGGGGTCGGGGGGGCTCGGTCCTCCCTGATCTGATGGCTGTGGGGGGCCTCAGCGGGGTACATTTGTCAAGCTTCTAGCTCCTGCTCAGCTCCTATTATGCAATGAGACGCTGAGCGGGAGCTAGTGTGATACAGAACGTTAGGTTATGACTATAACCAAGTTCTGTTAACACTAGTGGACGTTCAGCGTCTAGACGCCGCTGCGGCCCTTGATTTTTCATTGTGGTGAAATTTGTTGGGAAGGAGATGAGTGTGTGGCACCACCCCTGCTTATGTAGGTAAGCGGATGGGGGTGTGGCCAGATGAATGCTGGCATTTAAAGGTACATTTTGAAATGTATTCAGTATATATATGCTGAAGCGAGATATATGCAATGAGACGCTGAGCGTCCACTAGTGTTAACAGAACTTGGTTATAGTCATAACCTAATCTACTGTAATGTACAGTAGCTTTTTTATCTTTATCAGGGTGGCACCATTTTAAAACTATTTTCAAATCTAATTGTTGCTACATGCTAAAAATAGGGAAGAGAAACTAACTGTGCTTTGTCAATAACGTTACGTTTTGTGGTTTATTATCCCGAATAATAAGAGATATTAAAGAAATGCATACAGAAGTAATGTGCATAGAGGCTTTTGGGAAGTGTTGTTCGGAAAAATTCCAACACTCATCGGAAGCTATCGGTGTCCTCTACAAAATGGCTGCAAAGAAAACTACAATTCCTGACGTTCAAATATTCCAAAATGGCGACTTTCGCGAACTAAACTAGACCAAAACGAAAATGAAAATCTATCTAATAACACTTTAACCTATTGGTAAACTAACGTGAATGAATGAATGAATGAATGAATGAATGAATGAATGAATGAATGAATGAATGAATGAATGAATGAATGAATGAATGAATGAATGAAAACTTTATTTAACAGATTGCAGAATGGGTACAATACAGTACGGCTCAATACACACAATTGTTAAAAGGATGCAGACCAGCGATAGACGTTTGTCTTGTTTACATCAGGGTCCCCCATTTTCAATTCATAGTGACATTTATGACATACACAACATACATAACATCATGACATTTATGGCATAGGGACATACATGACATACAGGTATATAGTACTGTTACATTTGTGACATATACGATATGCAAATATACAGTACTGTTACCCATAGATCCTAACAGAGAATATATACATATGATGGGGAGGAGACTGTACATTAGGAGGGGGTGGGTGGGTGGGAGAGAAATATACATACGGTGGGGAGAGAATATATACATACGGTGGGGAGGAGACTGTACATTAGAAGGGGGTGGGTGGGTGGGAGAGAAATATACATACGGTGGGGAGAGAATATATACGGTGGGGAGGAGACTGTCTATTAGGAGGGGGTGGGGGGGATTTGGACATTTACGGTGGCCAGTTTCTAATTGCAGCCTCCCGTAGGTGCTCTTTAAAAGCGGTTTTGAATGTGGGTAGGGATTCACATTCCTTTACAGCTTTGGGTAGGGCGTTCCACATTGATGTGGCATAATTGCAAAACGTGTTTAGTCCCTTGTTTGAGCCGAATCTGGGTTTAACATGATTTGTTGAGCTCCCTCTGGTGTTGTGGTCGTGGTATTCACTGACCTTTGGGAAGTGTATAGTATTAGGTTATATTTGTATAGGAACCTTTGTGCGGTAGGAACCTTGATGTGTGACAGGGGGGGAGTTAAATAAAGCATGCACGGACTCGAAAGCTATCGCCTGTGTCATATCGTCTCTTGATTATAACAAACCTAAAATCTCATGATTATAACTCAACATGGTGTCAGATGTGGGATGAACATTAGATATAGCGTTAAGTAGTATAGACTTTAGAGTAGGCTGCTACAGTAACGTTAGTACTAGTTTAGAGTTTGAGTTTGAGTTTAGAGACAGCAGGGTAGCTAGCGCTAACGGCGCGAAAGCGAAAGTATGAGTCAGTTTCAAGTTCCCCCGCCAGAGAAATTCACCTTCAAGGCAGAAGACTGGACAAAATGGATAAAAAGATTCAAACGTTTTTGGATTGCGTCGGGATTAGAAACCCAAGCAGACGAAAACCAAGTGAATGCATTAATCTACATTACAGAAGAAGCTGAGGATATTCTGACTTCTCTGCATCTGAGCGACGGAGAACAGGCTGAGTATGAGACGGTCAAAGACAGTTTGGATGCTCACTTCATAGCACGTAGAAATGTCATTTTCGAGAGGGCCAAGTTTAACCAGCGGCAGCAGGAGCCGGGGGAGTCAACAGATAATTGTATTACTGCACTGCATTGCCTGGCCGAACATTGTGGATATGGGACACTGCATGATGAAATGGTGAGAGACAGACTCGTGGTTGAGCTGAGGGATTCAAGACTTTCAGAACAGTTGCAAATGGTCCCTGACCTAACACTTGTAAAAGCTGTAACCAAGGCTAGACAGAGTGAGCAAGTAAAGAAACAACAAGAAGCTCTCAAGAGAAACTTTAAAGAGGACTTTACAAATACACAGCTTGATAGTATGCAGGCCCAGCAGCGGGGCAGAGCTAAATACACACAAGCCAAGCCACAGTCATTCCAGTTAGGTAAGAGAATAGCACAGAAAATGAATTTTAAGCAGACACAGTGTATATGGTGTGGCGACATGGAAGGCCACAGCCGACAGAAATGCCCGGCTAGGGAAGCGCTGTGTAACCACTGTAAGAAACAGGGACACTATGCCAGAGTGTGCAGAGCTAGAAGGAGCACTGAGGGGCACATAGCCACGTTGACAGATGACAGGGATGACTATGAGGGGGATGACTACGATGTGGATGAAGAGGCTTCATTCCTTGGCTCACTGACTGTCGATTCAGATGAAGGTCCATGGATGACGGAAGTAAAAATGGACCACTGCAACATTGTGTGGAAGATAGACACAGGTGCGGATGTAACAGCAGTGCCAGAGACCATGTGTAGTCAGGATCAGCTCAGTAAAATGGGGAGATCAACAAAGCATTTAAAGGGGCCAGGAGGAAGGCCACTGAATGTAAAGGGGAATTTCACAGCCACACTCAAGAAAGGTGAGAGGATCACAAAACAGGATGTTTACGTTGTGGAGGAACTGGCCGTACCATTGCTAGGCCGGTCAGCTGCCATAGCACTGCACTTGGTGGCAAGGCTGGATGCCATCAGCCTAGCTTTAGTCTCAAAAGAAGATGTGAAACAGGAATTCCCAAAGCTCTTCAATGGACTGGGGAAGATGCAGGGAGAATACAATATTGTATTGAAGCCAGGGGCTAAGCCCCTTTCTGTCTCCACTCCTAGGCGGATATCCCTCCCCCTCCTACCAAAAGTAAAGGAAGAACTAAAACACATGGAGCAACAGGGAGTAATTTCAAAGGTGGAACAGCCAACGGACTGGTGTGCACCAATGGTGGTGGTTCCCAAGCAGACGGGAAAGGTGAGAATATGCACAGACCTCACTGAACTGAACAAATCTGTCAAGAGGGAGAGGCATCCACTTCCCTCAGTTGAACACACACTGGGACAGCTCGCCGGAGCCAGAGTGTTCTCTAAGCTGGATGAAAACTCAGGCTTCTGGCAGATTTCACTGTCAAATGAGTCATCGCTATTAACCACCTTCATGACACCATTTGGACGGTATCGCTATAACCGCATGTGCTTTGGAATATCGTCTGCACCAGAGCACTTTCAGAAGCGCATGACACAAATCCTAGAGGGTCTGGAAGGCGTTGTATGTCAGATGGATGATGTGCTCATCTGGGGAGCCACACAACAACAGCATGATGAGAGGTTACGCACAGCACTGACACAACTTCGGGAGGCAGGGGTCACGCTCAATGCTGGAATATGTGAGTTCTCCAAGAGCAAAATCAAGTACCTGGGACAGGTCATCGAGGGGTCAGGGGTGAGCGCAGACCCAGACAAAGTGTACACAGTGAAAGCCATGAAAGAACCGAGGAACATCAGAGAAGTGAGAGGATTTCTGGGGATGGTAAATCATCTTGGAAAGTTTCTGCCTCACCTGGCAGAGAAGACCCTTCCACTCAGAGATCTGCTAAAGAGTTCAATCATGTGGGCATGGGGGCCCCCACAGCAGGAGGCCTTCGTTAATATAAAAAAAAAACTGACTACACCCCCTGGATTGACACTGTACAACCCAAATGCAGAAACCTTGGTCTCCGCTGATGCCTCGTCATATGGGCTGGGTGCAGTCCTTCTCCAGAGGCAAGCTGAACAATCATGGAAACCGGATGGTGTATGCTTCGCGAGCCCTCACCAACACCGAACAGAGATATGCTTAAATAGAAAAGGAGGCACTGGCCTCCACATGGGCCTGTGAGAAGTTTGCTGAATTCCTCATTGGGAAAAACTTCCACATTGAGACAGACCACAAACCTCTGGTCCCTCTGCTAGGCTCGAAGACCCTAGACCAACTTTCACCACGCATACAACGTCTTAGGATGAGACTGATGAGGTTCTCCTACACCATATCACATGTGGCGGGCAAAAACATCGCAACAGCAGACATGCTCTCCAGAGCTCCTGTAAGCAGCACAGCAGACGGGCTACAAGAGGAAGAAATAAACCTGTATGTCGACTCCATCATGACAAGCCTGCCCGCTACAGAGAAAAGGCTCAGAGAGATCCAAACACACCAAGACAATGACCCCATAGTATGCCAGCTTAAGAGGTACTGTGTGGAAGGATGGCCAGATAAGTTCTCCATAGAACGCGTGATTCAGCCCTACCTGCCACTCTCAGGAGAGTTCACGGTGCAAAATGGACTGATGCTAAAGGGGGAGAGAATAGTCATCCCAGCAGCACTCCGAGCTGACATACTGGAAAAGCTGCACGAAGGACATCTCGGGATAACAAAATGTAGGGAGAGGGCTAAAAAGTCAGTATGGTGGCCAGGCCTTAGCAAGGAATTGCAAAAGATGGTAGAGAACTGTGACACATGTGCACGTGAGAGGGTGAACAAAAGAGAACCGATGATGTCAACAGAATTCCCAACAAGACCATGGTCCACTGTCGGAGCAGATCTGTTTCAAAACAACAACCAACACTACCTAGTCATCGTTGACTATTATTCCTGATATGTGGAAGTCGCCAAACTGACATCCACAACATCAGAGGCAATGATCCAGCATTTCAAGTCAATATTTGCTCGTCATGGGATCCCAGAGGAGGTCTGCATGGACAATGGCCCACAGTTTGCATCAGAGTGTTTCCGCAAGTTCTCACAGGACTGGTGTTTCAGCCATGTGACGTCCAGTCCTCGCTTTCCACAGAGCAATGGGGAGCGTGCAGTGAGAACTATAAAAAGTCTCATCAAAAAGTTATAATAATAATAATAATGCAGGACCTGTTCGGAGGTCTTTAATTGGCATGCAATTATCCTCAACACACACACACACACCGGAACACACACGCATGCATTGTCTTTGTAGGATCGCCGATGCGATTCGTCTCTGCGATTAACCCATCCCGTCGTCCTTCCCCCCAAGGGCAGCCGGGAGCAGACAGGCGTCGGCGAGGGCCGCGCCCGGGCCCCAATCCATGTGCTCCTGCCCGTCTTCGTCAAGGACGCCACAGCGTTAGCGATCTGTTGTTGTGCATGTTTTTCCATTGGGTTTATCTTATCGGGGGAGAACATGCAAACTCCACACAGAAAGGCCTGGGAGATACCCCACCTGGGTACCTGGCATCATGGAAACCTGGTCCCCAAGCGGGAATCGAACCCTGGACCTTCTTGCTGTGAGGCGACAGTGTTAACCACTACACCACCGTGCCGTCAAGTGATCCCTACCTTGCTCTAATGGCCTACCGCAACGCCCCACTCGCAAACGGATTCAGTCCCACGGAGCTTCTCATGGGAAGAAAAATCAGAACTCTTGTTCCTGTCATCCCATCCCAACTAAAACCAAGATGTGCCGACACAGAGAAACTAAGAAAGACAGAACAAGTTTACAGACAAAAACAGTTGCCCCTCATCCAACCGGGTGAACATGTGTGGATCAGAGACACTAAGGAGCGAGGCACAGTGGTGTCTACGGCAGGCACACCCAGGTCTTACCTTGTGGAGACACCCAGTTCTCACCTCTCCCCAACCCTGGTGGCTCCAGATACTGAAACCAACTTACCTGAGACGACACCATGGGTGAACCGTGAAACAGATGTAGTGGAGACACATGTCGCTAAGGTGACTCAAAACCAACAGCAGCAGCAGCCACAGAGCTTAATGACTGAGAGACGATACCCACCTAGAGTGAGGGGGCCTCCAGGGCACCTAAAGGACTTTGTGTGCACACGTAGTTAAGTCCCTAATAATAATAATAATAAAAAGAAGAAGAAAAAAAAAATAACAGAGTGAGAAATGGGGCAGAATAATCCCCACACTCTGCAGAAGGGCTGAGCAGTCTACCCCACCCTTCTCTAAGAAAGAAGTTAAGTTACCGTTCTAATGTGTTGTATAATTGCAAATAACTTTATAAAGAAGAAGCAGAAATTATTATTAGTTAGTTATATTTAGCTACTATTGTTGATTGTTGAGACTATCATGTTATAAGTTCAGGGAAAGTTATTTATCCTAGGAAGGGAAAGTTATTTATCCTAGGAAGGGAGATGTAGTATTAGGTTATATTTGTATAGGAACCTTTGTGCGGTAGGAACCTTGATGTGTGACAGGGGGGGAGTTAAATAAAGCATGCACGGACTCGAAAGCTATCGCCTGTGTCATATCGTCTCTTGATTATAACAAACCTAAGATCTCATGATTATAACTCAACAGGAAGTATTTTGACATGTACATGGGTACCTTAGTCGTATAGTGTATCTTGTAGACCAGGCCCATTGCAAGTTGCTGTACTCTGTCGTCTACTCTAAGCCATCCTAGGTAGTCAAAGTGGGCAGGAGTGAGGTGGGTTCTAGGAGTAAAGTCAAGTAGTAGTCTGACCAGTTTGTTTTGTGATGTTTGTAATTACGGCTGCAACGATTAATCGACATAATTGACGACGTCGATCATAAAAACTCGTCAGCGCAGACTTTTAGCGTCGATGCGTCGTAAAAAATTTAATAAAATAAAAACATTTAATAATTATTTTTTTGCACTACCTATCTTTGTGAAAGTGGCTTCTCAGCTCTGGTCCAGCTGAAGACAAAGCAGCGGAACATATTGGACATTGAGCATGACCTCCGAGTTGCTTTGTCTACCATCACCCCAGACTTTGAGACTCTTGTCAGGAGCAAACAACATCCCCAGTTATCCCATTAGTTCCCTGGGTTGTTAAGCTAAGAAGTCTGCTAAGAAGGATATATTATTTATTATTATTATTATTATTATTATTTTATTTCATTGTGTTTTTAGCCCTAGTTGCACTTTTGTTGCAACCCCAGTTATCCCATTAGTTCCCCCAAACTTACTTACTGTCTGTCTGTTATGTTAAGCTAAGAAGTCTGCTAAGAGCCCGGAAAAGGAGCTGCGCCCACAGGAAGCAGAGATGGAGGGTGTGACAGAAATAATCGTTAGATTAGTCGACTAATCGAAAAGATAATCGACAGATTAGTCGACTACCAAAATAATCGTTAGTTGCAGCCCTATTTGTAATCTTGTTTTTAGCGCCTTTGAGATGCTTTAGTACCATGAGGTGCAAGCATAGTTGTAGTACCCTTGAATGAGTGCTCCTGCCAGAGTCTTCAGGGTATTCTTGTTTACCAGAGAGGAGATCCGGTACAAGAATCTAGTTCGTTGGTTGACTTTTTTTTATTACATTGGATGCCATTTTGTCACAGGAAAGATTTGCCTCTAGCATGGAACCTAGGTATGTAATTTCATCTTTCCTTGTGACAATATTGTCACCCACTGTAACTGAGAAGCCGTCGGTCTTGCTGAGTTTGTTATTTGATCCGAAGAGAATGGACTCTGTTTTACACAGGTGTAATGATAGTTTGTTATCAGCGAGCCAGGTGCAGATTCTGCCGAGTTCTGAGCTGAGGGTTTTTTCAACCTGTAACTTGTTCTTGTCAGAGACCAGCAGGACTGAGTCGTCCGCGAACAAGAACAAGTTGCAGTCACAAGCTGACGACATGTAATTTGCATAAATTAGGAACAGTAGCAGCCCTAGTATGCTTCCTTGTGGAACACCACAGCTCACTGTGAGGGGGGGGGGGATATAGTACTGTTTACCTCCACCATCTGTTCTCTCCCCTCAAGGTAGGATTGCATCCAGCTCACTGATAGACTATCAAAACCAATTGCTTTTAGCTTGTCAATCAGAATGGAGTGATTGACAGTGTCGAAGGCCAGTGTTTGTAGGTCCAGCATGACCATGCCGCAGTATTTGCCCGCGTCCACCTCTTGTTTGATGTGGTCGTTCAAATAGAGAAGGCATGTGTCAGTGTAGTGGTGATGACGTATTGATGATAATATACATTATAACTGCTGTTGTGACATGGTTTATACTTGAATACGTTTGACAAAAAAAACAATACTTTTATCAAACAGTCTGGAGAGATACCGGTCCTGTCGGGTGGAAGAGGTTAAATGTGATGTGATTTTGTGTTAAATAAAATTATAATGTATTGATTTTTTAGATGAAATGTGAGTTTTAACGATGTTTTAAATATCACATGAAATAAAAAAAAATTGTTTCCCTCCATTTTACCTCTTGTCCATCCATTTTTCACTATGTGCCAATAAATTGCATAGTTGCATTAACCAGAACTCATGGAACTGTCCTTTAAAGGAACACGCCAACATTTTGGGAAATTAGCTTACCGTCTTCTCCAGAGAGAGACAAGATAGATACCAGTTTCCTCTCTGTGCGTTCAGGAGAAAGCTATCTGGCTGCACGTTAGCCTAGCTTAGCACAATGAATGGAAGCGGACAGTGCCGGTTAGCCTTCGGAAGAGGTGTTAGTTGGACAATGCCTAGGCTAACCGGCACTGTCCGCTTCCATTCAAGACACGTCTGAGTATTAGGGGTGGGACGATACATCGATCCAGATCGATACATCGATGTAATTATCAACGATCGAATCGGATCGATGCAATGTAATAAGATTGATTCATATCGATACTCTTATTTTGAAAATCCTGTGGCGAGTCTCATATCCGCCCAAGAACAACAGCAGTAGCTCCGTGTGTGTAGACGTTACAGCATAGCATTCTCCCTTTCTGTGTGTGTGTGCGCGCGTCTTTGGAAAGACCAGATGAGGTCAGAGGAGTTTGATGTTTAAATGTTATTTAAACATAAACAATATAATACATAATAAATGTAGGCCTATCCTATACATGATCATGCAACATCAACAAATTGTTGTAGGAACGGTTTGGGAGAGGGAGGTAGGGAGGGGTTTTAGGTTGTGAGTTTTGAGTTCCAAAAAATGGAGCTTAAAGTTTAAAGCTCAATATATCAAAACGTGGCACTTTACAGTGAACAGGAGGTCTATTTGTATTAAAAACAATAGATTGATTTTCCTTTAAATGTCTGGAAGAGCTCAAAAATACAAATGTCAAATGATATTTTCGTTACCTTTTTTTAGTTGATCTAAATGTTACTGATTGTGTTAAATGGGCATATGATATCATCTCATATCGATTGCAGGCACCTGAATCTAATCTAATCGTATTGTATCGTGAGAGACTTTGTGATATCGGCAAATATCGTATCGTTGTCCAAAGAATCGATATCGTATCGTATCATGATGAAACTGGTGATTCCCACCCCTACTGAGTATACTGTCAAAGGATGTATCATGGTTTTTGAAGGCTAAAACATTGCCCCATTGGATTGGATTGTAACCTGGTGAGAGGACATAGCATAGAGCGAAGGTTCTCAATACTACATTTACATTTAAATTACACTTTTATCCAAAGTGACACAAAATGTGTACAACAAGTCAGCAGGAGGGGTACATCTGGCAGCTAAGGGTAAGTGGTATTGTTCGTCTAGCAGTGCCGAAATTGAGTGCTACACTCTGAGTGCATAGTAGTATAGACATATTAGCATAGTAGGTAGTAGCAGGGTTCGAAATTAACGGGGGCTTGGGGCAAAATGCCCTCGAAAATTGACCAAATGCCCTCGAAATTCAGTTAAGGGGGGCAAAAAAAGCCCCCGACAGTTTACTAATTATATATATAATTATATATATGCTCTACAGTGCGAGCATTTCCCTCGTATTGCCCCTAATAATATGTGTGTGCAAACCGGAAAAATCATTTACTTGCAGTGTGCGAGACAGACGAGTGATTGTGAAGATTACAAAACAGCTCCGCTGTTAATAGTTCAGATTGAAACTGGACTGAAATTCAGTTTTTGGGTGGAATGTTTGTTCCAAGGAGGAGGGAGGCGGGGCCCGCTGCGTGTTACAGGCACTTGAGAGGTGCTGCGAACACAGAGAGAGCGCTCTGCTCTCATCAAGCATTACACTGCTATCTTAACGTTAGCAAGCTAAGCATCTGCATAGCGCGACCTGTGTAACGTTAAGTAACTTGTGTTCGGCGGGGAAAGACCATTCCATTTGTAACACAACTCCAAAAGAATAACATCCAAATCCGATCCCGATGCGCATTTCCTTCATTCCACAGCGCTGAGCGCGCAACGTATTTCATTGATCGATCTGGCCAGAGCCTATACTCACAAACGTTGCGTGTGTGGGGTTTTTCATCAATTTGAAACAAGCCTCTTGACTGTTGGAATTAGGGATGTTAAAAATAAAATATCTAATAATATTATTCAATATTAGACATTCATTGATCCAGAGGCAACCGGTTATTATATCAAGACAACAACACAACTTGCCCTCACTCAGGGACAATAATATTTAATCTATTTAGATAGAGTATGTATGTATTATTTACAGATAATTGAAGGTACCTCAAAACATGAAACCAAGCCATGATGTCACACATCGTGTGCGTGTGTGTGTGTTACTTGAACAATTGTCACTGTGCTCCTAAATTTCTGTGTGCTCCTAAATTTGTATTTAGATTTTATTTATTAACATTTTATTTAGGAGCACATGTGCTCCTTGGGAAAAAGGTTAGCGTAGAGCCCTATATATGGAGACATTAACATTACGTTATCAAACATAGGGACGAAGACTGTAAAAAAAAGTGTCAACAATGTTTTATAATCTTTATGTTAATTTTCATTATAAAAATGTTGTGCCCCCGAAATACAAAAAAAAGCCCCCGAAAAGCAATTAAGGGGGGCAAAAAAAGCCCTTGAAAAAAAATGTTAATTTCTAACCCTGGGTAGTAGTATAGGCATAGTAGCATAGTAGATAGTAGTATAAGTATTGTAGTATAGTTACTATACTACAATACTTATATACTACTATATACTATGTACTATGCTACTATGCCTATACTACTACCTACTATGCTAAACTATAGTACATAGTAGTATAGACATAGTAGCATAGTACATAATAATTTGAGAGCAGGCAACTGCACCTCCTCATCCATCACCCTCAACATAGGGGCCCCCCAGGGCTGTGTTCTGAGTCCCCTCCTCTACTCCCTGTACACACACGACTGTGTGGCTCAGCGGAGTAGCAATACAATCATCAAATTTGCTGACGACACAGTGGTGGTGGGCCTGATCTCTGCCAACGACGAGAGGGCCTACCTGGAAGAGGTCAAGGTCCTGGCGGGATGGTGCCAGGATAACAGCCTCTTCCTGAACGTCAGCAAAACAAAGGAGATTATTGTGGACTTCAGGAGGTCGGGGGTCAAGGACTACAGCCCCCTCAGCATCGACGGGGCACCGGTTGAGAGAGTCAACAGCTTTAAGTACCTCAGAGCCTACATATCCGAGGACTTGACATGGACCACACACATTGACAGTGTTGTGAAGAAGGCACGACAACGCCTCTACTTCCTCAGGCGCCTAAGGAAGTTCCAAGTCAGTCAGAAGATCCTTAAGAACTTCTACTCATGTACAATAGAGAGCATCCTGACTGGCAACATCACCTCCTGGTTTGGGAATAGCACTGCACAAGACCGAAGCAGACTACAAAGAGTGACACGTTCAGCCGAACGCACAATTGGAGGGGGGCTCCCCACCCTCCAGAACATTTACAACAAGCGTTGCAGGGGCAAGGCTAAGAGAATCATTAAAGACTCCAGTCACCCGAACAACTGCCTCTTTGAACTGCTGCGGTCAGGCAAGCGATACCGGAGTCTCAAGGCGAGCACAGAAAGACTCAAAAGAAGCTTCTATCCCCAGGCCATCAGGCTGCTAAACGAACAATGAACACTACACAACAACAACCATCAAACGCACATAGCACACACATCCACACGCACACACTCACTTTAAACAAACACACTGTAGCACCCACTCCACACACTTTATAGCACACACCCACTTTAAACAAACACACTGTAGCACCCACTCCCCACACTTTATATTTATTGATGAAGGATTGCACTACAACTCGTACACCTTACTGTAAATTGTACCTAAATTGTACCTCATCCCATTTCTGCTTTGCACTATATAGTACTGTACATTAGTACTGTAGCTGAGGGGTACAATTCCCTGACTGTATTGTTAGATATGATATTTAATACCACTACCTCATGTACTTTAACTTCTGGCCACCCAGTACAAGATATAAGTATGATGAACACTTTCCCACCTGATGAAACGAACCAACACAAATGTACCAAATCGAATATTTAATACAGCAAAGGGTGTATACAACATTCACTTAATTACATTTATGATTTGAAATATTGAATATGCACTTTTATGGCAAATGAGTATTCGTAGGTAAATCAACATTGAATGTCCAATCTCTGGTTGCGCAGGGAGTAAGTATACAACCTGGAATATTTAGGAAACGATAGCGATGGTACTTAAATGATTATAGCTGGATACACTAAGGGGGGGGGGGGGGGTCCCGCTGGTTGTAAGACAGTAGGAGGGGGGGGTTAGAGAAGCCGCTGGCGGTATCCCATCTGGCCGACGGTGTCTTGGGAGAATCCAAAGTCTTAGACACAGTGCCCACAGAACCTCGGGCCGCAGACGAATACAGCTGGACCCTCTGTGGAACGGTATCTGCCGGTCCACAACGGAGAGACGTGGTGCGACCTCACGTGTAGAGCGCCGCCTCACCTGGAGTCCTCTCCGGGGGGTAATTCCAACACTCGACAGTGTTGGCCTTTATCCATGGAATAATCAAAGCACACAAAGCATAATCCAAGAGCCGTGGAAGGCTCGCCGTCGTCGGGTAGAGTAATCCAATATACAGGTCCAGTCGCTCTTGACCCGGAGCTCCTCGGATGCAATCACCACTAGGGGTCTGACCAGCCTGGATAAGCGTCCAGATAACGTCAGGAACGATGGGGGTACTGATAACTGTAGAACTCGAACCGAACGATGCACCATACATAAATAGACTATTATTAGCTTAATAGAATACGTCCAACTCGACGGTATGGTGCCAAACTATGACCATTCAACTATTAATCTACACGATATCTCAATGCCTATTCTGGGCCAAGTAGGCCCTACTACACCGCACGTGCTTCGTGGGGAGGCTTTTGCGTCTGTCACTCTGTTGGAGGGTAAAGAACTGGACTAAAAGAAAGTTCTACTTTACGAGCGCCATATATATATGCGCTATGAACAAATAGTACCACACGTATTTCGCCCGACATATTACTGCGCGGAACCGGGGGTTTGCCTCGACATGTTAGGCGGCACGATTGAACTTGGACCTAGGGGTATGGCAACCTGGCGCCAGGTTCTCGTCCAATGGTAGAATGAAACTATTATGGGCTGTTTAGTAGAAACGGGGATATTCAATGCATATTGTACAAGGAATATACAGGGGATATCAAACGATATACAAATACAATTAAATATATATATATAAATAAATATACATATTCGGTTTAATCTGATCCTTCACAACAGCCGCCCCCTAATTAGTCCCACCTAATTAGCTAAGCAGAGACAGATTAACCGCACTGTCTTCCACTCAAGGTCCGCTGTAAGGTCAGTCAACTCACAAAGTCATAGGGTCATGGTCATCATCGATAGTATCTGGGAGTCGGGGCAGTTCTATGAGCCTCGCCACGGGCCGTGTGTAGGTGCGCCCTTGGACGAGTACTTCAGCTGCTCGGACCTTGCCATCGGCACCGGTGATCACTTTGCTTACGCGGCCAGCCGGCCACATAGCTCTGGGGAGTGACTGGTCAACTATCATGACGACTGTTCCTTCTGTCAAGTTGTCTCTCTCTTTTACCCACTTCTGGCGGGTCTGTAGAGACGGTAGGTAGTGAAGTAGGAAGCTGCTCCAAAACTTGTCGGCTAGTACTTGGCTGTACCTCCACAGTCTTCGGCCGTTCGCTTCTTCGGGCCTGTACATTGTCTGGGGTAGCGCGGGGTCCAGCCGCCCCATTAGGAGTGTGTTGGGGGTGACTGGGTCGACATCTGCTACATCACTGGAGACGTAACCGAGGGGCTTTGAGTTCAATACTCCCTCGATCTCCGTGAGGACTGTCATTAGGACTTCCTCTGCCACAGTCTGGGCTCCGAGTACGGCATACAGGGCTGTCTTTATAGAACGTACTTCTCGTTCCCAGGTTCCACCGAAGTGGGGTGCGTTCGGGGGATTAAACTGGAAGTCAACCTGGGCTGGAGCGAGGTGGGTCTTAAGTTCTGGGCCCATAGCTTGGAAGCTCTCTCTCAGCTCTCTTTCTCCGCCTTTGAAGTTGGTCCCGTGATCAGACAACAATGTAGACGGTTGTCCTTTCCGTGATATGAATCTCCGGAAGGCCATAAGGAATGAGTCTGTGCTCATGGTCGGAAGGAGCTCGATATGTATCGCTCTGGTGGTCATGCATTTGAATACAATACCCCACCGCTTCTCGGTGCCTCTTCCTCTCTTTATATACAACGGGCCAAAACAGTCCATGCCTGTGGAGTGGAATGGCTTGTCGCCGATTCGGAGGCGACAGGGGGGTAGGTCAGCCATCCGTGGTATGCTGGGCTGCGCGCGCCACTTACGGCAGTCTAGACAGGTTCGCTGGAAGCGCTGTACTGCTTCTCTGCCTTGCAATATCCAATAACGACGTCTGATCTCCGCGAAGACTCTCTCTGCTCCGGCGTGGTGCACATCCTCGTCGTATTTCTTTATGATCAGCTCTGTGACCTTGTGTCGGCTGTTCAAGACGATCGGGTGCTTAATGTCATCTGGTAGATCGGGGGCTCTCCGCAGGCGACCACCCACTCTGATGAGATTATGTGCGTCACTCTCTGGTGCCAGGTGAATCAGTCTGCTGTCTGATGGGACGGGGTTTCCTCCCTGTAGACAGTCTAGCTCATCGGGGAACGAGTCTCTCTGGGCTCGTTGTAGTAGAAGAAGTTCTGCTTCTTCGTAGTCAGCTGCTGACATGTCAGTGGTGGACTGAATCTCTGGGTGGTGCCGCAGGAATGTTCTTTGTTGCGCACTCTCTAGGGTAATGCAGTCATCTATGTTCGGGTCTGTGGAGGCGACAGTGCTCAGTCCACAGAACATAGGCTTCTTGTTCTCAGCCTCCTCGCTACTTGCTTCCCTCGGGGTGGGCGTAGGCCAATCTCCTTCCGGGAGCTGGAGGAATGCTGGTCCGTCACTGTAGATGTTGCGACGGGTTAGGTCATCCAGGGACATTCCCCGGGTGATGACGTCAGCTGGGTTGTGTTTGGTATCCACATACCTCCAGCTTGCTTCTTCCGTTAATTCTTGAATCTCGGTGACTCTGACTCCCACGAAGACTTTGTATCTGCATGAATCAGACTTAATCCATGTGAGTACTGTCGTGGAATCTGACCACAAGATTGTTCTATGCACCGGAATGGTGAGTTCACGTTGGATTAACGTGGCTAGATGCGCTCCTGCGAGGGCTGCGCAGAGCTCTTGACGTGGGATAGATTGTTGCTTACGTGGGGCTATCCTTGAGCGGGCCAGTATGAAAGCAGTGTGTATCTCTCCTCCCATCTCTTGGGCACGCAAATAAGCAACCGATCCGTAGGCTACTTCGGAGGCATCGCTGAAGACGTGTAGCTCAATCTCGCATGTCTCTGGCCTCACTGTGGATGGGAAGTAGCTGCGGCGTATATTGACACCTGGGAGTGAGCGGAGTTCCGTCTCCCACTCTCTCCATGTTGAGGCAAGGTGTGTGGGTATTGGGTCGTCCCAGCCCTGGTCCTTGTCCCATAGTGCTCGTACAATCATCTTTGCCCTGGTGGTGTAGGGTAGAATACATCCCAGCGGGTCATATTGTCTGGCGAGTGTTCTGTACACACTCCGTCTGGTGGTCGGTATCGCCGCCGACCTTCCTTGCTCTGGAGCCAAGGGTTTGTGTCTATAGTGGAGCGAGTCTGTTTTGAAGCGCCAGACTAATCCTAGTGTCATTTCTTGGGCTTCTCCTGGGATTGTCGCCATCCAGGTCTCGCTGCTGGCAGCCTTGTCTGCGGAGGAGAGGCTGCGCAATACGTGCGGGTCACTGCTGGCCCACTGCCTGAGATCAAAGCCTCCTTTGATTAGGGAGGCGCGTAACTTGATTAGGAGAGCCTCGGCTTCTTCTTGAGTCGAGACGCTTTGTAGACAGTTGTCTACGTAGAAACTGTTCTTCACACTGTGTTGGACCTCTTCATCTGCTGCTGGGTCCTCTGTGACGTGTTTCTGTAGTGCAAATGTAGCACAGCACGGGCTGCATGTGGTTCCGAAGGGGAGTACTTCCCACTGGTAGATGGATGGGTTCTCATCTCCGATCTTCTCTCTCCATAGGAACCGTAGCAGAGGCTTGTCCTCCTCTACTAGTCTCACTTGCAAGAACATCCCTTTGATATCCCCGCTTATAGCCACCTTGTCCTGGCGGAAGCGCAGTAGCACGCCTAGTAGGGAGGGGCCGAGTGTGGGGCCGGGCAAGAGCTCTTTATTCAGATTTTGGGATCCGATCTGGTAGCTGCAGTTAAACACAATGCGATCCTTGCCATTGTGATGGACCTTGTGATGCGGCACGTACCATGATTCGGTCGTCTGATCGGCCTCTTTAATGTCAATCTTTGTTACGTGTCCCGCTGTGATTAGCTTCTCAATCTCAGCTCGGTACACACTCTGTTGAGCGGGGTCTTTGGCTAGGCGCCGCTCTGTGTTCAGTAGATAGCGCTCCGTGGCGTCTTTCTTTGCGTGAAAGGGGGGCATTCCCTCTCGCCTCAGGAGTGGAGTTGCATATCTCATCACTCCGCCGACTGTGACTCTCTTTGTCCCCTGCTCGAGTAGGTGGATGGCGTAAATGTCTTCTTTAGAGCGAATGTCTTTCTTTTCGTTCTTAAAGGGCATTGTCTCTTGGGTCCATAGCCTCTCGACATGCTGCAGGAGAGTGGTGTCTTCTTCTGTCGTTCTGGAGTGGAAGCAGCTAGTGGCTGCGGTTCGGTTGAGAGATTTAGCGAGGGGGCCTTGTAATGTCCATCCTAGGCGGGTCTCGACTGCTGCAGGACAGCCTCGGGGACCTGTATGGACCCGGTCAATCGGGACTATGAGTTCTGCATGGTCGGAGCCTATCAACAGGGTCGGGGTAGCGCCGTCTATGAGCGGGATAGGTAATTGGCGCAGGTGCACATATTTATCCATCAACTTGGTGACAGGGTAGGTGTACTGCGAGAGTCCTATTTCTTGGCTGGTGAAAGCATTTGTGATCTCGTACCGTCGCTCTGGCTGCCCGTTGGCTGCGATAGTGAAGGAGACATTCTCGCCCTTTATCGTCTTTAAATCTCTTCTTATTGTCCGAATCGTCATTTCGTTCTTGCTCCCCCGCAGTCCCAGTTGAGTCGCAGCGGAGGCGAGCAGAAGGGTCTTCTCTGACCCGTCATCAAGGACGGCGTAAGTGTCCATGACTTTATCCTGGTAGCTCAATGTCACACGGACTACCTTTAAGAGCACTTGAGCTCCGTTGCTGCTGGCGGGGTCAATGTACATGACACTTGCCTTGGTGCCGCTCCGTGGTGCAGGTATAGGCCGTCTTCCGTTACTATCGTGTAGTATATCTAGATGGGCTCCATCGCACCGGCTGCACCTTTTCTTTAGGCGGCATTCGGCTGCCATGTGGGGCAGCGCACATCGATAACAGCGCCGGTTGGACTTTATCCATTGGCTCACTTCTTCTGCATTCATCTTTGTGAATGAGTCACATTGTGACAGCCAGTGTTCTTTCTCACAGTAGGGACACGCTATCTTCCACTTCTCCTTTCTCGAGGGGGTGCTGTGACTCTTACTGCTCGGTACTGACTCTGATTGGTGCATGACAGTCACCGATCTTCTTCCATCACTTATTCTCCTGGGTCCCTCTCTGGAGCTTGGCGTGCTCCGCCCGAAGGTGTCCAGTCGTAAGCTGCTGACCTCTCTCGCCAGGAAGTCGGCCAGATCAAGGAGGGATGGCTCGGGGCCGTCGGGATCTCGGTAGTCCCTCTGCCGCCGAAAGCGCTCCTGTCTTGCGGGTGGCAGCTTCTCCAAAATCCTCTCAACGTTAGAGTTGGCGTACAGCTCATGCCTGCCCTTCTCCCGTTGAGCTCCCAGCATCCCCACCAGGGACTGCACTTTGATTGACAGGTCGTCTAGTGAGCGATTGTCTGTGGCTGGGGGTAGGCGGTCAATATGCCTTATCTCCTGGATTACGTAATCCCATATACGTCCATATCTTTGATCCAGCGCTGCAAGGGCCGCTGTGTATGGGGTCGAGGAGGTAGCATAGGCTAGCGCTATATTGTGCGCTCGCGGTACTTTCAGGTGCTTCAATAATATCGCATACTTGTGGCGTTCATCAGCGACATCCACCATCATTGTCTCTAAGCACATCCGGAGCTCCGTGTACTGTGCTCGACTCTCATAGGCGAAGTCTGGGAATGACGGCGTGGCGTTGTATGACGCCGTGGATGGCGGATACATCGGCGAGCGTTGGGGGAGAGACCTCCTGGGCGAGTCCCCTCTTGCGCCTCGCTGTGGGCTGGTACTGGCAGGGTACCATGGCCCGCTGGTCCAGGTACTGTTCCTCGGGGCTGGTCGTGCTCACCCGTAAATAGAGTCGGGGGTCTGTAGCGCAGCGCCGCGGGGGTATAGCCTGGACTGTATGGGACCTCCTGGTCCGGTGGAGTACTGTGCTGTCGTCGGGCTTGGTTCTCCTCTTCTCCCTCTTCTTCTTCTATCAAAAATTCCAGATCTTGTAATCGTTTATTTAGCTTCTCCGCAGTGTAGGCCGCTCCTTCCTTGTAGCTGGGTCTCGCTTGGACCGGTATGGGAAGGGGGTCTGCGGGGGGTCTAGACTCGGTCTGTTGGTCAAGTTCAGGGTCGCTTGCTCGTTGCGGTGACGCTGCTCTTGACTGCTGTCTCGACGAGTTCCTTGAGCCCCTGGCGGAGGGAGAGGGAGTTGTCCTTTTGATCAGCTGCTCTATTAGTTGCGCTTGTAGTCTGTCGCGCTCTGCGTCTCTTTGGGCACCGGCAGCGGCGCGCTGGGCGTCGGCCCGGTCTCTTGCCATATTCTCTTCCATCTGGAAGCGTCTCATCTCCAGACTTGTGCGCTGTTCTTCGCTCCGTTGCTGTGCTTGGAGGTGTTCGCGCTCGCTGGTCGCCTGGGCTTGGAGACGTTCGCGCTCGCTAAGCGTCTGTGCTTGGAGCCGATCGCGTTCGGTAGAGGCTGTCAGGCTGACGAGGAACGCCTGTTGTAGTATCCTCTCCGCTTCGCTGGGGGAAGGCGGTAGTGGAGGTGAGCCGCTCCTGCGTGAACCGCTCCTGGGGGTACTCGTTGGGGAGTCCTGGAGCTCTAGTTCCTCGGCGCTCTCCTCTTCTTCTTCCGTGCAGAGTTCTCTCTCTGTAGGGTTGTCTTCCTCCCGGGGCGTGTCGGGGACTACTTCTTTAGTAGTGGCGGGGGGTAAAGGCATGTCAATTCCCTCCTGGTCCCCACCGTGGGCTTGGTCAGTTACATTAGGACCTACTAGGGCCTCTGTGGTCGGGGAAACCTGGTCGTTAAGGTCAGACATAATTTTACTTTCTACTTTTACCACGTTTACCGTTTGTCGAAGGCTAGGTAGTTGACTGACAGTGTAAGCCTCTAAGTACTGAGGTGTCTGTCGTCTGCGCCGCGGGCGTTCTAGGTTAGGAGGATCGTTTCGTGGAGTGTTCATCATAGGCCATTTCGATATTAATAACACTATATTAATATTACACTAGTTACCATCCGGCTCGAAGGACCAATTGTAGCTGAGGGGTACAATTCCCTGACTGTATTGTTAGATATGATATTTAATACCACTACCTCATGTACTTTAACTTCTGGCCACCCAGTACAAGATATAAGTATGATGAACACTTTCCCACCTGATGAAACGAACCAACACAAATGTACCAAATCGAATATTTAATACAGCAAAGGGTGTATACAACATTCACTTAATTACATTTATGATTTGAAATATTACGAATATTTGAATATGCACTTTTATGGCAAATGAGTATTCGTAGGTAAATCAACATTGAATGTCCAATCTCTGGTTGCGCAGGGAGTAAGTATACAACCTGGAATATTTAGGAAACGATAGCGATGGTACTTAAATGATTATAGCTGGATACACTAAGGGGGGGGGGGGTCCCGCTGGTTGTAAGACAGTAGGAGGGGGGGGTTAGAGAAGCCGCTGGCGGTATCCCATCTGGCCGACGGTGTCTTGGGAGAATCCAAAGTCTTAGACACAGTGCCCACAGAACCTCGGGCCGCAGACGAATACAGCTGGACCCTCTGTGGAACGGTATCTGCCGGTCCACAACGGAGAGACGTGGTGCGACCTCACGTGTAGAGCGCCGCCTCACCTGGAGTCCTCTCCGGGGGGTAATTCCAACACTCGACAGTGTTGGCCTTTATCCATGGAATAATCAAAGCACACAAAGCATAATCCAAGAGCCGTGGAAGGCTCGCCGTCGTCGGGTAGAGTAATCCAATATACAGGTCCAGTCGCTCTTGACCCGGAGCTCCTCGGATGCAATCACCACTAGGGGTCTGACCAGCCTGGATAAGCGTCCAGATAACGTCAGGAACGATGGGGGTACTGATAACTGTAGAACTCGAACCGAACGATGCACCATACATAAATAGACTATTATTAGCTTAATAGAATACGTCCAACTCGACGGTATGGTGCCAAACTATGACCATTCAACTATTAATCTACACGATATCTCAATGCCTATTCTGGGCCAAGTAGGCCCTACTACACCGCACGTGCTTCGTGGGGAGGCTTTTGCGTCTGTCACTCTGTTGGAGGGTAAAGAACTGGACTAAAAGAAAGTTCTACTTTACGAGCGCCATATATATATGCGCTATGAACAAATAGTACCACACGTATTTCGCCCGACATATTACTGCGCGGAACCGGGGGTTTGCCTCGACATGTTAGGCGGCACGATTGAACTTGGACCTAGGGGTATGGCAACCTGGCGCCAGGTTCTCGTCCAATGGTAGAATGAAACTATTATGGGCTGTTTAGTAGAAACGGGGATATTCAATGCATATTGTACAAGGAATATACAGGGGATATCAAACGATATACAAATACAATTAAATATATATATATAAATAAATATACATATTCGGTTTAATCTGATCCTTCACAACAAGTACACTGCATAGTATGGTATATTATATGGTAACTCAGTTACGTCTATTCTGCATCGAACATTGTACATATGTCTATACTGAACACTGTGACCTCATTTTCTACTTCTAAATTACATGCTATACTATGTTATTTGATACTATCTTGTCTATCACAGTCTCTGGAGCGTAACAGTAAGAAGCATTTTGTATGAAAGTATTCTGTACTTCTGTATGACAACTATTAAAGAAACTTGAAACTTGAATTTCAGATATTGATCGCTGTTCTGACTGTGGTGGGAAGTTTGTTCCACCACTGTGGAGCCAGGACAGAGAACAGATTGCTTTGTTCTGATGACCCCCCAGGAGCCCGAATAGGACTGGGCCTCAGTTGACCAGAAGATGCGTAGGGACCTAGAGGGTGTGTAGTTTGATTCCATTGACTGGAGGTAGGAGGGAGCCGTTCCCCTCGCTGCATATTAAGCGGATTCATGCGGCAATGGGAAAGCCAGAGCAGCTGTCTGAGGAGTGAGGTGACGTGGGCTGACTTTGGTAGGTTGGCGATCAGGCGGGCCGCTGCGTTCTACTAAGACTACTAAGTATACTCAATGTTCATTCAGACAGGGTCTGTCTTTTACCTGCCTCCATGAATTCAGGAATTGAAGATGCAATAGTGCTTGTCCATCCTTTTAGAGTGCAAGAGCCCTTGTTGTTTGATAAGCACATCTTAAGCACTACATTTAAAAGAGGTGATTCTGCATGACTGCATGTGGGAACCACATTTTTACAGATTTGACAATGACATCAACAAATCAATTGGTTGACAAAGTCCTATGGCTATTATTCGACTTTGAATTTCATGAATCCTAGGACAGCCCTAGCTTATTACGTGTGCGTCTCAGATAAACAAATAAAGGATGGGACAGGTGACATAATAGGAGCATGTTGTTGTTGTTGTTGTTGATTCACCAGTTGGAGTGGGGAGAGAGAGAGGCCAGGTGCTGTGTCAGGGTCTCCTGTAGCCGACAAACTAGGTCTGACTCCACATGACAAGTGTCCAGTAAATAGCCAGAATCCTCTCAGTAAATAGCCTGTCACACCGGATCAACCCAGACTCCTCTCAGGAAACCACATCACTGACGCCAGTGTCGTGGCGGGAGGGGATGTAAAAGATTATATAAAATAAAAATAATACATCTTCAGTGAGGCGGAGGAATAGGCACCTGTATCTTGTGCCCAAAGGGAGACAAAATTATGAAACAGAAGGTTTAAAAGGAGGAGGAGGATGTGAATGCTGTTCTGGGCATTTGGAGGAAGTGGAGGAGGATGTGAACGCTGTTCTGAGCATTAGGAGGAAGAGGAGGAGGAGGAGGATGTGAATGCTGTTCTGAGCATTAGGAGGAAGAGGAGGAAGTAAACGCTGTTCTGAGCATTGGGAGGAAGAGGAGGATGTGAACGCTGTTCTGAGCATTAGGAGGAAGAGGAGGATGTGAACGCTGTTCTGAGCATTAAGAGGAAGAGGAGGAGGAGAAGGAGGATGTGAATGCTGTTCTGAGCATTAAGAGGAAGAGGAGGAGGAGGAGGGTGTGAATGCTGTTCTGAGCATTAAGAGGAAGAGGAGGAGGAGGAGGATGTGAACGCTGTTCTGATTTTATACTATTTTACTATTTTGGGTCTTAACACTTTGAGTGCCAACGACGAGATTAGTCGTCTTAACTCGCCATGCGTTGAGTGCCAATGACGAGTTTTCTCGTTTTTTTCTCGTTATTTCTTTTATTAGCAATATCCATAAATCTTTCATCCATCCAGCCTGACGTTATCATTGGGAATGGCTCTGAGCTCGAAAAGGGCAAATGCATATGGATACTATTGCATTGACTGAGGGGACTGGAAGAAGCGTCGATTATCTGTTTCGGAGTATAACGTTGGATCAATAAACACGATCGATATTTGGAATGGCGATCAGGAATTGGATTAATCTTTTTGCAGAACATCTGATGTGAGGGAAGGACTCTATGTTACCAGTTTTGGTTTAATCAGATGTTTTTTTCACAGCGATCACAACGTGTGTGTGTGTGTGTGTGTGTGTGTGCGTAATGTTAACGCTAAGCATGGCATAGATAATCGATTTTTCAGCCCGCTTCTCTAGCGTGCATAAGTACACATACTATCCATAATCTAGCGTTTATTTGAAAACTATTCATAAATCAGCCAAAAAATGACAACGTGTTTTGTGTATTCCACTAAAGGGCTATTATCGCGGAATTTCTCTGAAATTACTATAGAACTCTCAGAAACTATACTTGTATTCAAAACGGTATAAAACGGAAATGTACTAATGAAAAAACAATCCGTTTCGTACATGTTGACTGCAAGCAAGTCATTGATAAGCGAGGGGTGTTTTAGACCCATAGCCATAATTTAAGATATAGTTTAAGCGTTCGCAAATATCCCCGACCTCCCATTGACTAAAATGCTGGCACGGAAGGGGTTATCTGGGCATAGGGACGTGGCTCTCAATATGTTAATAGCTTCAATAATATTCAAGTTAGCTAATATCTTCAATAATATTCAAGATAGCTAATATCTTCAGTAATATTAAAAATAGCTCATATCTCCAAGAATATTCAAGATAGCTAATATCTTCAGTAATATTAAAAATAGCTAATCTCTTCAATAATATTCAAGATAGCTAATATCTTCAATAATATTCAACATAGCTAATATCTTCAATAATATTCAAGATAGCTAATATATTCAGTAATATTCAAAATAGCTAATATCTTCAATAATGTTGAAGATAGATACTGTCTTCAATAATAGTCAAGATAGCTAATATCTTCAATATTCAAGATAGCTAATATCTTCAATCATATTCAAGATAGCTAATATCTTCAATATTCAAGATAGCTAATATCTTCAATCATATTCAAGATAGCTAATATCTTCAGTAATATTCAAGATAGCGAATATCTTCAATCATATTCAAGATAGCTAATATCTTCAATCATATTCAAGAAACATAATATCTTCAATAATATTCAAGATAGCTAATATCTTCAATCATATTCAAGATAGCTAATATCTTCAATCATATTCAAGAAAGCTAATATCTTCAATCACATTCAAGATAGCTAATATCTTCAATCATATTCATGATAGCTAATATCTTCAATTATATTCAAGATAGCTAATATCTTTATAATATTCAACATAGCTAATATCTTCAATAATATTCAAGATAGCTAATATCTTCAATCATATTCAAGATAACTAATATCTTCAATCATATTCAAGATAACTAATATCTTCCATTGAAAAAATTCCAGCATTCACTTTGTGGTAATATTTTACTTTCTTTACTCAAATTCAACTAGCCTATACTCAACGCCAAAATAAAATCCACTTATGTCTTGTCTGGTTCTCGAGATTCCAACTATGGAAGATAGCTGTTTGTTTTTCCAAATATTGAACATGTTACAATCATATATGACATAATGTAATTTCTGCTTAAGGGTGGATTTCATTAAAACCCTTGATTTAAGGCTTCCAAACTCTGGAAACTTGAAATGGGGGGGGGTTAATAAAATGGCAACTCCACCACTTTAGGGTGGATATTTTTCATGAAATCCAAGCACATTTTTCAGCTGCGACCAGCAGCTCTATAGGTCACTCGGTTAGTTGGTCCACAAATATTTTCCCACCCTCTAGCAGCCATAAGTTTCACCCTAGGAGGCTAAAATTGGGCATGGGGGTCAAGTGTTCATGTCAATTGGCTAAAAAGGGGTGTGAAATTGGGAGTGGCCTAATGCGAAAAAAGGTCACACAGCTATATCTTTTGTTTTCTTTGGGACTAACATTACTACATCAATCTAAACGTTTGTCACACAGTGCTTCATGACAAAACATTTAAAGGGATATTTCTGACTTTTGGAACCATAGCCCTGTTTCTTACTTACAAATTATGTTGTCGTTTGGTAGAATCCCTTCTCAGCACAATCCGTGCTGTTCCTCATTCTAGTTACGGCTAGTTAGCCACAAACTAATGCAAAGTCAATGGGGTAAAGCTCCTGTCCTGTTTGTACAAGCTGACTGAAGGTAACTGAAATCTAATCCACAGTGCACACAAAGTAGATTTCAGTTACTTTCAGTCAGCTTGTACAAACTTTAACTTTGCATTGGTTTGGGCTAACTAGTGGGACCTAGTATGAGGAACAGCATGGATTACGCTGAGAAAGGACTCTACCGATCAACAGTCATTGGTGAGTAGGAAATAGGGCTATAGGGTTTAAAAAATCAGAACTATCCCTTTAACCAGAGAATGCACCTCTCAGCGTTGGCTTACCTCATCTATGTAAATCGAAAGAACAAGAGCTTTGATCATCAGGCCAAAGTGCTGTATCCTGCCATCAGGCAAGAGGGCTGTAGTTCAACCCCAGTATGAACCCCAGTCCCCCACCTCTGCAACATTGACCCTCAATCTGATCTTTCCCTGCTCTTTCCACTAACAACCTCTATTCTGCAGAAACCGCATGCTTGGTAAGCTTGGTAGCAGATATTTTTTTTCCAGTATAGCGCAGGACCACACATGGGGTCCCTTGATATACAAGATGGGATCCTTTGGAAAAAATCCTGGTCGATCTAAACCTGGCGTAATGAACAACTGCACTGGCGTCTATAGCCATTGGACTGCACAAAGGACACGACAAAATCAATGCTTCTTTGGTTCTCATTGACCAGTTTACAAGAGCAGCTTGATTTCGGCACTCCTGTGAAACATTATTCTTCCCCGATTAGCTAAACAGAAGGGCAACATGAACAGACAGTTTTCTTGTATTTCAAATTAATTAATTCAACCTTTATTTGACTAATTACAATTGTCATAATGCCAAGAAATGACTTAGTCTAAACTGTAATCAACATTAACAGATTGATCCTGATAAGGCAGTAGTTTCACTCTTTAAAACAATTTATGTATGCACAACCTGAGCCAATCAAGCCAGAGGGAATTATATATATATATTTTTTTTTAATATATATATTATAATAATTATTATTATTATTATTATTATTATTATTATAATTATATAATAATAATTATATAATAATAATAATAATAATAATAATAATAATAATAATAATAATAATAATAATAATAATAATAATAATAATAATAATAATAATAATAATAATAATAATAATAATAATCAAATAAAAAAGACTGACTTGACCTTGTACTAATGGGTTATATATCCTAGTCTGTTCCAACTGGTTTCAGACAGGAACTGAATCTCTACACAGAACTACCATTGATCTTTTTGTCCCCCTCTCTTGTTCACTTAACAGCAGCAGAATCTATCTAATGGGGACGTCAAAGCGACGGACACAAAATAAAAAAAAAATACTCTGCAATAAACATCTGTCAGATATGCTCTCCCCCGGGTTGTTAACTTCTGAACGGGCAGAAGGATTTCACGCCTTCAAGCCCCGCGGACGCAGGTATGAGGGAAAGGTACACGGCGCGGTTACATAAACCCTCCTTGCCTGCACCAATCTAGCTGCTGCTGTGTACAGTATACGGCTCATCAGTGTGGCGCCAGTTACTGCTAGGTCATGAATGATGACTCTGAACATCATGCATCTACAGCACTATTTACACCCCCGCCCACTCCACCACCCAAACATAATGCAGTAATACGGTATAACATTAATACAGCGTTGCTCGTCGTGGGGTTCGGCTCCGAGCGGTTCCGTCTCGACCCAGCCCGATTTTCTAGTCAGCCGCCTCGACGATTCAATTCGTGTTTCTTTCTACACTCGTGATGCAGCCCAGTCTCACCCCAGTGAACCCGTGCAGGAGGTACTGTCTGGCACGCGGCCCAAAAAGACAGAAACCAATCCATCATTTATGGGGTAGGCTATAGTCAGACATCGGATCGGTCTCCGGTTACCCCGACAACCATTTTTGTTTCTGGCGGCAATATATTACACCTCTCATGAGGCAAACAAGAAGCACATCAATCGCCCCCCCCCGCCGGCCAGGTAGCTATCCATTTTCCAGAACCTCCTGCAGCTGTCCAAGTCGCACCCGCTTTTGTACGACCCCCTCCCACACACGCGCGCGCGCGCGCACGCACACACACACGCGGCACACACACACGCGCACACACACACACGCACACACCGAAGTGATGCTCGCAAAGCAGCTTCCCTCTCCCCCCCTCACATACCTGTCCTTAATAGTGGGGTTCATCCTGAGGGGGAAGAGTCCGAGATCTACGTCCTTGCTTTCAGGGTTAAATTCTAGAGCTCCTGAGACATAGATCATGAAGTAGTCCCAGAGCTCTGGTAACTTCTGAGAGGAGAGGAACATTTGGAAGGCTGGAGTGGAGGAGGATGCGGTGCTGTGGTGGTGGTGGTGGTGGTGGGGAGATACAGTTCAGTGGCTGAGTCTGGGAGAGATGAGAATCACCGCCGAGAGATACTGCACATCAGCTCCCCTTGGCTCCCGATTTAAGAGGTCCGGCTGACTCTCCCCCCCCCCACCATTCACCATCAGACGGACAACACTGACTCCGCCCCCCTCCCCATATAAGAGTACATCCCCAAATTAACTCCTTATCCTCACGCACTGCGCCCTCTTTCTCGCTCTCTCCCCCTCTCTTTCTGTCTCTCTCTCTCTCCTCCTTCCCTCCCTCCATCCCTCCCCCTGTCTGCCTGTCCAAACTGCATGCGCACACGCAACCATGCGCCATTGCATGCTGTAACTGCATTCGCAGGGTTGGTCACATGTTGCGCGCCTGCAGAGTTTGTTAGGTGGGCGCTGCTTATAGAGTTTTTAAGGATGCTAACAGCAGACAGGGGCAGGGTCGGTATCGTGAGGGAATGGGGTGGAAATATGATACGGTGCAGTTGCTGGGGTCTTTAGACCGACTGACTACAGTGGACATTCCGGTAGAGTGGGGGGCATTCACGTAGCGCTGTATCCTGTATGTGTAATGTGTGTATCCTATGAAATGTATATAATGGGACAAAACTCATCTGGGCAATTTAATCTGGTCGTTAATATTTAAACACCTGGGCTGTTCGTAATCGCGCCCCTATCAGACCTATCCCAAAAGACAACGGCAACCATGAAAGATCGGACACATCCCAAAAAGCAGGCACCGTTGCCTAACAACACCTCTGTGCGACATCCACGGCTTGTGTGGGTGTAGTAGCACGTCTGTCTCTCTCCTGAATCTGATCCACACCTGCTGACGCACGCAACTCTCTCAAAATAAAGAACGGAAATGTCACCGCAACCGCGCACGCAACTGCACAACATCCATACGTTTATCAGACCAACCGACAATCTCCATAAAGTTTCTCCATAACGTCCAGAAATGGGTCAAATGTACGTTTGTCAACATTGCTCGCTATTGAGCCACAGCGGTGCCAGGTTGGGCTCGGGCAGCAGCAGCTGCGCAAAGACGCGTCGAATGAGGCTCAGAGCACCACTTGGGCTCATTTACATGTTACTCGTTTAACAATGCACCCCATCATGCTAAGCACTTACCAGTATATGAGCGAGAGTCCATCGAAGCGCTCTAGCTCTCTCCCCCGCTGTTTCAGGAGAGACATAGCATCCAAAAGAAACGCAGTAGGTCGAATTCAGTTCCCCGAGCGTCGGTTTTAAAGTTTTAAAGCGGCACCCCGAGATGATCACATAGTATAACACGCATCACTCTGCTGCCCTCATCTTCTCGAGTTGACGCGCTGCTGCGCGCCGGTGCCGCGTCCCTTCGCTGACAATGTGAATGTGTCAGCATTCATTCCAGAGATCGCTCGCCGGTAGCGGGGAGGCTCAGCTAGCGCGTTCCTAATCTGACCGACACGTGGATGTTTTTTTTTTAACTGCTGACTGACCCTAACCCGTCTGTTAGATGAAATCGGAAGCTTCCTTTAGCCGTAGCCTAATTTCCATGTCTGTCCGTACGATCAAACGTGCCGCCTTGACCACCCAGAAAGGATGCGGGAGCTAGAAGATGTGCACAGTGGAGAGTACAGTAGGGCGCAGCGGAGTTGGTGTGTCCTTTACGGACTGTCGGAGGCGCAGTGCGCGCGGGGTTATGTCCAGATACCTGTCCGCGCGCAGCAACGCAAGCCAACCTGGCCTCAGAGGCGAGACCTGGACCTGAATAGAAATACAGCTCTCCTAGAATACATCACCGTGGGCTAATTAGCCTCAAGTCCTTTTGTTGTCACGTTCTGTCCGTGTCAAACCAAGGCTGCTGTTTGGAAGTCAAGTGGGGAAGAACCGCCGCTGGTGGGTTTTCTTGAACAAAACAACAGCTGGCGCAAACGATGGCAACCGTGCGCTTTGGTTTGATTTGTAGACCAAAGAGACTGAACGTGATACTACTCTTCTTCTGTAAGACATTGTATGACATGAAAGTATTGTCCTATTTCTATCCTGCATAATACCAACGCAATATGCAATATGCAATACTACTGCAATTGTATGTTTGGTATGGAAATACATCTGAATCTAGAATATGGGCTTTATATTATTATTATTGTTATTATTATTATATACAGCTTATTTGATTCAAGATTAAAATTCTAATATACTTGTTTTCCACATCAAACATAGTTGTAGTATAGGAATGTATGTTAATAATAATAAATAACATTGACTTATTTGATTTTTATGCTTTTTTTCTTAGCTGATCATTGAGGAAATGTAATGTGGTCATTAGAGTGTATAGTTCCCGTAGTATACGGGACACCATACTGTATAGTTGCGATATATCGCGTGTTTATATCTATGGCTGCGAGTGTCGTCCTTCGGATGAGACGCTAAAACCGAGGTCTCGACTGAATCTCGGTCATTAAAGAACCCAGGATGCCTATCGCAAAGAGTAGGGGGTTCCCCGACGTTCCTGGCCAAATTCCCAATCAGGTCTCTGACATCAAGGCCATCAATCATCCCTTCCCCTTAATTGGCTGATATCAATCCCTGTCTCCTGAGCCGTTCAGCCATGGTGTAGTGTGATGTGTGCCTGGTGCCAGTGTATGGCAGGCAGCCATTAAGCCTGCATAGCCCAAGGTTGGGTGCTACCAGTGGTGGTGAAGGAGGCAATTTCCACCCTACATTGTGGGGAGCGCTTTGAGTGTCTAGAAAAACGTTATATAAATGTAATGAATTATTATTATTATTATTATTATTATTATTATTATTATTATTATTATTATTATTATTATTATTATTATTATTATTAGTTCATGTTGTGTACATCCAGACCCCAGCCCTGCAGAATAATCTGTCTCAGTGAGGAAGGCTGCGGTAAATTCATGTTCAAGTCAATAAATTCACAACCTATATTGGTGTTTTGTTGTATTTTGTATTGAGATAATGTCAACTATGAGTCTATGTAGATCTGTCTATCCTCCAAGCACCATAATGGAAATAATCCTGACATGTTCTGCTTTTGTTGTATACTGTTCTATCTGGTGGCCCTATTCAAATCTTGAATAAGAAATGTCAAATAAACGCAAGCAAGCAATCAATCAATCAAGCAAGCAATCAATCGGTCATTCAAAAAATCATTACATTTGCTCATATTTGTGAGTTCAGAGCTGAGATTGTGCACACAATGATAGAATTTGATTTAGGTGTCGTCCCTTTGGGTGGGTGGGCAGGTAGGTGGGTACAGTAGAACGCATAATATCGCATTCTACATTGTAATATGTTGCAAACTGCAGGGATAAGGTGGATCTGAATCTGCGAGCATGAGGCAGCAGCTTATATGTGCCACCCAGTTGTTTGTCAACCACACAGTCATACCTGCAGCCATGCACAAGAACCCTGCACAGACACAAGATGTCCTCAAGACAACAAGTTATTGGTCATGTGGTAAAACATTTTCAAATAATTGATCAGTTCAATCGACAAGTTTTCCCCTACATTATTGTCCCTCTGCAGATTAATACAAATCATGCAGGGACCTGTGAAGGGTAATTTCACATTCTTAATCCGCTGGGGCCCCACAACAGGGTTGATCCATGAAGTCATGTTATCTTTCTCTCAAAAACTGTTAAAACACTATATCCATTCATTATATTCAGAGCAGGCCAGATAACGCTTGCATCCAAGGCCGCAGCGAGCCCTCCTCAAAAGCCCATTCCATTCGACTCCCTAAATGACCATATAAAGCCAACCCAATCAGAGACGATCGAGGCGTCTCTATTCCACTGTGTTAAAACACATGACACTTTTGCTTTTTGTCACTTTTACTCTGGCAGACCTGACTATCAATTATATGCACTCTGCCAGACTAGAAGTCCGTCCGTACGGACGTAGGCCTACTGTATATTTTCTTTTCCAATAAACCTCTATTCATTTAACGTGAGTATTCCGGCTGTCTTTTATCTCCTGTTTTATTATTTCAGAATACCTGATTCGCAGTGTGACACTGTTTTAGGCTGCTGGATGTCCGTGGAGAACCTGGTGGTTTGCACGCTGATTTAAGGCCAATCTCTTGTCTCTGTATTTTACTTAAGCATCCCTGGAGACGTCAAAATCCACCACAGACCTCTCAAAATCTAATGTCAGCCTATTTACAAATATCATTGTGATGCCAGACATGTGGTAGGCTTTCACGTTCTGAGAATAAACTCAATCACACATTAAAAACAACGTCAATGGAGCTATACACTCCCATACAAGCCCTAAAATAAACACTTTGGGTGCACTATGTGGAGTCTGTTTCAATGTAACTGTATTAACAAAGCATCAGAACAAATATAATTTAAAGGGGAACTATTTTACTATTTCTTTCACTATTTGGGCACTTTTACACAATTCCTGTGAGTCTATGGAACACCTCTGTAATATATATATATTTTTTTATTCATTGTTTTGTATTTCTAATCAAGTCCTCAAAAACAGCATTTTTCTATCTCAAGATTTCGAGCTGTTTTGAGCCTGGGCTGCAGGGCGCCACCTAAACCACTGTGCACCGTCGTGTTCGCCTGAACATTAACATGCAGCAGTGACTATATGACATCACATATAGGCACATTTTCAAACGACTCAGTTCAGTGAGGGTGAATATTGTGAGAGGAGAATTGGAAGAATGCGCCAATATGAGAATTTTGAGACATAGATCATATTAATATAAGTTCACATAGCTAGGAAACAATGCTAAACACTCAAAAAGGCCATTTATAAGATAGTTCCCCTTTAGCTGATGGTTAACTTTTAGAATTAGAGGTAAAAAGGTAAAAAAAATATATTAATTTGAGAGTCAAAAAGATAGATAATTTTTTTTACTGAATGTGTCGTTGGGAAGCAAAATAGAAGCCATTCTGGAATAACTGAGACATCAGGTCTGAGACTGGATAAACTGATGGTTAATCAATAGTTTGTTAACATGTTCCTAGGTACTTAATCATTAGCAATGGTATTATGCCCCTTTAAGCAAAGTGTTACCAAAATAAATAAATAAACTAGAAGAATGCACTCAGTAGAGTGCAGACCTCAGCCCAGGCCTAACAATCCCCACTTTTCTGTTACTTTCACGTGCAACATTTTACTGGGTAGATGACAGAAACAAGAGATAGATAGATAGAAAGATATATACAGACTCTGACTATAAATCCATATGGTGGTGCTCGAGGAAAGGTCATGTGGTCAGGTCACCTAAATAGACAGCTTCCTCCCTCTAGGGGTCATCACAGTAAATATTGTGACTGTGTGATTAACAGGTCCGGAGGCGTGTAGTCTTTTACCAACGCACTTGCAGTTTTCCACGATCTGATTGGCCACTGACGTTTCTCTCAGCGCCAATCGCGTGACGCCTAGTTCTATCACTGGTTAAGCTTGGCGACTCTTTCGAAGTTGGTTAAGGTTAGAGTTTGTCTTAGAGCAGGGCGATAGACCACCAGCCCTGATTCCAAACTCTAACCTTAACCAACTTCGAAAGAGTCGCCAAGCTTAACCAGTGATAGAACTAGGCGTTAGCAGGCTGTTAGAGGCAGAACTAGGCGTAACGCGATTGGCGCAGAGAGAAACGTCAGTGGCCAATCAGATCACGGAACCCGAACGCGGAACTGTAAGTGCGTTGGTAAAAGGCTACACGCGGTCCGGAGATATGCTAATTTTAAAATGGAAAGTTTGGCCTGTGGGTGGTGCTAGAGGAAAGGTCATGGAGTCACCCAAATCAATAGATTAATTCCTCTTGGGGTCCTGAATGTGCACAGAAAATTGTATGTCAGTCAGCCATTATTTTTCGAGATATATTGTTCTCAGTTTGTGCTGATGGTGGTGCTAGAGCAAAGGTCCCAAAATCAATAAATGTCTTCCTCTTGGGGTCATTAATGTTCACAGCAAATTTTGTGAATGTACAACAAACGGGTCAATAGGGAGGTGTAGTCTGACGTCACTTTGGACCGCCTGTGCGGCATTTTTAGTTGAAATAAAATTGTACGTAATTATTTTACGATTAATTGCGAATATTTTCATGTTGAGCTATAGATTGTGGATAAATATGCACAGAAAGGTACACCATGACAATGTTCATGCTTTATTTGTTTTAAACGAGACGATTTAGAAATGGGCAATGGGAAAATACATTGCGATTTCAAGTGAGGTGGACCGGCCGGAAACAACAATGACGTAACTACATCTCCCTATGGTGGCACTAGAGAAAAGGTCACAAGGTCTTCCTCTTGGGGTCATGAATGTGCACAGGAAATTGCATGGCAATCTGGCCATTACTTTTTAACACAATGTGAGAAAAGATACAGTAGACAGACCAGATGGGCAAAAACAGGCCATGCCTTGGTGGAGGTAATAAATGGACACATTATAACAGGGCACTTTAACATACTCCCTGTGGACCATTTAAATGTTGCAACCACACTGCCAGCCCACTGCTGTTCGTTGCCGCTCTGCTGTTCCTGTACCAAATTAAACTAGAAAGCTGTGCTCAGCTCTAATTATAATAGCAATGTATTCAGGTAAACTTATATCTAATACATATCTCTCTCATACACGTGCATTTCCTACCTCGCTCCATCTTTGTTTTCCTGTGGGATATCTGATGTATTGGCGTTGCGTGCAATAGGAAAAGACACAGGGCTATGGGGGTAAGGGATATAATAAAGCATAGTGATTATGAAAAGACACAGGGCTATGGGGGTAAGGGATATAATAAAGCATTGTGACTATGAAAAGACACAGGGATATAATAAAGCATTGTGATGGTGTTATCAAGGTGCAACCAGAGCAGACAGGCTATATGGTGGTATGACAGCTGTATGAATATGAACTAGAGATCGACTGATAGTGGATTTCTAAAGGCTGATATAATAATGATTGTTTGGAGCAAGGGAAAACTGATAACAGATTTTATTTTAAGTTTGACATTGATTGATTGATTGATTGATTGATTGATTGATTGATTGATTGATTGATTGATTGATTGATTGATTGATTGATTGATTGATTGAACATTTTATTAACAGACTGCAGAATGGGTACAATACAGTACAGCTCAATACACACAATTGTTAAGGGGATGCAGACCAGAGAAAGACTTTCGTCTTGTTTACATCAGGGTCCCCCATTTTCAATTCATCATAACATATATGACACACATGACATACAGATAGACAATACACACTGTCGAAAACTTCATTAGGAACTGGATAGCTTAACAATTTGAAAACCCAGAGCAGAAGTTGGAGTCACTTTGTTTTTCTCATACTAACGTTGACAGACCTAAATGGCTGTTGTGTCAAGCTGATGCAGTAAGTGACTATGGAAACTCTGCAGATATTATATGCAGATATCAAGACACAAGATCTGGAAATGTGTGATTTGGATTTGTTTGGACAATGCACTGTTCTGGGCTGTGGCTTATGACTGGCCAGGATTAGCTTCTGTCCCTATTAATGTGAAATTGTTTACTCCTCTTACAAACAATTAATGTTCATGATGTATATTACCATAGTAAAAAGGATCCTGAAATGTACAATATGTAATTTTGCTGCTGGTTCTCTCACTTAAAACAATAACAAAAGGCAGCGTTTAATGATGACGTGAAGAAGTGTGGGATCATGGAAGTTGTTGTCTTCTTTTTTTTTTTTTTTTTTTTTATTATTGCAAAACAAAAATTATTAAAAGTCAGTACTCAACACACAATGCATAATGAAACTAACAATTAAGGTGGCTAAAATGACATGCAAGTACAGAAACAGAAAACAAAAAAAAGTCTATAATAATATTTTACCGTATACAGTGTATATCCAACGAAATTACCAATTATACCAATGCCTTATACAGGATATACCCCTAATACCTATTATCTAAAACCCTACACACATATGCTCCAGCTCGAACCCCCCCCTCCCGGACCCCTCCTTGGATAGTACCTCCATTATCCCTCACTCCTAACCAGACACTACCATTATAAGCTAGCTTTTATTCTCTCCACCACTTCTAACCACATTGACATTTTGGATTCGTTGAGACCCAGAATTCTTGCTGTAGATATTTCTTGATAAATCACATCGAGATATGTAAGAAACCAAACCTTCCGGCACATTTTTTCCGGTTGAAACCAGCGTGATGCGATCAGTTTTTTAGCTACTGTGATACCCGATAAAACCAATCTCTTTAGCTGTGGATTTACTGCAAACTCAAAAACATCATTCAATAGTAATACAGAGGGGTGTACTGGTATATTCCAAGATACGAGTTTTGATAATTGATGGGTCACATCTTTCCAGAATGCCTTAACTGGTGGGAAGTTGTTGTCTTCATTGTTAAAATGCACTGCACTTTTCTTTACTTTTAGCTATAGATTGAGAATTCAAATGAGCCTGACATGGTTTGAAAGCTCCCGGCAAACTGGGGTATCACCCACATCTCTGTATTAAATACAGAGTTGATAAGTAGCTCAAAAGTGTTATCACAGCAAAGCTAATGTTAACCATTTCATATAAGTGAATAGAAAATCCTAGTGCCAGCATCATACTCCGGGAGATATAGTTAAACACAGATTTGGGTGGTCTAACTTAGTTTGTTAGTTAGGGATTAGTCAATCTTTCAGTAGGGTCCATTTCATAGATATGGTAGTTTATAGCTAGATGTTAAATTTTTTGAATGGAAAATAAAATTATACCTACTTCCGCTAAAGGAATAAATAAATAAAAGCTAGTTCTGTTTAAATGGAGCTGTCATTCAAGCGTGATCTGATCACGCCCTTAAAGAGCCAATCGGCCAATCACATCGCAATATCGGAGGCACAGCAGTTTGCAATATTCGAGATATAGCTTGCATACACAAACAAACACACACACACACACACACACACACGCACGCACACACGCACGCACGCACGCACGCACGCACGCATACATACAACCAAAAACAATATCTCTGCAGAAGCACCACCTGGTGAAGATAACAAACAAAATCAATGTAAAGATGTTTTTGCTTTTCACTGAACATGCTCAAAAGAGATGACTCCCAAAGAAGAACTGAACTCATTACTACAAATTTAATCTCCTGTAAAAGTAGACAATGAAGAAGAACTGAACTCATTACTACAGAGATTATGTCCTGTAAAGAAGAACCGAACTCATTACTACAGAGTGTATCTCCTGTAAAGGTATATGAAAGAGGAGCCAAAATAGAGCAAGGCAATGCTCTCATTGTAAAACAAGTGCGTCACGCACACATGAAGACAATACTTGTTTATTATGCGCATACTATCTCACAGACATCGCGTTTTCCCTGCTATTGACTGACCAAGCTGGAGGTACCGCTGCCAGGAATTGAACCCAGGTTTCTGTGATGGTATGCGAGTGCTTAGACCTCTACACTACCCAGCTGCCCCTCTACACTACCCAGCTGCCCCTCTACACTACCCAGCTGCCCCTCTACACTAACCAGCTGCCCCTCTACACTACCCAGCTGCCCCTCTACACTACCCAGCTGCCCCTCTACACTACCCTGCTGCCCCTCTACACTACCCAGCTGCGCCTCTCACACACATCCCAAAACTATCTTGCACAAGTTTGGGAAATTATGGGTTCAGTCATGTCTGTCTGTGGATCTATCTGCAGCTAATCTTGCATACTACTGGGCCGATCAACCTAATGTTTGCTGCACACATGGACAGCAGGCCACAGAACTCCTGCCCCAAATATTTTTCATATCAGTTAACGACAACTATTTTATTTTTTTAAAGATTTATTTTTTGGCGTTTTATCGCTTTATTTCTCTCCAGTAGGGAGAGACAGATGAGGAATGGGAGACAGAGTGGGGGGAAGACATTCGGCAAATAACGATGGGTTCGGGAGTCGAACCCGGGTCGGCCGTGTCGCGGCTGAGCGCGCTATGTGGTTCGCCACTGGGGCGCCCAACAACTATTTTATTTGAATGAATTTCCATCATACTAGGTAGCCAGTATAAAGTTTCACCTTTGCATGCGAGAGGGCAATACTACCAGCCACCATCTCCTCATTTGGGACCGGTGCACGGACAGTTGTGGCTTGTTGTTCATACAACCAAACAAACTTGTAATATTGTGTTTGGTATTGCTTGACTAGGCTATACATAACGTTGTATTAGTCACAGCCACTGATTTTATTAGTGACTGTGTTTGTCTGGCTGCATTGATTACCACATCCACTACCACTAATGTTAAGGTATGGTAAAAGCTAGAGGATAGCAAAAAACGGTAATGTTATATGGCTGTGTGTTTGGTTGGTTTGAAAGGGTAATTAGTGGATGAAATGTTGCTGCTACTCCTTAGTGCACTCGCCCATTAGCTGCCAGTAGGCTTATGGTAATGTTACCATTGTGGTCATCTGAAAACAATCATGGTAGTCAGCTACAGTAAACGCTAGCCAGCTAAGCTAACAGTTTTGCCTTCACACTTAAAAATATCCCTGATAGTGAAATTAATATGCTGGGTCAGAAATGTTACTGCTAATTAGGGATGTGTATGACTGACCAAAAGAATTTTTGAATAGTCTACTGTTCTTAAGACAGAATATTCGAACATTCAACCCCCCCCCCCCCCCCCCCCCCCCCAACACGAAATTGTTATTTTCTGTTTCAGTTTAAATTAAGTAAAAATTTTCAGTTTCAGTTCAATTCAGTCATTCTTTTTAATAGAATGGATCATTAAAATCAAAGGGTATTGCAGATAAATAGGCACTTCAGATAATCCTTCAGAACGCTGATCGGCTCAGCTGACCGACAATAAATCAAAATGGCACCATTCACCATCGTAGCCTATAATAACCGGTTTTAATAAACAAACAGAAACAGTAGCATGTGCATCTTTTATATCCATTAGGCTATGAAAATTAGGCTGCCTCTAAATATAAAAATGTATTAAATAAGAATGGTTTGCTTCACTTAATTACTATTGTGAGGGCTGGGTAGGAACTGCATGCTTCCCAATGAGGGGGCGTGCCGAACATTCAGCTCACGCACCTGAGAGTGGTTGGCATTCAGGTCGTGGAGAGCATAAGGATTGCCGACTGCCTTCCACTCCTGGTCATCTTGTTGCCACCATCTACCGCCGCGCTCCTGGTGAGACATCGTCGTCGCTCTCTAAACTTCCACGGGAGGATTTCTATGTTCTCACTGGGAGACGTCGTGCCATTCTACATTCTACCGCCGCGTCTCTGGGTGAGACATCGTGCCATCTACTGCCCTACTCGCTCTCCGTGGGCCTCGTTCCTGGTGTGAGTCATCGTCATCGCTCTCTATGCTTCCTATGTTCTCACTCCTTTTTCGTGGGTCCTGTTTGCTGAGTTGTCCGTCGGCAGTGTTCTGACTGTGGTGTGAGGCATCGTCATCGCTCTCTATGCTTCCACGGGAGGATGCCTATGTTCTCACTCCTTTTTTCATGGACCCCTGTTTACTGTGTTGCCCGTCTGCAAGTGTTCTGGTGAGTCTGAACAGGACCAGACTCAGAACTTTCATTTAATTCATGGACTCTAGAAGATTCACCTGTGTATTTTGAGTTCTCCCTTAAAGGGACAGTGCCGCTTTTTTGTTGTGAATAAATTATGCCCTTGATTTGGCTAACTCTCATACCTATCTTGTGTTGTGCTATTAGGGTTGCATACAAACCTTAACAACTATAATAATTATATATATATTTTTCGACTCTTACATGAAAATCTAATCGAGACTGGCACGACTATTCGAAAATCCCTACAGCTAATCCTTAGTGCAACCACAAAATTTGGGTTGGAACCCTGTAGCTTTGCAGTGAGATCACCGACTAGCGTATCTCCACTAGCCGCAATGTTGATGTTCATGATGGACAAATGCAATCCGTTATGCTAACAACATTAGCAAATCGTTTGGTTTAAAAAGTCAAAGTGTACTGTATGCTGTTAATTTTGTTTAGAAATATGAATAGATGTAGATGATTAAACACTTAACGTGAACTACACAAACAGTTGTGCCAAAATAATTATTTTAATAATAATAATGCAGGACCTGTCGCAGAGGTCTTTAATTGGCATGCAACGACACTCAATGTTAGCGGCACACACACACCGGAACACACACGCATGCATTGTCTGTAGGATCGCCGATGCGATACTCCTCTGCGCTTAACCCATCCCGTCGTCCTTCCCCCCAAGGGCAGCCGGGAGCAGACGAGGGCTGTGGCGTGAGCCACGCCCGGGGACCATCCAAGTGCTCCTGCCCGTCTTCGCCACGGACGCGACAGCGTTAGCGATCTGTTGTTTTGCATGTTTTTCCATTGGGTTTCTCTTATCGAGGGGGGGGGGGGGGACCCTTGCGAGCACGGGGAGAACATGCAAACTCCACACAGAAAGGCCCGGGAGATACCCCACCTGGGTAACTGGCATCATGGAAACCTGGTCCCCAAGCGGGAATCGAACCCTGGACCTTCTTGCTGTGAGGCGACAGTGTTAAAACCTCTTAACAGGCGCCTCCAAAATTGGCCATTTTAGTTTTCGTTTTTGAGGACTGCATACTTTTTTTGCAAACCAAAACAACATACTTTATACTTATAGCACATGCATGAGGCTGGTCTCTTTTGAAAGATGACATTCTGAATTCAGAAAATTCACTTTTAGTGCTAACGTAATAGAGTAACATAGGTCTGAACTTGAGTTGTAGAAAAACGTATTACTCAAGTTTTTCTGTAGTAGTTAGTAGTATTTCCCAGAAGGTGGTATGGCTTATAAAATCCATAGCCTGAAGCCTTATGTAGTACATGTCCAAATTTCATAAAGATCCATTCAGAAATGAGTGATTAGGAGTGATTTTGGTAAACTGTGTACTCAGTTTTGTCATAGACTTAAATTCATTCAGCCTTTTTTTCTCTTCCTGTTTTCGTGTTTTATTTTATTATTATTATTTTTTATTTAGATCCCCATGTGTGGGGTATCATTGGAAAGCCACACTCATTGGCTACAACCCTCCACAATCATTTTCGAGATCGGATCTAGATTGACGGAACTACAGCAGCCTGAGTTGGAGTGGTATTTTGCGCAATACCGTGTACTTTGCGCAAGCCTCAAATACCGGCATGTAACTCGAGAACCGCTGAACGGATTTTGTCGCTATCGACAGGCAACAAATAAGCCTTCAATTCGATATATATATTGTATTACAAAATATGCACACCCGAGCCAAAGTGCGGGTTGCAAAAATTCCGAAAAACGTCCCATATGTGGGACGTTGCAGCTTAAGAGTTTCCACTACACCACCGTGCCGCCATTTTCACAGTCTGAGAAGTTTATTCATGTGTTCTGTTTCATGTGAATTTAGGCCACAATGCCAAGTACGGTAGCTAAGCAATGCCGGGCATATGATACAGTCAACGTATTCTTAAATAATAGCGCTGCCCGAGGCTTAGTGGCAATGCACCTGTACAGTCGTACACCTGGCAGTAACAGGGAAAATGCATAAAACACCCCTGGAACCTGATAAACACGCTTAAAGCCAGGTTAATCTTTCAAGCACAACATGCAGATTTGCAGTTTTGCCTTATTTGAATCGAACTCTATAAGCTTAGTACACACGTCACAAACTGCACAAGCACAGTGTGAAATGTTCCCAGAGAGCAACTTGTAAAGCTGGAGTGATCATGTTGAGCAGTAATGTCCAGGCAGCAGAACAGTGCATAGCATTACTGCACATTCAATATTGATACCGGAGCAGACCCTGTTGCATGATGCAACACACCGAGTGAGAGAGAGAGAGACAGAGAGAGACAGAGAGAGCGCGAGAGAGAGAGAGAGAGAGAGAGAGAGAGAGAGAGAGAGAGAGAGCGAGAGAGAGAGCGCACGAGAGAGCAAGAGAGAGAGAGCAAGAGAGAGCGAGAGAGAGAGCAAGAGAGAGCGTGAGAGAGAGAGAGCGTGAGAGAGAGAGAGAGAGAGAGAGATCCACGGCGGGAACAGAATAGATTGCATTAAAAACTCACCCTAACGCAGAATCAGGTCCAGGAGGAAGGAGACGACCGTGGAGATGACAAAGTTCACCAGTCCCATGATATTATCCCCCCCGTTGGGATGAACTTGGGAGTCTGTTCCTAGTTCTACTGCCACATCGAGGTAGTACTCGATAACGTAGCTAACGCTAGTTAGCTGTCCCTGCCTTTAGCTAAGCTACTAGCCGACATGGCTAGCCCGACTGAACCACACGTTAGCACTCGATAACGTAGCTAAAGCTAACTAGCTAGCTAGGTTAGCTAACACTAGTTAGCTGTCCTTGCCTTTAGCTAAGCTACTAGCCGACATGGCTAGCCTGACTGAACGTTCTAACACGCAACAACTTTCATCTTCAGTCCATCTGCCAAACGTCCTCTTCGTCTTGGCATAACCTAATCACTATACTTGGTATTGATAAGCTTACGGCATGCAGCGTTATTTCTTCTGCTCCGATGCTGCACATTTGGTTTTCAAAAGTAGGATGCTCTTGGCCAAGACATCCACTCGCTCCCGTGGATAGCGCAGAATAGACCCCGTACCTGTACCCCCTCCCCTCGTGGATAATACAGGTCTTCTTCACATCTCTCTACCGACTACCAGACCGACGCCAACCAGCTCCCCCTAGTGTTAGTCCTCCCACGATGCTTTGCACAAAAGTAAACGGGTCATTGAATGAAACCAATAGTATATCTGCAGAGCCGCAGAGCCCGGAACACTATTCTACAAATGTGTCTAATGTGAAATATATAAGCATGTAAGCAAAACTAGATTTTAGGTCTGTGATGGAAAGTGATTTTTAACATTCTATTTATTTAAAAAAAAAAAAAAAAAAATCCACCTTCTCGCGAGGCCCCCCTTCTCGCGAGGCCCTGTGCGACCGCACTGCTCGCACACCCCTAGCGGCGGCCCTGCTCATTATAAGGGTAATTGCAATTCTGGTAATCCAATCTTGATGCACCTTGAACTGCCTTGGTTGAATAGAGACCTTACACAGAATGTTTCTGAAGTAATCTTTCTTCCAGTAGGCTGCCTGTAATCATCATATAGATATAATTAAGAACTGGAGGAAGGATGGCAAGTTCAGCCATGGTTATTTTAATATTTGACTATTCCAAATGACGTAGGTATTCAGGCACAAAAAAATTGGCAACTGAACATTCTTGTGCTTTTATTTCTAAGGTGAAAGAATGTCTCCCGCTTATATTTTGAAGGCAAAATTGCTGTACCTTAACTCATTGGCCGCCAAAAACGAGAATACTCGTGTTTCGTCGCAATACTCGTTTTCTCGTTTTTAGATCCGTTGATCTTTTTCCTTTGATCCCCATTCTGCCTCCCTGTGTCTCCCTGGCACCGCTGCCTACGTTAAAATTGCAATGGCGATCGAATCCCGCCAGGTGGCAGTACCTACCTTTTGAACTGGGTATCTGGTCTCTGGGTCTTTCTCTCTCTGTGAATCTGGCTGCAGGAACTCCTCCCCCTCAGAGGGAATCAGGACACAGCAATCGGTCAGAGATTTGATTGCCTCAAACCTATTGTTTCCCGTATGATAGCCATGCCCTATACACGAGTAATTGCGATCGCGATAGGACAACTGGGATTATTCATTTTGGAGTACCTTCTGACTAAGGCAAGGTCTATTTTAGGTATATTTTACCGAACCTAAAACATGCTTTTGGTAACGATTGCAGCTTCGAGGTAAAACGACCCCCCCCCCGTTGATGATTTTGTGAAGAAACATAATATATGGTATATACCTTTGATTTGGAAAAATGTGGAGTTTCAGGCAAGCAACCCGAACGATTTGGGCATATGCATATAACATGTCATATCTCGCGATCTAGAAAAAAAGACTGGATTATTTTGGAAAGGGCGATGTTTAGCGTGGAATAGCGCACAAACTAAAGTATGTACAAATTAACTGGTTAGTCAGTGTTGGACTATAAACAATGCCTGTCAAATTAGCCATACTATTGTCTCCATAGCTATAATACAGAACACACGATGGGTCCGCAAACATTGCGAAAATGTTCAATAACGCTGGTGCCATTGAGTAGAGATGGGAAAACAGCGTGGCGGTCAATGAGTTATGTGAAACTGCGGTCGTAAGCAGTGCTGCTGCCCTGACAGAGATTTGTGATTGCTGATTTGTGAGTGTTGACAGGCTACACGCTAATGTAAGGCAGGAAGCTGTTTATTGGACTATTATAAATATGCCATAAAAGAGCTGTGTCTTATCTATGGGCTGTCTATGGGAAAACACCTTTCTGGGCCAAAGGGGATTAGACTGCATTCTAGGGTTTGACCAGCAGGCAGGATCAGCATGCTGGCTGAAACCACTGCATGGGGGCTGGTAACCATTGATAACAATTTTCTGTGCAGTGGTAGAGTATAAAAAAACCTGGAAAAACTGTGACAAGATCCAGTAATAAGAGACAGGTTTATATTGATACATTTCCCATTGTTGTGTGTGGAAAGACTGTACACACACACAGTTTAAATGTCGGAACAACAATCCCTTTACTCCAGTCTCATGTCACAAATCACAGATCACTACTTTGTATCAGCGCACGCTCTGCCCGTAATGTCAGCAGCATCCCATAATAGTCACACACTCTTAACACTTTGAGTGCCAACGACGAGAATTCTTGTTATTTCATGCCAACCGTTCAGTGCCAATGACGAGAAATCTCGTTATTAATCGTTATTTTTTTTATTAGCGACTTCCATACATTTTTCATCAATCTAGCCTCACGTTACCACTGGGACTCTCTCTGAGCTCGAACAGGGAAATACCGCCCCTTATCGTCTCCCGGATGGTAATGCACCCTTTGGATTGGACTGAATGAAAACGCATGGGGAAAAGAAAATCCGGAATCCACATTTTACTTGTCAGGCATGCAGGGACCGAAACTAAAGCCCGCCGCCCGCCAGGGGCGCTCAGTTTTTACCTTTGGCGCTTGACACTTAGAGGGCTGCCCGCCGTGTGGCGTGTAGACGTGTAGTTCATAACGATACTCTTATTTTGATTGTGCGAGTACAGATTATAGCCTCTCTCGTATTTTTTTTCTCCGCCGCGAGATCGTTAAAAAACTACAAGTCCCACATTGCACTCAAGTCAACGGTCCAATCACAGTAGAGTGACGTGACTGGTTTCATGAGAAAGAAAGCAAATGACCAATCGGAAGCTCTCATTTGGCTTGTTTACTTCCTGAAACGCCACCATTGCGATATGCGGGCAGTCTGCTCTAGTCTATATCGGACCTCCATGAGCTACCGTTACTGTTTAAACAATGACCCAGTCAACTATTCACTTTTAGTTTAATACATGACGAGGCATTGTCTAACGGTATCTAGCTGGCTAGCTACTGATAGCTGCTGATATCAACAAATGCTCCAGCAATAGTCGACTCGAGTGCATAATACCTCCGTTCCCTCGTTAGCTAGCTCACGTTAGCTAGCTCACATTAGATCTATCTGTCCCAGTAAACTAAATTGTCTTAACGTTATCTACCGGGCTAGCAGTAGCTACAGATAGCTCCTGATATCAATGTCTTATAACATTGATTGAATGCGTATTCTAGCTGAGGGCATGTTGAATGTGATTTGACAAAATAACCGTAACGTTATACCAATAGGGTCCAGCTGCATCGCCGGAGAATCCTTGCATGCTGAATGTAGGGTCTAGCTGAATATAGGGTCTAGCTGCAGGGCCGGAGAATCTTTGCTGGAGCTGGAGGCTACTCAAGTATACACATAGACAGTGGAGCTGTTTGCAGATAGCAAGCATTTTGACTTATTGCGTGGTGGCGATGTCTCGCAGATAATACAACTACAAGTATGATTATATAATATATATTTTATTTAAAAAAATCTTTTTTATATAAAATATATATATATATTTTTTTAATCAAAAAAAAATTGGCAGGTAAGAAATATGCTTGGCGGGTAGATTCTTCCCATCTACCCGCCACTGGCCGGTGAGTCAAAAAGTTAATTTCGCTCCCTGCAGGCATGTAATCCAAGCCGATTGCAGTCTTTGTGGTCCCTCAGAACAGCGTGGAATATGTGTTTTGAGCACCCAGTGTTGGATCAATGAACGCGATCGATATTTGGAATGGCGATCAGGAATTGGAATAATCTTTATGGAGAACATCTGATCTGAGGTAAGGAATCTATTTTACCAGTCTTGGGGTAATCAGAGCTTTTTTCACAGATGTCCCCTATGTGTGTATGTGTGTGTGTGTGTGTGTGTGTGTGTGTGTGCTGATCAGGAAATAAGATCGATTTTTCAGCCCGCTTCTCTAGTGTGCATAAGTACACATATACTATCTAGCATTTATTTGAAAACGATTCATAAATAGGCAGAAAAATACGTTTTTTGTGTATTCCAGTAAAGGGCGATTCCTGCAGAATAACGTTTTTTTCCTGGAAATGTCCAAAAACAAGCATCCAATGTGCTCGCCCCCTCATTGAATAGAGCGTTGGCACTCAAGCGCTAAATCGTGCGCCCCCTGCTGGCACTCAAAGTGTTAAAGGCACCAAACCCACTATCACAAGATACAGCAAACCCTGTGTAACCAGAACATAACACCCCCCCCCCCTCAAAATGTACCAACAGCATACCCCGCCTAAACTCCCACCCAACCAAACATTTCTAAAGATAATCAAAATGGCAAAACATCCTTATAGCATGAACAGTAGAAAATAGGAATGCAAAATCTACTTAGGCAAAAGTCTGTGAGGGAAACGAAACTATGCATGGTAGCCCATGACGTAGTCCTGTAAGGTAACAGGCCGAACCCTGGCCCGCGCCGGCCTTGGGTCCGGCACCACAGCCTCCTGGCGTGGCGCTGCAGGAAGTGGGACAGGGGTGGGGGGTGGGCCAGGATCAGTGGCCATGGGGTACGGGAAGGGTGATGGGGCCTGTGCCATGGCCGTGTGGTCAGAGAGGGGTGCTGGGACTTTCCTCAGCCTACTAGCATGCCACTGCGAGCCGTGATCGAGCGGGAATGTGGCGGGCTGAGGAGGCGTCTGACCTGTCTGGGCTGGGACCAGAACGAGGCCAACTTGTTTTGTCTGTGTGGCTGTCGAGCCCTGACCCAGCCACATACTGATGATCCTCTTCTACCATGTCAGCATGACCAACCTCTCCAGATACTGATGATCCTCCTCTACCAGCATGACCAACCTCATACTGATGATCCTCCTCTACCATGTCAGCATGACCAACCTCTCCATAATACTGATGATCCTCCTCTACCATGTCAGCATGACCAACCTCTCCATATACTGATGATCCTCCACTACCATGTCAGCACGACCAACCTCTCTATATACTGATGATCCTCCTCTACCATGTCAGCATGACCAACCTCTCCATACACTGATGATCCTCCACTACCATGTCAGCACGACCAACCTCTCTATATACTGATGATCCTCCTCTACCATGTCAGCATGACCAACCTCTCCATACACTGATGATCCTCCTCTACCATGTCAGCATGACCAACCTCTCCATATACTGCTGATCCTCCTATACCATGCCAGCATGACCAACCTCTATATACTGATGATCCTCCTCTACCATGTCAGCATGACCAACCTCTATATACTGATGATCCTCATCTACCATGTCAGCATGACCAACCTCTCCAGATACCTGGACCACGGCACTGGCACCTTGGCACTGCAAGCTAATACATGTGTCCGAACTGGCTGAGTCTCTGGACTCAGAGTACTGCAGCACTCTGCTGGGATACTATGACTTTTCTGGGTATGACTGTGCCAGCGCTTTCAAAGGAAAGAGACAGGTGAATCTGTTGAATAATCTGCAGAAGAACCCTAGATTCCAGAAGGCTTTTAGTCAGCTTGGCGCATTGTTGCTGGTAACAGATGAGCTCCAACAGGAGATGGAGTTCTTCACATGCATTATGGATGGCCATGGTTAGATGAAGTCAGTTGATGCTGTGTGAGCCAAGATGCTGCAGAAAATTATGGGTGCTGATAAAGTCCTGGATGCAAACTCCAAAGTAGACATTGAACGCCTGCCTCCCCCCAAGGTCTGTCTCATCCCACATGTACAGCGAGCCAACTTCATAGTCGCCTGCTACAAAAGAGCAGAACAGCCAATATTCAAGAGACCCAAAGCCTATGATCAAAGTATGGACTGGAAAAAACAATGGATGAGGAGGTGTTAGAACCTGTCTGGACGGTTGGACCCATCCTCCGTCCTTCTCTTGTTGAGGTACTGGCCCAGAAAGTGGAGTCAGAAGAGCAAGAAGCTCTTGATAAGGAGGCAGATTACGCAAAAAATAACATGGATGAGGAGGATGGAGAGTACGAGTCTGATGAGGCGGAGGAAGAGATGGAGATCGAAGAGATAGACTTTGACAATAGTTTTAGTGATGATGATGATTAGTAGTTTAGCGTACAAAATACAAATAGAAAAAAATACTTGAATGTTGTGTCAACAAAGAAGATATCCAGTCCATGATATCCAGTGCATATGAAAACATATATCAGGGACGTGCACAGGACTTTAGAGGGGCAGGTGCTCAAAGGCTGAAAAGGGCACTAGACTTGTGTGTATATATTAACCGAGCGCGCATAGCGTGCAAGCACGATTTTTAAGGGCCCTTTTCGGGCGGGGGCCCCCTTTTTATGCTTTTTGTGGGGTTTTGGTGATCAAATATTGAATATTGAACTATAATAATCAGTGCAGGAGCTCACTTATCCTTGAAAGACACTTTTATCACTGACTTAAAAGGCCCATACATCTCCATAAATGTTCAGTGGGGAGGGAATAAGTGCTTACCCTACAGACCCCAAAAAGTGCTGTATATTCTGTATTGTTTAATATAAATGCATTTTTTATTCCAATCCCGAATTGTATTTGAGATTCCCAAATCCCATCGGACTTGACTTCTTCGTGTCCCTCAATGAGTGTAATACCAGCATTCAACTGTATGCGCCACAGCGGTTTCTATCATCATCACCATCACCACCCACGCTATGCATAAAATATATAGGTCCGCGGAGAGGCACGCTGAGGAGGCCATGCAAACTGCAATGGAATATGGGGCATCTCTCTCTCTTTACCTAATATTTTTCAGTTGGATATTTTTCAGTTTTCAGATATTTTTCAGTTGGAAGGGCAGTCTATATGCGTAACGGTAAAAAAAAGAAAGAAAAAAAAATCTTATATTTTTTTCAAACAGGGCACTTTTTTGATGAGGCTCAAAAAGGCAGGTGCTCAAGCACCCCTTGGCCTCTATGTGTGCACGTGCCTGGTTTGAACCTTAACAATAATTATTACATGGCGTTTTCACATTCGCCGAAATGCTTGCTTGTGATTGGTCAATAGCGCGCGTCAGAGGTCAGTTATCAGACAATAATGACCGCTGTGGGACAATAATGACCGCTGTGCGTAGCTGTTCGCAATCAAGCCCACTGACACACACTGTTTCAGTGCAATTAGACACTGCCGGTGTTCTGCTGCCGGCGATGACAGGGGGCGGAGCGACGAGCGGAGCCAGAACGCAGCCAGAACCAGTGTTGCGAGTCGATGTAAAATGAATTAGGTATTTAAGCATTACATCACGCGCAGGAGTGGTTTGTGACCAATAAACCATGCCTAGGGGTGGTCGTTAGGCCCGAGGCGCAGCCGAGGGTCGTTAGACCCCCCTAGGCATGGTTTATTGGTCACAAATCACGACTGCAAGTGGTGTAAAGCTTTTATACAACTGCCAGATTCATCCAACCTTATTTCTATACAATAAACACACATTAATCGAAGATTTATTGAAAAAACCATCCGCCAGAAAAAGTAGTTCCCACAACTACAAAAAAGACAAGTTGCCTCCATGTGGAAGCAGCTTGAAGTGCATCCAACCAAACTAACACATCCAACTGTGTATTATTGGAATGATTGAGAGAAGTTGCCTCATGTGGAAGCAGCTTGAAGTGCATCCAACCAACTAACACATCCAACTGTGTATTATTGGAATGATTGATTGAAAATTTTATTACCAGATGCAGAATGGGTACAATACAGTACGGCTCAATACACACAATTGTTAAGGGAATGCAGACCTACTTTCCATAGAACTTCATTCTTAGATGCTTCTATATAAAGTAGGTAAAACAAATTAAAAGGTTTTCTTTGCCCTATAGGAAAAAAAACGTTTTCTTCGCCCTATTTTTTTATTTATTTCTTTTAGCCTAAACTTAACCAGTTGGAAACCAGGGGTACAGTAATAAAATTAGCAATCAACCAATCAATCAATTCAATAGACCATGCTCACTTAAAACAGCGCTGCTTCTCTCTCTGACTCCCCCGCTGTTGCAGACAGGAGTGTGTGTGTGTGTGTGCGTGTGCGTGTGTGTGCGTGTGTGTGTGTGTGTGTGTGTGTGTGTGTGTGTGTGTGTGTGTGTGTGTGTGTGTGTGTGTGTGTGTGTGTGTGTTGTGGGTACGCCAGCGTCGGACAGTGTGAGAGTGAACGCTGCAGTCAGTGGGAAGGAAGTAGAAATTTAAATCAATCAATTAATCTATCAATCAATCCGCGATTTTTCTTTTGTTCTAGATTGACTCAAGACCCATCAATTACATCATCCAACATTGTTTAAAGGACTAACACATTCCCCTTGACAGAATCGCTTCATATTTAGTCGTTATGGGCTTATGGCGCTATCAACATTCTGGCGCTATCAACATTCTCCCGGAGTGAGCCGGCGGAGTGATTATGTGATTCGGTTGTGGGCGGGTCCTGAGCCCAGGACCGTGGATTGTTGCCAATAAAGACGTGTAAATGGCCAATCAGAATCGAGAAATTTGCATGCCGTTGTATAAATTGTTAGTAAGTTAGCCATGTAATAAGCGGGATAATGTATAGCTATACTCGATCATTGTCGCAAAATAATTGACCTTCACTGACGTTTAAAACACCTCGCCGAGGCGGCTCGGTATTTTAACTCTGTGTCGGTCAATTATTTTGCGACAATGACCTCGTAGCTATACATTATCCCTTACTTATACAACGGCATGCAAATTTCTCGATTCTGATTGGCTCATTTTACACGTGTTTATTCTTCACAATTCCACGCTCTTTGTCCCAGGACCCGCCCCCACAACCGAATCACTATCACTCCGCGTGCGAGGTAAAAAAAAATAAACAAGATGGCGGACAATAATCTTTACAAATGGATATGTTGATAGCGTCAAAACGACTAAATATAAAGCGATTCTGTCAAGGCGAATGTCTTAGTCGTTTAAACAATGTTGGATGATGTAATTGATGGGTCATGAATCATTGTGTAGCAAAAGAAAAATCGCGGATTGATTGATTGATACATTTGCAATTTCTTTTTCAATTTCTACTTCCTTCTCCCTGACTGCAGTGTTCACTGTCACACTGTCCGACGCTGGCGTACCCACCCACCCACCCACCCACCACACACACACACACACACACACACACACACACACACACACACACACACACACACACACACACACACACACTCCTGTCTGCAAGAGTCAGACTGAGAGAGAAGCAGCGCTGTTTTAAGTGAGCATGGTCTATTGAATTGATTGATTGGTTGATTGCTAATTTTATTACTGTACGCCTGATTTCCAACTGGTTAAGTTTAGGCTAAAAAAATAAATAAAAAAATAGGGCGAAGAATTTTTTTTTTTCTTTAGGGCAAAGAAAACGTTTTAATTTGTTTTACCTACTTTCTATAGAAGCATCTAAGAATGAAGTTCTATAGAAAGTAGGTCTGCATCCCCTTAACAATTGTGTGTATTGAGCCGTACCGTATTGTACCCATTCTGCATCTGGGAATACAATTTTCAATCAATCAATCAATCATTCCAATAACCACTAACTTCATAATTAAAAACTAAAGAAAAGTTGGATGTGTTAGTTGATTTGTAGTCGTGATTTGTGAACAATAAACCATGCCTAGGGGGGTCTAACGACCACCTCTAGGCATGGTTTATTGTTCACAAACCACTCCTGCGCGTGATGTAATGCTTAAATAAATCACTGATCAAAATCGCATGGGAAAATGTGTTAATTTGTCTCTATATAATTGTTTATGCAAAACTATAATATTTAGGGCATAACAGCAGGGAGACAATCTTTATTACAATATTATTTCCAATATTAACCTAAATCAATCTCGTCCAAATCTCGTCCATTTCAGTAAAAAGGGAAAATAGAGATGTGATATATGTTTTTTTCAGCATGTTTTGCTTTTTCTGTCCTGAAATTTAATCAAGATGTGTTTGAATCTTAAAAATAACAATTGTACTGAATTCCTTGGGTCAAACTTGTTTGGGAAAATGTTTGAATTTGTCTCTATATGTTGTTAACTTCAAAAGTTATGCTGTTTTCTTTTTCTTCTTTTTCAGGTTTTGGTTCAGGATAGGTGTAATAAAGGGTTCAAAATAAATCCCATGGGACATTATTCCAACCTGTTACCTGTCAGAATCTTAAAATAGACACTTCAAGGATTAATAAAAAACAGGTGGTGAAAAAAAATCCACCCTATGCAGGTGGACCTATGTTTCCATTCTAGACTATAGTGGCTGTTCTGTATAGTTTAATAGGAGCCTAATACTGCTTTTCTAATTTAAGGCTCACGATGACCAACAATGAAATAGTATAGGCATATTATACATTTCCTGAATCCTTATGGTCCTGAGAGTGTTGTAGTTATTGTATTTTGTGTCTCTGTTGCTCCTAGATGACACAAGGCTAAAAGATAGTATATAATTTAGGCGAAAATCGTGTAGAAATGTGTGTTGTTGACTGTTCAAAGAGCTTCAGTGACCTCTATATTGGTCAGAAAGATTCACATCTTAGCTTGAATGAAAGATGACATAGTCCCCTTTAAAATGATACCAAACACAATATTGTGAAACATTGACAGATGTCCTCTACGTGAGTCTAAACAGGATATGCACCAGCATCTTAAATGCAATTTCCTGAGGGGGTAGGTATACTTCATGACTTGATCATTATGATAAAGCTACCACTCTGGAAGGGCTATCATACAAAAATATCATCTACAGACATAGATCTTTGAAAAAATTATATGTAAGTTTATTCACCCTGAGTGGCACCGACAAGTGAAATGTTGGCCTCTGGCCCATGGACTATTGGGGCTGAGATGGAACGAGAAAGGAGGTCTGCCACCACGTTGTCTCTGCCTGGCGTGAAGATGAGGTCATAATGGTACTGGCATATACGTTCCGCCCAGCAATGGAGTCGGAGTGGCTTGTGACCCGAACCCAATGTCGAGAGCACTGTTGTGAAGGCCTGGTGGTCTGTCCTGATGGCGAAATGGTGGCCATAGACACACATGTGCCAACGTTTGTATGCCCACACACAGGCCAAAGCCTCACGTTCACCCACAGAGTACTGCTGCTCTGTGGGTGTCAGGGCCCGAAATGCGAAGGCGATCTGCCTCTCTGTGCCGTCATGGAGCTGCGACAGGACAGCTCCAACTGCAGCAGCGGAGGCGTTGCAGGTGATGAAGGTGGGGCTGGAGAGGCTGAAATGGGCTAGGACAGGAGGTGACGTTAACTGTGTTTTCAGCATAGAAAAGGACTCAGCGCATTGTGGTGACCAGTTCCAGGGCTCCTCCTTCTTCAGGAGCTGGCGGAGAGGTGCTGTCGTGTGTGAGTAGTTGGGCAGGAAACGCAAGTAATGAGCGAGGAACGAGGCGACCTGCGTGCTGGAGGTTCTGGGATGCGCTGTATTGCCTCGACGTTGTAAGAGAGAGGTGTGATGCCATCACCAGAGAGGCGGAATTCGATGAAGTCCACAGTGGGCACTGAGAATAGACATTTGTCACTGTTCAGGGTCAGGTGATGTTTGGTGAGAGCCTCAAACACTCTGTTCGGGGTCAGGTGATGTTTGGAGAGAGCCTCACATGACCTTTTGGAAGCAGCTAGGGGCAGAGCTAAGACCAAAAAGCAAGCATGTGTATCTGAAGACCCCAGTGTGTCACAAATGCTGTCAGGTCCCGGCTGGCCTGGTGAAGGGGAACTTGCAGGTAGCCCTGGCGCAAATCCAACTTTGAGAAGACTGTTATCCTCGTCGCCAAATGTTGTGTGTGGAAAGACTGTACATGCACACAGTTTCAATGTCGGAACAACAATCCCTTTACTCCAGTCTCATGTCACAAATCACAGATCACTACTTTGTATCAGCGCGCGCTCTGTCCGTAACGTCAGCAGCATCCCATAATAGTCACACAATCTCAAGCTGTAAGGGACCCTGCTGTTTTTATCATAAATCTATCAATACAGACCGTATTAATTAATGTTGTGTTTCTTTTTCAAATGTAGCCAAGAGTAAAGACCTTAACCCTATCAAAACAGCAGTCAAAGTGTATATTTTCAGCACTACGTTTGTTTACCGATTTTATATATAAGAATTTATCGAAAAAATGCTAATTCTATCTCTCTTTTATTGTAAAACTGAGATGAAATGACTGAATCCAGATTTAACACTGCCATTGGAAAGAGGAGCTTTTTTATTATGATTTGGCCATAATAAGGTCAAGGTCAAGTTTAAGGGCAAATATAAATTTATAATTAAAATGGATTATAATTTATTACTGTATCTACAAATCCTTCTGTTTAATCATCTTCCCTTTATTCATTTGCTTAGATATTTTTGTACACTTGATCTCAAGAAGGTGCTGAATGAGCTCAGTAAGCGTAATCAAAAGAACCTCAATGTTTTCATGGTGTTATTCAACGGCAAAGATGCAAAAAAATATCATAATTTATATTCTCCTTTGTTTCATCACAATTTACTCAAGCCTAGTAACAGACACAATATTATATTATATTATATATATCATATTATATTATATTTATATTATATATAATAAGAACATGCAAATTGACCTTGTAGAAGTGGAGCAATCTTCCATTTACTTTGGCATGTACCTTTAGGCGGAATTTCTTAACAGGCACCATACCCACTATCACAACATACAGCAAACCCTGTGTAACCAGAACATAACACTCATATATCAACAAATAACGAACGTTTTTTTTTTTGACCCACTTTTTCTCCCATTTTCTATATTTTCTCCCATCCCAATTTCGTATCATCCAATTCAACCCTCCCCTGTCACGAACGCTGTTTCTTGCCTCCCACAAGCCGGCTGCAATGTGGACTAAGTCATACATAGCACAAGTCCCCTCCGGTACTTGAGGTAACAGCAGTCGCATCTTTTCACCTGCGCAGCTCGATCTCTCAGTGGCGAGGAGTAACGCGTGGGAGGCTCACGCTGCCCCCGACACTTCCTGATTCTACTGCGCAGGCGCACCAACCGACCTGTAGGAGTCGCTGTCCACAACGCCCGATCCCCACCCATCAGTTTCCCACCCCCTAATACGGCCAATGTGTATTAGTATGAACGACCAGCTAAACTGAAAGCAATGTGGAGCGCTGGGCTCGAACAGGCAAGCCCAGCGTCTCCGTCATTCGTGGCGAGCGCCTTGCCCACTACGCCACGTAGCCGCCCTCACATAACGAAAGGTTATCCTATAACCTAGTTATATGAATACTGGCTGAGCGTCTCGCTCTTCGCCATTATGAGATATCTCTTATCTCCTAGCACCTAATGTGCTCACGAACAAACAAATGCACTCACATGCACGTAACCAGGCCACGCCCCCGCATCCTACTATATATGACGCCGGACATGGTCACACTCTACCTTCCTCAGAAAAAGTTTCCAACACTGAAAACCCATCCAAGGGACCTCAGGGCGCTAAGAGCGAGACACTCAGCCAGTATTCATATAACTAGGTTATAGGATAACCTTTCGTTATATTATCATACTGGCCAATCGCGTCTCGCTCTTCGCCATTATGAGATATGGGGCAGAGCAGACGCGTGGCCCGACAAGTGAACCCCCTGAGGGCCCGTAAGCCCGAACCAGGGAGGAGGGGAGTCCCGTCCACCCGCACGTCCTAACGAAGGGGGGGAGGCAGTCAACTCCACCAAAGTGCGAAAAAGGGGGAACCAGACACCCCTGAAAAACGCACAGCACAGGCGGGACCACGTGTGACACAGCACCCCGTGGCACACACCCACACACCCCTGCTAGCCGACAAAATGGTGGGACGCAGGAGAGGTCCCAGACCTCAGAACCGCCTGGGAGACAGAACCCCCAGTCATGTCCACGAGGTAAAACCCAACGAAGGGACCCGGGGAGGACCAGAAAGCCGCAGCACAGATGTCCTCCACCGAGGCCCCACCTAACAGGGCAGCAGCCCGAGGGGGGACCTGTCCAGCCAACGTGCAGCAAAAGGCAACGCCCCCGCACAACCAATGTGACAGGTGCTGCTTGGACACCGTAACAAACAAACAGTTGAACGGAAGCCCTGAGAGCCTGAGTCCTGAGGTAAACCCCCAGTGCACGGACAGGACACGACAGGTGAAAGCCCGCCTCCAACTCACTAGCGTGAGGAGGCGGACGAACGCCTGAACGACAATATCCTTTGGCACGAAGACTGGATTAGGCCTCAGAGTCGCACCACTATCGGCCAAACAGACAGGCACTCAGGCCGCACCGAGAGAGCACACAGCTAACCCACGCGCTTAGCGGAGGTGATGGCCAAAAAGAATGCGGTCTTCAAAGACAGCTGATCCAATGGCGCCTGCTCAAGAGGCTCAACGGGACCAGGCTTGAGACGCCGAGTGCCAAGCAGGAATGTTCCACGAGAGGGTGGCTGAACAATGTTCTGCCCCCACACTCGACCATACGCCACTCCCCAGCGTAAGCCGCGATAGAGGACGGAGCGTGCGCATACCGGATAGCGTTAACCACAGAATAGTCAAGACGCATCCCCACCATATTCACACTGTCAGCAGTCAAGCCTAGAGGCTGCCCCAGAACAGGAGGCAGAACAGAGTTCTGCGTGCCTGAGAGAGGGCCCGTGGTGACCACGGAACAGGCCACGGCGGGGCCACCAAGAGCTGAATCAGGGCCGGGGACCACACAGCTGAGCCCCGGCCCGGCGCAATCAGGACCAAGTCCCGCTCTCCCGACGTACCCGCCCCAACAGCTGAGCTATCAGGTGTAAGGGGGCAAATGCGTACAGAATCCCAGACGGCCACGGAATCGGTCCCAGACCTGCCCGACTATGTCTGGACGTAGTCCCCACTCGTCAGGGTGAGTACCGCCCCGCGACATCACACCTGTACCCACATTCTCTCTGCCGGGGATGTGGAGAGCCCTCAGGCAGCGCAGATGGAGAACGCCCATAGCCAGAGCCCGACCGCCGCCCGGTGCAGACGGGGGAGCGCACTCCTCCCTGTCTGACAATATACAACGCTGACGTCGTGTTGTCCGTCCTGACCAAAACATGCTTGCCCACCACAAGGTGGCCGAGCCGTTTGAGGACCAGAAGGACTGCCTTCAATTCTCAACACATTGAATGTAGCGCAGACCAGGCAGCATGGTCTTGACAGCTGCCCCCTACTGCGTTGGCCCGACACGTCCCCCCCCATCCCATGAAGGAGGCGTCGGTGAAGACCGTGACGTGTGACAGCCTGCTGCCCACAGGGACCCCGCTGGTACCAGGCCCTCCCCAGAGGACGAGGTCCCCCAGAGGACGAGGTCCCCCAGTACTGACATGGGAACCTTCAGCCGTTTCCACATATCTCTCACCGGGTCCATTTCCATACTGGAAAAAACCACCTCTGCATCCTCCTCATGAAGAGGAGGCCAAGAGGCGCATCACGGACAGCGCCGTAACCGTCCTAGGACGGAACCTCCCGAGCATGCCGAGAACCATCCACTTGCCGCCGCTCTGAGAGGGATGCCCATATAGACCTTGAGCTTAGAAAAAGCCCAAGTACTCCACCCGTTGACTGGGAAGAGGAGAACTCTACTTCCAGTCCACAGCAAAACCCAGGCTGGTGAGGCACCTCCTGCCTGGTATGAGACCTGGCGATCTACCCTGACCGGCCAAGGACCAGAACGTCGTCCAGGGTAAAATACAATTCGTAAACCCTGACGACGCAGAGGCCCCAGTGCGGTCTCCACGCACTTGGTGAAGATGCAGGGAGCTAGAGAGTAGCCGAACGGCAGCCTCTGGTACCAGACTAAAACATATTTACAAACCACAGACAGGGGAACAAAAGACTAACAAAGTGGAGACAACAACGACAATAAACATAATAAACATAACTGGCAGTAAATAATAATAAGTTGGTGTGTGAGCTGATGTCAGATCTGCATCAGCCCACCGGTTGGCAATGTTATGTTCTGAGGGTTATTGATGGGGCGTTGTGAATGTCTGGGTCCTGGTCCCACAGGACCAGGACCGGGGGAAGTGTTACAGTACCCCGCCCTCGAAGGTCGACTCCCAGGCGACCCAACAGGCCCCCCGGGAACGGGGAGGGTGGGGGGGATGGAAGCCGCATCAGCGAAAAGGTGAGGGGGGAGGAGGGGGGTTCGAGGGACGGGGCTCGCGGGAACTGGATCGGGAGGAGGGGGCTGACAAGGAGGACTGGAACAGGGAAGGATGGAGGGTAGGGGTAACGGCTCCGGAGTATGACCTGGGGCTGGGGTCTCCACGGCGCCGAGACCCACCGCCGAACCCCAAACCGGAAGCTCCCTGGCGGCAGGACGCGGTGCAGGACCCCGACCGGGGTCCCTCCGGCAGCGGAATCCGGCGTTGTCCTCCAGGTCTGCCATGGTGGTGGCTCGTCCTCTGGAACCTCCCAGGGCGGAGGAGACCTCGACCAGGCCGGCGAGGAAGACCTGCGTCTCTGGGAACCCCCTCCCCTGGGGCTGTGGCGTCGGGATCCGCGCCCCTTCCCCGACGCTCCCCTGCAGACCAGGCGACTCCCCACCCAGGAATCCAGCACAGGAGTGGCCGCGGCACAAGCACCCCGATGTCATCGGCGCCGCTGGCCCAGCCACTGCGTCCCGTGGTGCCAGATCCTGAGCGGTCGCCTGGTCGGCACTCAGGACAGAAGCGCCCATGATCCCGAGCGCGAAGCTCGCTCCGTCTCTTCTCTCTGCCGGGTTCAGGTTAGGCGGCGCGATCATTCTGTTACGGTTATGGGGCGTTGTGAATGTCTGGGTCCTGGTCCCACAGGACCAGGACCGGGGGAAGTGTTACACCTGACAGCGTCTAACAGGTGGGAGACGGTCAACATTCTGAACCTTCCATGGGACATGTCCAGTATGGGTCTGACACCCCCTCCCCCCGATTTCTCGGGCACCAGAGAATACCGGGAGGAAACGCCACGCATCGCGTCCTCCTTTGGGACCACAACGATGGCTTGCTTCGCCAACAGAGATTGGATCTCGTTAGCCAGAGCTGTCACTGCTGTTGACCCTGACAATAGGGTCTGTACCAAACCTGAAAACGGAGGGTGGGGTTGTGCAAACTGCAACACAAGTCCCCACCTCAGCCTTCTCTCCATCCACCTCGACATATGGCACTGTTGTAGCCATATGTGATGATAATCCCAAGCGCACCTGCCGCCACTTGGCGCTGGTCCGCCAGGAACCGTAGATAGGCGGCCCGGTCCCACCCACTGTGCGTTGCCAACCCTGGACTCGCCAACCGCGCGAGCAGGGCGTCTCGCGGAGCCGGGATATCGCACCCTGACACTACCAACGAGGCAATCGCACCCAAGGGGGGACCCCGACACCGCCAGTCTTCCGTGTGGAAGCGGCTAACGTGATACCTGGCCTGGCGAGGCCGGGGCTGGGGGAATTCGCGCTGCGACCCCCTGGGCCTCGAGTTCCCCCGCTGGCAACCTTCGTCGTTGACAGACACAACATCAGGCTCACCAAACACAGACGCAGAACGTGTGGCGTGGGAGCCGCTTGACAGCACAGCATTCTCACGGACAGACCCAGGCCTAGCCAGCAACTGGGTGTCAGCCCCTGTCCCCATGAGAAGCGAAACATGGGGCCGCTTGTGCTTCACTGAAGGCACGCGGCCCGCAGCCAAAGGGAACAAATCAGAGCCTGTATCCCACTGGTGTTGGGGGGGGAGTGACCGGAGAGCGAGCTAGACACAGCTAGACGGCGACGTTTTTTTAGGGCGTGCTCATCTAATGTAGCCGATCCCTCAGCCGCCAAGGCTGTCGGCCTTGTGATCACCTGTTGTCTTCGTGTCCAGGGTACCTCAGGCAGGGGAAACATGGCCGCTGGTCAGGAGCCTCGCCACAGCCGCTGGCAAGGCCGCGCCCTCACCTCTGGATGCGCGGTGTGAGGCGGTGTGGGGCCTAGGTCAAATACCGCCCATGCTCCTGCGGAAAGACCAAAAGTCCCTCTGCGGAGAGGGGAGCCCTGAGGAGGGAAACACCTTCTCTCCTCCTCAAGGGGAGACTGTTCCGACCAAAGATGTCTGTGAACAAGCGTCGACAGCATCTCAGCCCTCCCTGCGGTTATAGCTTGCGGCTAGGTCAAAAGCTGAATAACCTCAAAACCTTGCGCAATGTATTGACGTCAGCTGACACTAAGGCCCCACCACCCGACACCATTTTTGACAGAAAAAACAGCAATTTGAACAATGTTGCCAGTCGCTGCTAATTCTATACCGCGGCGGTATAGGCTTTAACAGCCCGCCAGCCACCTGCCGGGCCGACTCGCCTCATGGTGTCGGCCGGGCGGGACACCGTTCCACCATGTCAGAGGCAAAGGACTGATGACACCTGCTTCACAAGCACGGAACACCAGTGGTGGCTGCAGACCAAAGTCTACTACTAGTGAAGCAGCAACCTCCACTGTGGTGTGCACCCATGAAGGAGTAGATGAATAAATGAACGAAAACTCCACTAACACACTGCAGAATGGGCTAGCCGATACACACAATTGTTAAGGGGATGCAGACCAGAGAAAAACACCAGTCCCGTCCGCGTGAATATTAAAGGTAACCAACTTGTGTTCAGCTTTTCTCTGATTGGCCACGCCGCTAGCCCGCCCCCTTTCGCCGCGAGTGCGGCAGGAACCTTCAAGTTCCCTGGTGCAAAATAAATCTGGTAGTTCGTTTATGACGTTAATTAATAATAAACACTGTTAGGACTCTTAATAATAAACACTGTTAGGACTATCTGACTCTTAATAATAAACACTGTTAGGACTATCTGACTCTTACTAATAAACACTGTTAGGACTATAAACACTGTTAGGACTATCTGACTCTTAAACACTGTTACAGTGTTAGGACTATCTCGATTCACGCGTCACTACTGTAACTAGAAACTCTGGGTGTCACTGTACATCAGTGTGGAACTGTAAGCTGTAACGTTATGCGTTATTTCGCGTTTTTAACGTCATAAACCAACGCACTACCAGATTCACTCGTCACTGTACATCAGTGGAGGCTGCTTGCTGAAGCGCCAGCGGGGCGATGCTGTGGTTTGTCCCCGGCTTCCGTGCGCCGCCGCCGGCTTGACTCGGTCCAGCTCCAGCAGCAGCGGCCGTGCTCCGTTGTAGAAGCCCTTCAATGACAGAGCTCTCATATTTTGCGAATGCATAAAGATCTTAAATTATGGCTATGTGTCTAATATGGCTGTCGCTTATCAATGACTTCGCGACAGCCATATTAGACACATAGCCATAATTTAAGATATAGTTTATGCATTCGCAAATATGAGAGCTCTGTCATTGAAGTGGGTGGTGGCAGTGTAACAGCGTTCACCCTGATGTAAAGTAGCGATTTTTATTGTTTTGTCATGACAAACCAATTACATAATCCAACATATGTGTAAAGAAACAACATATTCCAGTTAACGGTATATTTTTTAATGATTCATTACGGTATAAATTAGGTTAACTGGAGCTGTGGAGGCTGCTTGCTGAAGCGCCAGCGGGGCGATGCAGTGGTTTGTCCCCGCCTTCCGTGCGCCGCCGCCGGCTTGACTCGGTCCAGCTCCAGCAGCAGCGGCCGTGCTCCGTTGTAGAAGCCCTTCAATGACAGAGCTCTCATATTTTGCGAATGCATAAACTATATCTTAAATTATGGCTATGTGTCTAATATGGCTGTCGCTTATCAATGACTTCGCGACAGCCATATTAGACACATAGCCATAATTTAAGATATAGTTTATGCATTCGCAAATATGAGAGCTCTGTCATTGAAGTGGGTGGTGGCAGTGTAACAGCGTTCACCCTGATGTAAAGTAGCAATTTTTATTGTTTTGTCATGACAAACCAATTACATAATCCAACATATGTGTAAAGAAACAACATATTCCAGTTAACGGTATATATTTTTAATGATTCATTACGGTATAAATTAGGTTAACTGGAGCTGTGGAGGCTGCTTGCTGAAGCGCCAGCGGGGCGATGCAGTGGTTTGTCCCCGCCTTCCGTGCGCCGCCGCCGGCTTGACTCGGTCCAGCTCCAGCAGCAGCGGCCGTGCTCCGTTGTAGAAGCCCTTCAATGACAGAGCTCTCATATTTTGCGAATGCATAAACTATATCTTAAATTATGGCTATGTGTCTAATATGGCTGTCGCTTATCAATGACTTCGCGACAGCCATATTAGACACATAGCCATAATTTAAGATATAGTTTATGCATTCGCAAATATGAGAGCTCTGTCATTGAAGTGGGTGGTGGCAGTGTAACAGCGTTCACCCTGATGTAAAGTAGCGATTTTTATTGTTTTGTCATGACAAACCAATTACATAAGCTGGCTCTCATATTCTCATAACAGCGTTCACCCTGATGTAAACAAAACAAGTCATTGGTTTGAGATGATTTTTGTTGTACCATACGTTGCTATGGGGTGCCCCATTTATTTTGATCCTCCTTTTGGTTAATACAACACTTTGAATTTAACACTGTTCCAGTACTCTCATTCTTTATAGCTGAACAGGTTTGTTTATTATTATCAAGCTTGTTACACAAGTTGGTTGCCTTTAATATTCACGCGTCCCGTCCACATAATTCATAGATTCACAAAAAGCACACCAGCCCTGAGCCTCAGCCCATCCACCCATGTAAATGGTAAACAAGCCCCCGTTAAACCCCCAATATTAGACACCGATTGACCGTCAGCATGAATGGTTAAGAGGAAGGAAGACCTTTTAGTAAAGACATCCCTCGGCGGGGAACAAAGGAACGGCGTCCTAGCATTGTAGCATTAGCATTAGCCGCACGTTCTAGGATAGCCGGGAAAACACCCAAAACAGAGTCATGACGACCATGTTTTCCCAAATATCCTGCCCCTTGCGCCAATACATAACTCGGCTGTCTCACGGGACAACGAGCAGTATCACTCATGATGCTAGTATCAATGCCTGTTAGCGCAGGCCCTACCTGCACACGACGTAGCTCGACTGCTAACCGTCGTGCGACGTCCCTCGATCCGCTGTCACGAGATGAGGAAACCCCAGGACAGGCCCGATGCGCTGTTAGGATGTGCCGAGAAGATTCCAGGGGCTGGTGAACCTCCGGCGAAAACCCAACATTTTGTAATTTCTCCCTGCGTTTCATAACAGCTAGTTCACGGAGTGCACTGCTACGTCCGTGTTGGAAACAAAAAAGAGGAAGGTAGAGTGTGACCATGTCCGGCGTCATATAGTAGAACGCGGGGGCGTGGCCAGGTCACGTGCATGTGAGTGCATTTGTTTGTTTGTGAGCACATTAGGTGCTAGGAGATAAGAGATATCTCATAATGGCGAAGAGCGAGACGCGATTGGCCAGTATGATAATATAACCATTGTTTTGCACATAGTAACTGTTGTCTCTTCCATTGCCATATACAGTAGAAACAATGGTTGCTATGTTGCAGGCACAACAACAGGTACAACTGCACAAATATTCGGTGCAAGGCCTCTATTGATTTGGCAGAGCAATGAGGATGGAAACAGATAGTGTTATGGTGAAGGAGCATAAATCTCAATGAAAGCCAGGGACTGCACCAAAACGGTGGTGACTGACACACATCCAGGCCTGGCAGAGCTTTGTGTTCTACTGATAAAAAAAAACACAGCTTTCTAGTAGAGCATTAACACGTATTAATTTGTCTCCCAGTGATTCTGTTCTTGTGTTAATTACAGCTGAGTGAATTAGTAGCTAATTCCCCAGAATTATTTATACCACAACCCCATTTTATTTAGGAGGTTTTTTTGCGACCCCACACTTAATGTATCACGTAATTTCAATGTGGAATTAAGGAATATCAAAATAAAATCACACATTGTTGAACTTGATCATGCATATTTATTAGACAATTTAATTACAGCACTATGTTATCAATACACATTTATAAAACGAGGCATATTTAGCCAAAATATGTTGCCAGAACATACATTTTTTATATCTTTTATTATTGATTTATAATTTATTTCTTTTATACTTGCCAATGTCACCTACCCACCACCCCACTTTGGGTTGCAACCCGTAGTTTGAGAACCGCAGAAGAAAATATTGCTGGAATACCTTGTTTTAAGTTTATTTAGTTTTAAACATAATCCTACACAGTATATACATAGCCTATGATAGTTGTGGAGGGCAGTAGTATAACAAACCTGGAAATTGCAGAAAATACCATGGATTTTCAATGATTTTCTATGTAATTTCTTGGAATGCTTAGAATGCCCATTTGTTCTCCATGTTGGAAGAAACAACGGTTGCTATGTGCAATACAATGGTTATTATGTGTTGATATATGAGAAATATATGAGCAATTTTGTGTTTTATTACTGGATCTTGTAAACAAGTCACAACGTTAGGTTATGGCTATAACCAAGTTCTGTGAGTATTGGTGACGCTCGGCGTCACTACTGCACTGTACCTCGCTCGTGCACGCGCACTGAATAAAAAATTCCACAATGTACCTTTACATCCCAACATCCATCTGGCCACACCCCTATCAGCTTACCTACATAAGCAGGGGTGGGGCCACATACTTGCCTCCTTCCCAAGCTTTCACCACAAGGTGAGATCAAGGGCCGCAGTGGCGTCTGACGCCGAGCGTCACCAATGCTCACAGAACTTGGTTATAGCCATAACCTAACGTTCTGTATCATATGGCTCCGCTCGGCGTCACTACTGCACAAGGGAGGCCGAGCGAGAGCCATCGGCCGACAAATGTACCCCGCTGAGGCCCCCCACAACCATCAGATCAGGGAGGACGAGCCCCCCCGACCCCCCCTAATGGAGGGCACCCCCCCTATTGGAGGATCACGGGAGCATGCCACCCGGGAACGAACGGAAGGAACAACCTCGTTACTGCCCCCAGAATCACGGGGTCAAGAACAAACCCAACCCCGTGGCAAGGCCGTAGCAGCGGAGCGCGAAGGAAGACCCAGACCCACCGAAGGGACTGGATCCCCTGGAAAACGGGGGCCCGGAGAGGTCAATGACGCCAGGCATCAAGACCCCACCAGGCGGTCACTTAGTGACACCGCCCCCCACATCGCCAGCGTATTCGGATCAGGCCCCTCCAAGAGCGGGCCCTTTCCCCCCAATAGCACACCGCCTGGCATACTGACCCTGCAGAACAGGCAGTCAGCACGGCCATAAACACTCAAAGGTTAACCAACGGAAGCAGGCAGCGTACCGGGGAAACCAGGCAACAGGCTGTAACCCGAGCCTGGAGCACTGCGGACGAGACAGGCGCCAAAGGAGTCAGCTGAAAACAGCCGCCCCGGCGGAAGGGGCGTAAGCTGGCGTTGTTGATCACCATGACAAAGCCTCCTTAAAAAAAACCCACCCAGAGGGGTTGAGGCAGAGAAGGCTGACATGATTGGCAGACGTCATAAACGTGCAGGGGCACACTCAACCGGACAACCCGGGAGTTGACACTGCTCCAACACACCAGGGAACCAACCACCATGTCGTTACCCTATGCGGTGGTTTTTCCTATAACCCCTCAGGAAAAACTCCAAAACACACCTGCGGGTATCATACCGCAGTACCAGTGTTGCAGTTTTTTCAAAAAAGGGTTATTCCAGGCCTACGGGTCGACGAACATTACTTCGGACCGGGCCCGGCGGCACGGGAAGCACAGAGTTACCAGAGGAGGTCCAAGACCACCCCAACAGCCCCCTCCACGCCACGTGTGAGAGAGGAGCGAAAATAATGGAGAACCAGCCCCAAGCACACTGCCCTTGGTATTCCCAGGCGGTCTCCCAACCAAGTACTAACCAGGACCGAACCTGCGTAGCGGCCAAGATCTGACGAGATCGGGCGTGTACAGGTTGGCATGGCCGTAAGCCATTACGACAGTGCAGAGTACAATATGTACCCAACAAGGGTCTCCATAGCGCCTAACCCTGTGACACCCGGACCGACCTGGCATTTTCCCCCCCGAAAAAAGCACAAGTCCCTCAGGGTACCAGAACAGCAGATCTGCATCCCCGGCGGACCAGTCCCGCGTCCTAATCGCGCCGACAAGCCCACTCCAGGAGAGTGGGTAGGTATGCGTGTCGATCTAAAACATGAAAAGAGGGCGCCACCCAGACGGTCCCCATTTAGACCGTGCTCAGTGGCCCACCCCAAGGGCATGAGACCCCTCTACATATGTTCAGATCTATTCCGTTAACATCCCCCAGATATGAACGAGAATTCATCGAGACAACCTAGTAAACTGGCGCTCGGAAGAGACAAAACTCCATCCCAGTTGCCCTATAAAAACGCTGTTTTAACAAGCAACCAAGGCGCACTTAGACCCTGTGTGATCCTGTAACAGAAACACACCGAGCCAGCACTATGTATGCGTCGAGACCCAAACACATCAATGGATAGTCTAGCCAGACACCAAACATTGTTCCTCCAAGTCGCCTGGGAGAACGACACAGAGCCGTCGTGCTTCATGTACCTTCCTCTTTTTATCCAAAAAATAAAGAACACAGACTGACATGAATCCCTCGTGACGCAGGCTGAGGGTAATTTTTTTTTACATTTTTACATCCCACCACCCTCCCATAGGGAGGAGGCGGAAATCCCCAGAGAGACTTCCCACGCGAGCTGTATAGATTGAAAAGAATATATTGCAACATTGAGCCATGTAAAATTTTGGTTTAGGGTCTCCGAGGAGAAGGCACTGAACCCATACACACTCAATAATCAAATTGAATCGAATACACACACAATAGAGCAGGACTCCTTTTTGGAGTTCTACTCACCTTGACAATCTGAGGAGGAGGCTCTGCACTCTGAGGAGGCTCCCTCACATGGAAGGAGAGTCCTAACTCACAGAAGGCCCGAGTAGGAGCTTCGTGAGGAGGAGCCCTGACCCCTCCCTGAAACAGATCCATCATATGGACCTGAACAGCTCACGGAAGTCTTACCAACAGAGACGCGCACAGTGACGTACTCTGTGGCGGGGGAATTTCTGCGGTGCACACGCCCAATATTCCAGGGCGTGGGACCAGGAAACTCCCCCCCCCCCCCCCCCCCTCTTACCCTGTAACGTGCCGAACAGCAACGTGACAGGAACCTTGAAGGACAGGAGGTCTTAACCGCTGCCCATCAAAGAAGGGGAGGAAAGGATTACCAGTTCACCCCTTTACGACCCCACACCCATGATACGATGTAACAACAAAAAAGAGTATGACACAGTCATAGTCAGCTACATGAAGCGTCTAACAGCTTCACACAGCTCATGTGCTAACCTGCTATCTGATTTTTACTAAGGAAAAAACACAGAATAGAGAGGGCCCCCTTAAGAGCCCCGGTACCAGACTTACACATGTGCTTCTGTGGCCAACCCAACCCAGTTGTAGATCACAAGATACACACAACCCTTTACCACCACAAAAAATGGCAATACACTCTACAGAGGAATGCCATTTTTCATAATGAGAGAATACACAATTCACGATTAGTATCGGCCACAGGCCTTGCTAAGCACACACGAAAAGTGACCAAACAATCTTTTCTTTTAGGAAAATACAGTTCCTCAAGCAGTTTTAGCACAACCCCAGCAATCAAGCCAAGGGTTACATCGTATCCCACCACACAGTGACACAATATATTGTAAACAACATGTCTGAGAGGAGGGTGAGGAAGTCCCCAGGGAACCGGGGGGAACACCCCTCCTACCTTACCCTTAATACGGCCAGTTGAACAGGTAAACCTGTTAATATGTGAACACACTGTTCATTGTCATTACAGGTTGAGAAAAGAATTCATTCTTCACTCATATGTCACTAAGCATAGCTTTATAGGTTAGTTTAACCCCCTTAGTTGTGAGTACACGGTACATGAACACACATGATGTTTCTCAACACAACAAACCAGATCATTTTTACATCTGTAACAAACTACCCGATTTGCATGGAGAAGCTAATACCAGTGACAAGACAATTCACACACAACTCGCGTCGTATCCTAAGTGTAGTGCAGCAACACTCGTTTTGGAAAACATCGTTATTACAAAACATTTAGAAGGGAAGGAAGAAGACGCGTTTTAAGGTCTGGTCAGGACCTTCCTACCGAGAGCACAGATCAAGCGAACTGCAGTCTCTAACAGGGCACCGATAGTAAACACAGCATCCTGTGTTGACGACACGGGCAGTGTCGCTGCTAGCCGCCGCTACGGTTCTCCTTGTTGACGCAGTCCTCGCCGGCCGGCTCCGGGTAGGTTCGACTAACATCCTCTGTAAAAGATGACGTCGTAGTCAGAGTGTTTAAGGCATGTTATAGTCACAGAAAACGTTCAACAGTGTAGCATTAAGCTAACAGCCGTTCGGCTGATAGCAGTAAGCTAACGTGTACTAGCCTGGTAAACACAGCGAGCTAACACCGCAGCTAACAGCTGTGCAGCTAACAGCTGACTGGCTAACACAGTAGGCCACAACTAGCACGCAAGCTAAACAGCTATCTGCTAAGCAGATACCACCTGAACTTGTACACAAACGATATAACAAGCCACACTTCAGACAGGCCGCCATTCTGAAACCCTCCTCACCTTTTAAGAGAGAAGAGAAAAAGAAATGTCAACACAGTTTACAACGGTGATTTTACCAGACATCCGGCGGAGCCAGCACAAGTCCCATCTGGGCTGTAGCCAACTTGAACATGGATCTTCCGATAATGAACATCCATGCCCACATTTCCTCGTTAGGGTATACTCTCATTTGTATATGAAAGATGGGGCCTACACGGTGACAGAGAAGCATCCACTCATCCAGAGAATCCTGGGATCACCAGTTACTGGTCGTGGCCCACTAGTTGACTATAATGGGCTTCAAACCAAGATCCTCCGCCGTCGCCTAAAAGGCTGAACAGAAGGACCCTAATCTGGGGCCGGTTTTCGTAAACATTGTCAGCTAGCCCCCATAGCACTAACAGACAAGTGGTGCTCGCAAGCAAACATTACTCACCAAACCTGGAACCCACCGCTTCTCACAACAGTCGTGCGTCCTACAGTCCAGCTGTGTTGCTGGAGGGTCTTACCCCATCCAGCCGCAGCAAGGAGGATTGTAGTTGGGAGGCATGTCAGCGGCATGAACTCCTAATACGAAAAAAACGGTGGAGGTGTAGAATGATCATCATCTTCCAGACACTCCAGTAACGAAGACAATATCGCCGTATTTTCTCGAAAATAGTGAGAGAGAAAATAAAGATGTGATGTCAACGTATCTCTTGTTTTCCAACTTTCTTCTACTAACAACCTTGTCAAGTGGGGATCTACCGAAGGCACTTCCTTGTGGTGAAAGCGAAGAAGGAGGCGAGTATGTGGCCCCACCCCTGCTTATGTAGGTAAGCTGATAGGGGTGTGGCCAGACGGATGTTGGGATGTAAAGGTACATTGTGGAATTTTGTATTCAGTGCGCGTGCACGAGCGAGGTACAGTGCAGTAGTGACGCCGAGCGGAGCCATACGATACAGAACTGAACAGTAATATCATGCTTTTGTTTTACCTACTCAAACACTGCACAGAACATGGTTACCAATGGTTACAGGCAGCCATTTTGAAAGAAAGAGAACTACACACTAAACATTCTGTGCAAGGCCTCTATTATATTACAAAAACAATATTTTCTGTTAGTCCAGTTATTGTTGAAGCACTTCCTTAATTGCAACTGCAGATTAATTAAGTCATACCATATCATATCGTATTGTACCATACTGTATTGTATTCTATAGCAATGGTTATACTGTATATGACACGTTTCTTTTTATGTGTGGCAGAAAAGCCATGAAAATCCTTGGGGACAAATATTTTATATTTTCTGTTGTGAACAACATTGATTCTATCTATTTTCTGATACAGATACAAATACAGATACAGATACAGATACAAATAATGATGTCTCCGCCACCCCTAATAAATACAGTAGAACATGTTTTCATACCCTGCCATATCCACCATTGCCAGAGGAAGGTGTAGGAGTTTACGAGTGTAGAATTATTATAATAATTAATCTATATGAAAGTATGGGTATGATTCAATTGTCTTAAATTAAAATTTGTGTCAATTGTTTGCCATGAGGTGTGTGATCACCATGGCTGGATTATACCAATAGGTATTGTGGGCTATAATTTCTAGGGTCTTTTGACATGACATGATGTTGTGTGTGGCCATGACACTATGTCCAACATAAACACGATGCTATGTCAAATGTAAACACGACACTGTCAAACATAAACACGACACTATGTCAAACATAAACACGACACTATGTCAAACATAAACACGACACTGTCAAACATAAACACAACACTATGTCAAACATAAATGTCACAGGAGGATAGGATTTATTCTATGTCTTTTCCAGTTTTTTGTCGTTGTACAGTAAATTAAGTGACAGTGTGTCTTCCCCATAGCTGTGTGGCCAAGGACTGATGGCTAATTATTGAATGAATTGTGAAAAGCCCTGCCTGTGCCTTTTCCAATGTCTCTCATATGTGCATGAGGAGGAAATAGAGAGACACCTGCTGGGCCCTCATTTATCAACGTGGCGTAGAAAATGTTCTATTTCCACACGTAAGCACAGAATTTAGAATCAGTGCACGCACAAAAAAACGGGATTTACCACACGTGCGTACGCAGGTTCTACGCACACCTGTCTTGATAAATATGACTTTGATCCTACGTTTGAGCTCGTGCACTGTTTTCAGTATTTGCATACCAGAACCGCCCCGATTAACCATATACGGTAATGGAATACCCCCATGAAATGTGGAAAAATGGACTAAGCCGAGGGAAGCGTGTTATGTGACAGGCTGACAGACGTGTACACGTAGATGTCGGATATGATATCTATTAACCATTGCTGCATGGGCAGCGCAAACACTAATAAAGACCGTGCTGGAATATGACTGCCTTTTCCCGTTTTGTTTGATTAATACCCAGGGATTAAAGTTCTCCTCAATTTTATTCCAAATCGCGACGGATTTTCCGTCAATTTTCTACCTGCTGCATATGATTTCTAGAGTCATACAATCTATTTTGATGTCAGTATTGGGTAGCCTATATAAACAATAATACGAGAGCATATACAAGAACAATGAATCTCACTGCCAATGATGTAGCGATACGCCATGTGTAGCCTGCCTATATGTGATCAATACAAACTTGAACTTGAATTCCATCATGTCTGTGTGCGGGTCACTGCGGGAACTCACAAGGCTGTTGTCACAATGTAAATAAGAACATGCACTGAAAAGTTACAGTATGTAGTTGGTTGATTATTTGTATGACAGTCAGTAAACCCTTGCAAAAAGTATCCGTTTTATTTAATGAATTGCAAACATTCAGCATCGCCTTCCTCCCGGCATGCAGCAACAACATGTATCAGGCAAATGCGCATCGCAACATTGACTTAGTGGAATCCCTTTCTATTCACATAACTGCATTTGTGATGGAGCTTTGACAGCTACAGTAACAGTCTATTGCTCGATCCATCTCCAATATCACGATGGGCCGTGCCGGTGGCAAAGACCCGAGGGTGGAGAGGATCTTGAATGAATTCCATCATCATATTTATATGTTGTGTGTCTGTTACTTTGTTATTCCCCCCCCCCCTATCTATGTAAAGCGACCTTGGGTCTCTTGAAAGGCGCTATATAAAATGAAGCTATTATTATTATTGTTATTATTATCACATCTGAGCGGGAGCTCACAAATAGACTGTTAGTCTCAGTGAAGTTTCAACAGAGGTCATCTATTCTAACCAACAAATTGAAGTAGAAAGCATTTCGTGACCAATCTTATTTGGAAACATGAAACACAAAATAATTCGCTTTTTATTTGAAACAATATTTAATCGCGTTTGGAGGTTGGTGTTTTGCGTCTGCCCCCCCGTGCCAAACAAGCAGGCCAACCTCTTGTTCGTGTGTGAGCCCGTTATAATTACACTACTGTCGCTATTTTATAATGAACTATAATGAATTACGGGTCATACAGAAGTTGAACACTTGCACGGAAGCTTATTTCCGCCTTGAAACTAATGCAGAACTGAGGAGCGCTTATGCCGTAGTAACGATGTTCTACCACTGGGCGTCAGCTAAGTGTGCTCCGAGCTGTGCGTACACATAAGCACGGAGTCAAGTTCAAGTTGAAATTGATGAATCCCACTCTTTGCTTAGAAATGGTCGTACGCACAGGTTAAGCACAAATCTGTGCGTAAGTCGGGTTGATGAATGAGGGCCACTGGGCTTTATAATGGCAGCCCAGCATGGAGAGGACAGACTACCCACTAAGCAAGTTGTGTCTATTAGATGTCTAAAAGACATCTATCTATATGGTACATATAGTCATCTAGACTCAAATAAAAAAATTAAAAAAACATACCAAAATTAGGCAAAATTTTGTCAAAAAGTGAAACTTTAGTAGACGTCTAGATAACAGGCCAGTCGCTCTGACGTCACACGTCATGAAGACGTTTGAGAGACTGGTCCTGCAACACCTCAAGCCCCTGGTGCAAGACTCCCTCGACCCCCTGCAGTTTGCATACCAGTCAAACATCGGGGTGGAGGACGCCATCATCATCTATATGCTCCACAGAGCGTACACACACCTGGAGAAGCAGCGCAGCTCAGTGAGGATTATGTTCTTTGATTTCTCCAGTGCCTTCAACACCATCCAGCCGTCACTGCTAGCGGAGAAGCTCTCTGTGATGCAGCTGGAGCACGGCTTGGTGGCCTGGATCAAGGACTACCTCACTGAGAGACCGCAGTACGTCAGACTAAAGGACAGTCAGTATGACGTACTGGTGAGCAACACCGGCGCCCCCCAAGGAACTGTGCTGTCACCCTTCCTCTTCACCCTCTATACCTCAGACTTCTGCCGCAACTCAAGCGGGTGCCACCTGCAGAAGTTTTCTGACGACTCCTCCATCTTAAGCTACATCACCGATGATGATGAGGAGGAGTATAGAGCCCTGGTGAAGAACTTTGTGGGGTGGAGCGACAGCAACTACCTCCAATTCAACACCAGTAAGACCAAGGAGCTGGTGGTGGACTTCCGGAGGGGCCCCCCCGATTCCCATCACCATCCGAGGGGAGGAGGTTGAGGTGGTGGAGTCATATAAGTTCCTTGGGGTACACCTGAACAATAAACTGGACTGGTCGGACAGAGCAGGCTGTTCTTCCTGAGGAGACTCAGGTCCTTCAACGTGTGCAATAAACTGCTGCAGTCATTTTACCAGTCTGTAGTGGCCAGCGTCCTCTTCTATGCTGTGGCATGCTGGGGGGGCTACATCAACTTGAGGGACACCAACAAACTGAACAAGCTGGTGAGGAAGGCTAGCTCCCTAGTGGGAGTCGAGCTGGTCAGACTAGAGGTGATGGCAGAGAGGGGGATAAGAAGGAAGCTGGCTGCTATCCTGGAGAATCCCTGCCACCCCCTCTACGACAAGCTAGTCAAGATGAGAAGCACGTTCAGCCACAGACTCATACCCCCCCGATACTCAACTAACCGCCTCGGACAGTCCTTCATACCAGCAGCCATCAGGCTCCACAACAGTGGGCAGGGACTGCTGCCAGACATCCAACTAGAACTAATAACCCAAGGAGGACAATAACACTACCTTATGCATACTGCACCTTATGCGAATACTGCACCTTATGTGAATACTGTGATACTGTGAATTCTGTATATTTCAGTTAGTTAGACAGTAAATTATAACACTACCTTATGCATACTGCACCTATGTGACACTGTGCATACTGTATATTTCAGTTAGTTAGATAGTAAATTATATTTACTTATTTGTTTACACTGCTTGTGTTGTTTTTACTACCTGTACCCCCCCCCCCCCCCCCCCCCCCCATCCCCCATGCTGCTATGATGCCTGAATTTCCCCAAGGGGATCAATAAAGGAATATCTTATCCTATCTTATCTTAACACCTACTGTAGACGTTGTTTCAATGTCATTTCAACATCTATACATTTACATTTTTTATTAACGGCTAAACTATGATATAGACCAGATTTAACCAGATTTTTGCCTATAGACGTCGTTTAGATGCCCATCGCAATTTCAAAATGTGAGATGTCTATCTAACATCTAAATGTATGTAGAGATCTTACATTTTGAAATTGAGATGAGCATCTAAACAGCATCTATTAAACATTATTTATTACACTATTTAAAAAATATGGTTAATATTAATATCTTGGCACATCCCGGCAGAAACCAGATAAATTAGACACAAGGAAATATCACGTCATGAAAACGTTGTAGTCCTAAGAGAGAAGAGACCCAGGGCTTTCGATTATGGGGGTAGATTTCTATCAAAAATAAACAAACGCAAAAGTAGAATCCACAATCGTAAAGTAGAATCCACAATCGTAAAAACTATCCACACACACACACCTCAGAATCCACAATCATAAAAACGATCCACACAAACACACCTCTCAATTTGTGTTTCATAAATCATAAAAACACGCTTGATTTGTTTATATTTACGTACGGAATTCTAAAAACAGCTTGATCTGCTTAGATTTACGTACGGAATTCTAAGGACACACTTGATCAACTTGGAGTTACGTACGGAATTTTGAGACAAATATTTTGCTGTTTTCCCCGTGGGGATTCGTGTGTGACGCTTCTTCTTCTTAGAGGTCCATCAAAAATAAACAAACGCAGAAGTAGAATCCACAATCGTAAAAAACAATCCACACAAACACACCTCTCAATTTGTGTTTCATAAATCATAAAAACGCGCTTGATTTGTTTATATTTACGTACGGAATTCTAAAGTTACGGACAGAATTTTGAGACAAATATTCCACTGTTTTCCCCGGCGGGGATTCGTGTGTGAAGCTTCTTCTTCTTCGGCGCTACCGAACACAGCCCGAGGTGTCTCTGGCTCATGAGCGCTACCAGTGGCCAAAATCGCACATTATCTGTAATGGATCCGAATGGATAATAAAGATACATACTTATCACGGCATACAGGTATACACTATACAGGTATATAATCCATGCTGTAATGGAGCACGGTGCCAGGAACCAGCAAGCTGGATGGGTAAGTACAGTAAATATATGATGGGCAAACAGGGTATATGAATACCTACATTGGTAGCTTCAGCTAGCTAATTGTGTAGCTAGCTGGTCACATGTTATGATGAATTGAAAATCTGTTAATAACGTTTTCAATCAATCAATCAATCAATCAATAGCATGCAGGTGTAGCCCACAATAACTGTATGCAATACGTTAAAGCTAATTACCTTAGCATATTTGACATGTACTGTACAGTGTCATGTACAGTAACTGACTTATGTTTAATCAACACAAATAGAACAAATAAACTATGGGATTAGAAAACGACAAGGCTAAATGGATTCAGATTAATAATTTATACACGTTTAGGGAAATATTTGGGGTGGATGACTTTATTTATATGTATGAGAACTAGAGACTCACATCACCATACCGACTATCTTGTTTCTTTGCACTAGAGACTCATATCACTGGACTCTCACCACTGGACTATCTTGTGTTTGTACTTGTGAGGATTCGCCTGTTGCCTGAACTTTTCCCTGTCTACTCTCCCTCACCAGCCCCCACACTTGCGATGATTTACTCTCCTCTACTCTTCACCAGCCCCCACCCTTGGACTACCTTCACGCAGCTGTCATAGTTTATGATTAGCGCCCCAGAGGGCTTTATATACCTGGACCTCCTTTCCAGTCCTGGTCGGGTCGTTCTGTATCTGTGTTCACTCTGTGTTCATGGAGTTCTGTACGTTACCATCCTGTACGTTACCATCACCTGCCGCGTCTCCGGCGTGAGACGACGTGCCAGCCATCACCACCTGTCGCCGTTTGCCTGGAGTGGGACACCGTCTTCGCTCTCTAATTCTCTACGGGAGGTTTTCCAGTGTTCCCACTCCAGACGTCAAGCCGGCGCGTCATCGCTCCCTATTTTCCACGGGAGGATGGCATCTCTTCGCCCCGGTCCCCTGGGACCCCTTTGTTCTGCGTTGCCCGGCCCCCCCCCCGAGGAGGAGGAAGAGGATCTCCGTGCCTGGAGTGGGACACCGCCTTCGCTCTCTAATTCTCTACGGGAGGTTGCCAGTGTTCCCACTCCAGACGTCAAGCCGGCGCGTCATCGCTCCCTATTTCCACGGGAGGATGGCGCCTCTTCCCCCCGGCCTCCGCTGTCGGGCCCCTGTCTCAAGTCAAGTCAAGTCAAGTCTCCGTGCCCGGCCCCCCCCCCGAGGAGGAGGAAGAGGATCTCCGTGCCTGGAGTGGGACACCGCCTTCGCTCTCTAATTCTCTACGGGAGGTTGCCAGTGTTCCCACTCCAGACGTCAAGCCGGCGCGTCATCGCTCCCTAATTCTCTACGGGAGGATGGCGCCTCTTCCCCCCGGCCTCCGCTGTCGGGCCCCTGTCTCAAGTCAAGTCAAGTCTCCGTGCCCGGCCCCCCCGAGGAGGAGGAAGAGGATCTCCGTGCCTGGAGTGGGACACCGCCTTCGCTCTCTAATTCTCTACGGGAGGTTGCCAGTGTTCCCACTCCAGACGTCAAGCCGGCGCGCCATCGCTCCCTATTTCCACGAGAGGATGGCGCCTCTTCCCCCCGGCCTCCGCTGTCGGGCCCCTGTCTCAAGTCAAGTCAAGTCAAGTCTCCGTGCCCGGCCCCCCCCGAGGAGGAGGAAGAGGATCTCCGTGCCTGGAGTGGGACACCGCCTTCGCTCTCTAATTCTCTACGGGAGGTTGCCAGTGTTCCCACTCCAGACGTCAAGCCGGCGCGTCATCGCTCCCTAATTCTCTACGGGAGGATGGCGCCTCTTCCCCCCGGCCTCCGCTGTCGGGCCCCTGTCTCAAGTCAAGTCTCCGTGCCCGGCCCCCCCGAGGAGGAGGAAGAGGATCTCCGTGCCTGGAGTGGGACACGGCCTTCGCTCTCTAATTCTCTACGGGAGGTTGCCAGTGTTCCCACTCCAGACGTCAAGCCGGCACGTCATCGCTCCCTATTTCCACGGGAGGATGGCGCCTCTTCCCCCCGGCCTCCGCTGTCGGGCCCCTGTCTCCGTACCAGGCCTCCGCCGTCGGGCCCCTGTCCCCGTGACAGGCCTCCGCCGTCGGGCCCCTGTCTCCGTGCCCGGCCCCCGCTGTCGGGCCCCTGTCTCCGTACCAGGCCTCCGCCGTCGGGCCCCTGTCCCCGTGACAGGCCTCCGCCGTCGGGCCCCTGTCTCCGTGCCCGGCCCCCGCTGTCGGGCCCCTGTCTCCGTACCAGGCCTCCGCCGTCGGGCCCCTGTCCCCGTGACAGGCCTCCGCCGTCGGGCCCCTGTCTCCGTGCCCGGCCCCCGCTGTCGGGCCCCTGTCTCCGTACCAGGCCTCCGCCGTCGGGCCCCTGTCCCCGTGACAGGCCTCCGCCGTCGGGCCCCTGCCTCCGTGCCCGGCCTCCGCTGTCGGGCCCCTGTCTCCGTGCCCGGCCCCCGCCGTCGGGCCCCTGTCTCCGTACCAGGCCTCCGCCGTCGGGCCCCTGTCCCCGTGACAGGCCTCCGCCGTCGGGCCCCTGTCTCCGTGCCCGGCCCCCGCTGTCGGGCCCCTGTCTCCGTACCAGGCCTCCGCCGTCGGGCCCCTGTCCCCGTGACAGGCCTCCGCCGTCGGGCCCCTGCCTCCGTGCCCGGCCTCCGCTGTCGGGCCCCTGTCTCCGTGCCCGGCCCCCGCCGTCGGGCCCCTGTCCCCTTGCCAGGCCTCCGCCGTCGGAACCCTGCCCTCATCTCTGTAAGCAGCCCTGGCCCGTAGCCCTGGCCCTTAGCCTTTGTCCCTGACACTTAGCCCTGTCCCTTAGCCTGTTCGCCTCTTAAAGGCACAGTGCCGCATTTTCCTTATTTCCTTGACTCTAGTGTTTTTGTGTTCTCCCCTGTTATCCTCTCCAGTGCCCCTGGTCCTGGTCCTTGACATTTAGCCCTGGCCCTGTCCTTTAGCCCTAGTCCCTTAGCCTGTTCGCCTCTTAAAGGCACAGTGCCGCATTTTCCAGTTTTCCTTGACTCTAGTGTTTTTTGTGTTCTCCCATAAAGGGACTGTTCCGCCTTTTGTTCTATAATAAAGATTTGCCCTGTTTTGGCTTACTCTCATACCTGTCTTATGTTGTGCGATTGGGGTCGGTTACAAACCATAACAGTACGACCCGACCAGTCGACGACCCCAGCCAGCACAGACAGTGTATGTGAGTTAGCCCCTGTTAGTTCCCTCTAGTTCCCTCTAACCCACTCTAGCTCCCTCTAGTTCCCTCTAGCTCCCTCTAGTTCCCCTGTTAGTTCCCCTGTTAGTTCCCCTGTTAGTTCCCCTGTTGACTCCCCTGTTAGCTCCCCTGTTAGCCTCGTTAGCTCCCCTGTTGGCTACCCTGTTCCCCACAGCTAGGACTGTCCTTCCAGCTAGCTTGTTCTCCTTTGCTAGTCCAGCCCTGTCTGCTAGCCTAGCTCCGGCAGCTAGCGCAGCCTCTATGCTAATGTAGCAGTACAGCTAGCATAGGCCCTGTAGCTAGCAATGCTCTGGCAGCTACCCAGTCCCTCTGCTAGCCCCACTTTAGGTGTAGCTTCCCCTGCTAGCATGGCCAGTTTTTTTTTTGTTTGTTGCCTTGTCTTGTCCCCTGCCCCGCTGTCTGATTCCGTAGTGTTCTGACCCGTCATGGTAGTGTTCTGACCGTCATGTTAGTGTTCTGACCGTCATGTTAGTGTTCTGCCCCGTCATGTTAGTGTTCTGCCCCGTCATGTTAGTGTTCTGACCGTCATGTTAGTGTTCTGCCCCGTCATGTTAGTGTTCTGCCCCGTCATGTTAGTGTTCTGACCGTCATGTTAGTGTTCTGCCCCGTCATGGTAGTGTTTCGGTCGCCCGGTGGCTCCCGTGGAGGGGGAGGTACTGTGAGGATTCGCCTGTTCCCTGAACTTTTCCCTGTCTACTCTCCCTCACCAGCCCCCACCCTTGCGATGATTTACTCTCCTCTACTCTTCACCAGCCCCCACCCTTGGACTACCTTCACGCAGCTGTCATAGTTTATGATTAGCGTCCCAGAGGGCTTTATATACCTGGACCTCCCTTCCAGTCCTGGTCGGGTCGTTCTGTATCTGTGTTCACTCTGTGTTCATGGAGTTCTGTACGTTACCATCCTGTACGTTACCATCACCTGCCGCGTCTCCGGCGTGAGACGACGTGCCAGCCATCACCACCTGTCGCAGTTTGCCTGGAGTGGGACACCGTCTTCGCTCTCTAATTCTCTACGGGAGGTTTTCCAGTGTTCCCACTCCAGACGTCAAGCCGGCGCGTCATCGCTCCCTATTTTCCACGGGAGGATGGCATCTCTTCGCCCCGGTCCCCTGGGACCCCTTTGTTCTGCGTTGCCCGGCCCCCCCGAGGAGGAGGAAGAGGATCTCCGTGCCTGGAGTGGGACACCGCCTTCGCTCTCTAATTCTCTATGGGAGGTTGCCAGTGTTCCCACTCCAGACGTCAAGCCGGCGCGCCATCGCTCCCTAATTCTCTACGGGAGGATGGCGCCTCTTCCCCCCGGCCTCCGCTGTCGGGCCCCTGTCTCAAGTCAAGTCAAGTCTCCGTACCCGGCCCCCCCGAGGAGGAGGAAGAGGATCTCCTTGCCTGGAGTGGGACACCGCCTTCGCTCTCTAATTCTCTACGGGAGGTTGCCAGTGTTCCCACTCCAGACGTCAAGCCGGCGCGCCATCGCTCCCTATTTCCATGAGAGGATGGCGTCTCTTCCCCCCGGGCTCCGTTGTCGGGCCCCTGTCTCAAGTCAAGTCAAGTCTCCGTGCCCGGCCCCCCCCCCCCGAGGAGGAGGAAGAGGATCTCCGTGCCTGGAGTGGGACACCGCCTTCGCTCTCTAATTCTCTACGGGAGGTTGCCAGTGTTCCCACTCCAGACGTCAAGCCGGCGCATCATCGCTCCCTATTTCCACGGGAGGATGGCGCCTCTTCCCCCCGGCCTCCGCTGTCGGGCCCCTGTCTCCGTACCAGGCCTCCGCCGTCGGGCCCCTGTCCCCGTGACAGGCCTCCGCCGTCGGGCCCCTGTCTCCGTGCCCGGCCCCCGCTGTCGGGCCCCTGTCTCCGTACCAGGCCTCCGCCGTCGGGCCCCTGTCCCCGTGACAGGCCTCCGCCGTCGGGCCCCTGCCTCCGTGACCGGCCTCCGCTGTCGGGCCCCTGTCTCCGTGCCCGGCCCCCGCCGTCGGGCCCCTGTCCCCTTGCGAGGCCTCCGCCGTCGGAACCCTGCCCTCATCCCTGTAAGCAGCCCTGGCCCGTAGCCCTGGCCCTTAGCCTTTGTCCCTGACACTTAGCCCTGTCCCTTAGCCTGTTCGCCTCTTAAAGGCACAGTGCCGCATTTTCCTTATTTCCTTGACTCTAGTGTTTTTGTGTTCTCCCCTGTTCCCCTCTCCAGTGCCCCTGGTCCTGGTCCTTGACATTTAGTCCTGGCCCTGTCCTTTAGCCCTAGTCCCTTAGCCTGTTCGCCTCTTAAAGGCACAGTGCCGCATTTTCCAGTTTTCCTTGACTCTAGTGTTTTTTGTGTTCTCCCATAAAGGGACTGTTCTGCCTTTTGTTCTATAATAAAGATTTGCCCTGTTTTGGCTTACTCTCATACCTGTCTTGTGTTGTGCGATTGGGGTCGGTTACAAACCATAACAGTACTTTTTATATTACTATATTGTATTTGTATTGTGAAGCTATGCATCCCCGGATCCCCCACCCTGTATCCCACCCCCCCCCCCCCCCCCCCCCATGTTGCTTTGACACCTGAATTTCCCCCAAGGGAATCAATAAAGGATTATCTTATCTTAATCAGATTGTAAATTATTGTTGGAGAGCCATATTAATATTAGCTTACCCTCATTCAAGCAGAAGGGATTATATATAGGTAAATACAAAAGGAGATTTTCTTTACATATAGTGTAAAATATAGCAAAGTTGAATTGTCCCCTCACAGGTTTTTCCTTTCTCCGTAGGAATTGTTAAAACAGCACATCATGGCGAGGTTGCAAGACCGCCTTTCACACGTGCTCCAGCACCCACCACTGGATATCGACTATCTTGAGTTTGTGTGCAGTCAGGAAATGGTTTTTATTGATGCCATATCACAGCACATTCAAATGTCTGAGGGGTTTATGGAATGTTTGACAGAGCTGCACAACATGATTCAGAGACACAGACAAAACCAACTGCCACCTCCAGAGATGCACCTGGAAAGAGGACCTGGACCTGGACGCCCAAGGGTAGTAGTCGACATGGATCGCTTGGTTAATCTCCTTGAGATAGGGCTGCCTGTGGCTTGCATCGGCAATTTGTTGGGGATGTCATATGCCACCCTCTACAGAAGGATGCAAGACAACAACATATCAGTCAGGGCATTGTACACCACCTGTACCGATGAAGAGCTGGATGCAATGGTCACAGAAATTAAGACGAGGATGCCCCATGTCGGCTATCGACTTGTGAAAGGGAGTCTGCAGGCACAGGGACACCGTCTGCAATGGGACAGAGTCAGAGCATCCATGTACCGTGTGGACAGTCTTGGGGTTTTGTCCAGAATGACTCAGTTGGGATGCGTCATCAGGTGTACATACTCTGTGCCCTGTCCAAAGTACCTTGTGCACATAGACACAAATCACAAGCTGATCAGGTAACCAGAGTTTAACGTTTTCTTTTCGTATATTATATATACAGGCATTAAAGCGTTCCGTCTTGAGACTGATTTCTGTACATTTTATATATATATTTATATAATATTTTGATTTCTTTTTTTAATATAAAGTTTCCCAATAGGGATGTATCAGTAGTATTGGTAGTAGTCGTAATAGTAATCCAGTCTATTTTAATTTTCTAAAAAATAAACTAGTTCAACACAGGTAACCACTTTTGCTTAATTTCTTTGATGGCTCAAATGTAGTCTCTAGTCGATTTTGTGTTTCGAGCACAACGTTCATCATAGATCTAGCCTTTTAATTTTGCTCTCAAAGTGCACCAGATTGATGCATTTAACTTTAAAACTTAAAAAGAAAAAAAATAAGTCAGGACAGTAGGCTCTACAAGTAGGCTCCCTTAAAACGCTAACGCTATTAAAAAAAAATACAGTGGAGGTTAAAATAAGAATATGACTTGGCCTATAAAACTGATTTAATTTTTTAAATAAACCTTACAGATGTCTTCCATAGACTGACAGGAATTGTGTAAAGTTGCCCAAATAGTGCAAGGAATAGCAATGCATGTCCCCTTTTAACTGCTGCATCATGAGTACTCAGTACTCAGCACCACACTCAGACCAAAATGTTTCCAGGGGCACTTCACTGAAACGAGCTCTCCAGGTGGTATCAGATGAGATTTAAATTTAAATGAGTTCTTCCAAGAGTTTGGATGGAGATGTGTCAGGAAGCTTTGTCTCAATGTTGTCTGTAAAGGGGTTCTTTATCCAGAGTAACTTGGTGATCCTTTTAGAATCCACAATCGTAAAAACGATCCACACACACACCACTCAATCTGTATTTCATAAATCATAAAAACATGCATCCTACCTCACCATTTTTGTACCAGATGTACATACTGTAAATAGAGGTATACTGAACAATTGTTGTTTACACTTGTTTTACTTGACTCTTGACTTTCTATTTATCTGTTATTGTCTAGCACACTCTCAGGAGCAGAACAGAAAGAAACATTTCATGCAAGGTATTCTGTCTGTATGACAAATAATAAACGAACTTGAACTTGAACTTTTCTGTGTTTTATTAAATAATGATTTTCAGGGCGCCAGGGTGGTGCACCATGTAACTGCTGCAGTGCAACGTGGCCGTCCTGACCTTTGCTGAATTTCTTCCCCCATATCTCTCTCCCATCCTTCCTCTCTGCCGGACTTGTCCAATAAACAAATGAAAAAGCTACCAAAGACATATTAAAGACTATTTTAAAAAGAATGATTTTCAGTTTTGAGAAATTGTCAAACTTATCCAAATATGGTATTTTTAGGGAAAACTGCAGCTGCAACAGATAGCACTTTAGTGATAATTTTCTGTAATCATATTCAAATTCAAATTCCCTCGATTTGATGTAGCCCCCACAGCATAGAAGAGGACGCTGGCCACTACAGACTGGTAGAATGACTGCAGCAGTCTATTGCAAACATTGAAGGACCGGAGTCTCCTCAGGAAGAACAGTCTGCTCTGTCCCTTCCTGTAGAGGGCCTCTGTGTTGTCCGACCAGTCCAGTTTATTGTTCAGGTGTACCCCAAGGATTGTTCAGGTGTACCTTAGCATATTTGACATGTACAGTAACTGACTTATCTTTAATCAATACAAATATAACTAATAAACGATGGGATTAGAAACTACAAGGCTAAATTAATTCAGAATGCAGTTGTTTGTTGAAATGTGGTGGCCGGACAAGATTTTTGTAATAATTTCTGTATCAAATATGAAAGATATGAATAATATATTACTTTGAGCATACCCACAAACAGATATTCATCATAAACCCATTCAAGTTAATTTTCAGACGGAATTGTTTTATTACTATCACTATAATTATCATAACTTTTGAACAATAAATTATATTTCTAATCTGTCAGCTGTTCTATATTGCTCACCTACTCGCTCTGTTCCTTTAAGCCTACTCGCTCTGTTCCTTTAAGCCTACTCGCTCTGTTCCTTTATTTTTCTGTTATTGAATTCCCTTCTCCTCACCTCACTAGCCCCCACCCTCGCGTTCGTTTGCTCTTAGCAGCCACACCCTTGGACTACCTGTCATTATGTGTTTGATTGGTCTGGTGCCGAACACACACTTTTAGTTCGAGTATCAATTACCATCACGCACCTGATGTGTATCCTATTTAGTGCCCCTGTGGGCTTTAAGTACCTCGCTCTCCCCTCAGTTCCTGTCGGGTCGTGCCGTATCATTCCGTATCATATTCTCTATCACCAAGACTCCTTCGGGAGGTCCTCTGTCTGTTTATGCTGTTTTCATCTCCGGCGTGAGATGCGCTCCAGCCTTCGCCTCCTGTCGCCGTTGCCTGAGGGAGACACTGGACTGCGCTCTCTAAACTTCCACGGGAGGTATCCCAGTGATCCACTTCAGACCTCCGCGCAGCAGACGTCCTGACGCGCATCCAGACCTCCGCGCAGCAGACACCCAGACGCGCATCCAGACCTCCGCGCAGCAGACGCGCTCTTCACTCCAGACGCGCATCGCTTCCTAATACTCTACGGGAGGATGCGTCTCTCCGAGCCGGCGCGCTCTTCCGCGCAGACGCGCTCTTCACTCCTGACGCGCATTCAGACGCACTCCAGATGCGTCCTCCGTACCGGCGCGTACTCCAAGCAGACGCGCACCCCTCAGACCTCCGCGCCAGATGCGCCCTCCGTACCGGCGCGCACTCCAAGCAGTCGCGCACCACTCAGACCTCCGCGCCAGATGCGCCCTCCGTACCGGCGCGCACTCCAAGCAGTCGCGCACCACTCAGACCTCCGCGCCAGATGCGCCCTCCGTACCGGCGCGCACTCCAAGCAGTCGCGCACCACTCAGACCTCCGCGCCAGATGCGCCCTTCGTACCGGCGCGTACTCCAAGCAGTCGCGCACCACTCAGACCTCCGCTTGGACAACCCGTTTCCCCGTGGCGACGCGCTCGCCCCGTTTTGATCCAACTCTCTTTACGCACAGCGCCTGGGTGAGTTTTTATGACTGTCTTTGATCCTATTCGTTTTTCGTGTGTTTAATGACACTGAAGATATCCTGCTTTTTGTCAGACTGTCACTCACCCAGCGTCAGCTTTTTGGATAGTTCATTGGGATATTCTTTGGCCTTAACATCGCTCACTGTGTGTATACACACCGAAGATATTATTCACTTGGATTTGTATTTTGGGACTTCACTCACAGTGTGTATATACACCGAAGATTCTGTCACTTGGATTACTCTGTTTTTGGGACAAGTCACCTCTCCTGTCACCTGCTCTGTTCCCAACTGAACTCTGAGCTAACCCGCTCCCTCTCTCCCTCTCGGTCCCGTTTACCACCCTCGGAGATCTGCCGAGAGAGATCTGCAGAGCGGTTCTGACGTCCACCGTCTGCTTCCTCAGACGAACCATCCCGGGAGAAGCTGCAGAGCAGCAACATTCATTCATGCTTGTGTTCCAAGGCCTTACCCTGTTTTCTCTGTCCCAGTATGCAGCTCCAGCCCTCGCCCTGTTCCTAGGCCTTACCCTGTTTTTCTCTAGTCCTCCTAGTCCTCCCTGTCTAGTCCTTCCAGTCCTCCCTCTCCCCAGCCCGCCTCCGCGGGCCTCTGTCCCTGTTTTCCCCACTCTAGTCCTCCTAGTCCTCCTTGTCCCCAGCCCGCCTCCGCGGGCCTCTGTCCCTGTCTCCCCTCTCTAGTCCTCCTAGTCCTCCCTGTCCAGTCCTCCTAGTCCTCCCTTTTCCTGCCTTGTCCCTTGCCCCGGCCCCTTCTTCCGTTAGCCTTCCCTTAGCCTTCCCCTTAGCCAGCTCGCCTCTTAAAGGCACTGTGCCTTTTCCCTTTCTTGTTATCCAGTTATTTGTGTTCTCCCTTAAAGGGACAGTGCCGTTTCTGTGTGTTTTCAATAAATGCCCAGTTCTTGGCTTACTCTCATACCTGTCTTGTGTTGTGCGATTGGGGTCGGTTACAAACCATAACACTATTTAAGGCTAAACGCAGTGTCAAAGGCAATATGCCTCGGAACATTGGCTAGGGGGCTTCTAAAACAAGGTCCGAAAGACCTTAGCCTAAAGTCGCTTAGGCTAAATGCCTATGGCTGGTTATTAAGCATCGTTGGCAGATTATTTTTAATAAAGTGTAGCATCTCTGCCTTTTCGGATGTAAGTCTGTTCCTGTGTTCATCCATCAACGATGCTGACGCCCATGCTCGACTACAGCAACGACAATGGCTTGCGCAAGGTTACATGGCACCGTTCCAAGGGACTTTGAGAATGAAAACCCCCTTGGAGCGTTGCCGCTAAAAACGAAAATGCCAGCTAAAACGCTGTTGCCATTTAACTTGGACATGCAAATGAAATCATTCGAAAATACAACGATCCTGTTTTCCCCTCGTGTAACCTGGGCCTCAGCTTCTTCCCCCAGGCAGAACACTGATCTCTCCAGTCCACACACAACCACACATAAACACACACACACACACACACACACACACACACACACACACACACACACACACACACACACACACACACACACACACACACACACACACACACACACACACACACTTGCACTCTCTCACACACAAACACTACAAAAAGGTCACTTTAAAAATACATGACTGTATATTGTATATTATTGCACATAGTGTGTTACAATGCTTCTTAGCTTAGCACTGTATTGTATTTTATTCTTATTACTTTATCATGTCTATTTTATTATCTATTGTATATCCTATTATTGTATTTTTGCACAATCAATGCGGGCATGGCCACCTTCATTTCACTACATGTCTGGATGTGTATGTGACAAATAAATCTATTGATCCTTGAATCTTGAGAAGATGGGCTGTTTCCCAGGTGAGAGGGATGATTGGATTGGAGGAGTCACAGAGGGGGGGGGGGGGTGAGTTAGGAGGAGGAGGGGGGGACATGGGTTGGGGGAAGCTGGAGAGCGTTGAAGGTGAGGGACAAAGGGAGGATGAATGGGGGAAGGTAGACAGATTGGAGAGGTGTGGAGGAGAATAATAAGAGTGGGAGGGGGGTTGGAATGAGGGGGGAGTCGATCATTATTCTACACATGCTAGTTAAGCCATCCCACGTGATACTACTCAAGTCTGTGCATTCCAGGCAGTAAACATTGCGACTCTACAGTCCAGACAGATGAGAGAGGCAAGTTATACATGAAAAGATGGTTGAAAGAAAAAGAAGGATAGCGATAGAGAAACCAAAGGGAGATATACAGACGACTGAGCCGGAGAAAGTTGAGAAACAGAGGAGTGAGATGGAGAAAGGGAGAGAAACAGATCACTGCGCCGGAGAAAGGGAGAGAAAAATAAGGAACACAATAAGGCAATCTCCAAAAAAAGAAAAGTGAACAGCGAAAAAAGAGCATTTAACCTGTTAAGCTGTAGGCTGTATTTCGCCTAAAGGTACATGCCTAAGTAAATGGAAGATTGCTCCACTTCTGCAAGGTCAATTTGCATGTTCTGGTTATCTAGGAACATCTAGGGACCTGGGGGTATGTATTTCCAGTGTCAGAAATATTGTGTCTGTTACTAGGCTGAGTAAATTGTAATGAAGAAAAGGAGAATATAAATTATGTTAAATGAGCTCATTCACCACCTTATTGAGATCATGTGTACAAAAAATCTAAGCAAATGAACCGCGGGAAGATGATTAAACAGAAGGATTTGTAGATACAGTAATTAATGATAATCGATTTTAATTATAAATTCATATTTGACCTTGAACTTGACCTTGACCTTATTATGGCCAAATCATACATCTATGGATAGGGAAAATGCTCCTCTTTCCAATGGCAGGGTTGAATCTGGATTTAGTCATTTCCTTGCGGTTTTTACAATAATTCGCATTTTCAGATACATTTGTATTTCCGAATCTGTTCATACTTCCCACTGGGAGCACTAAACCAGTATGTCTGATATGTTCAGAAACCGTGGCACTTATTAAGAGTGCCAATGTAAAACGTCATTATGAGACAAAACATAAATGTTTTGAACAAACATACCCACTCAAATCTGAAGTGAGGTCACAGAAAATAAGTGGTCTCAGAGGCTGAGCCCAATATGACCAGTCCACCAGGATCCTGAGCCACACATGCACTGCCAACAACGTGCTCATGAGTGTTCCCTCAGAGTTGCTTGGATTCTGGGTCAACAAGAAGCCATTACTGATGGAGGGCTTGTCAAAGAATGCATGAGTGCAGCAGCTGAAACACTGCTTAAGGGGGGAAAACAAGAGCTTTGTGATATAATGAAGCAAATACCCATGTCAGCATCATCTGCCACAAAGACAAGTGAAATATTAACTCAGGATGTGCTAACCCAGCTAGATGAAGCCATGCATAAGGCACCATGTGTAGGCTTAGCTGTGGATGAGTCCACTGATGTGTGTGACGATGCTCAGCTGTTAGTGTATGTCAGGTTTTTCAACACAGACCAGAAAGCGTTCTGTGAAGACCTGTGTCACTCCCCTTCAGACCAGGACAAGAGGAGAAGACATCTACCTGGCCATTAACGAGATGTTAACAAAGAGAGGACTAGAGCCAAAACAAGTGGTAATCATAATCATAATAATCTTAACTACCTTATACTATAGTCTATCCATATAACTCTCTATGATATCATGTACAATAGTGCTGTATATACCATGTATATACATTTATATATTCATATTTACCACACACACACACACACACACACATATAAATGTCCGTATACCTGATATACCTGCATATAATCCTTCTATATACCTACTTATACACATGCACGTAACCCATATAACTCTGTATAATAGCATATACAATAATACTGTATATGCCATATATATTTATTCTTACCATATATCTATCTATCCACATCTGTCTGTACATACCTGCACATCATCCGTTTACATATCTTTACATCTACATATGCATATCCCTTATGTACTCTTACTAGTTAGTTACAGTACGCTGCTGGCTAGTATGAAAACGTAAGGTTATGTATATAACCCAGTTCTGTGAGTTATGGTGCGCTCAGCACCTAGTTGCATATATCTCGCTTCAGCGTATATACACTGAATAAAAAATTTCACCATGTACCTTTACATGCCAGCATTCATCTGACTACACCCCCATCCGCTTACCTACATAAGCAGGGGTGGGACCACACACTCATCTCCTTCCCAACAAATGTCACCACAATGAAAAATCAAGGGCCGCAGCGGCTTCCTAGGTGCTGAGCGCACCATAACTCACAGAACTGGGTTACATACATAACCTTACGTTCTGTAGCGTTATGGCTTCGCTCAGTACCTAGTTGCATAACAGGAGCTGAGCGGGAGCCAGAGCCCGACAAATGTACCCCGCTGAGGCCCCCCACAACCATCAGACCGGGGAGGACCGAGCCCCCCCGACCCTCCCTAATGGAGGATGCCCCCCCTATTGGAGGTTCACGGGAGGGCGACGGATCCGACCATGTGAAGAGGCACTCAAGCAACTCAACGCACAGGGTGAGCAGACCGTGGCTTGACCCCACGACTACACACACGCACAACCCGCATGCCACCCGGGAACGAACGGAAGGAACAACCTCGTTACTGCCCCCAAAATCACGGGGTCAAGAGCAAACCCAACCCCGTGGCAAGGCCGTAGCAGCGGAGCGCGCAGGAAGACCCAGACCCACTGAAGGGACTGGATCCCCCGGAAAAAGGGGGCCCGGAGAGGTCAATGACGCCAGGCATCAAGACCCCACCAGGTGGTCACTTAGTGACACCGCCCCCCACATCGCCAGCGTATTCGGATAAGGCCCCTCCAAGAGCGGGCCCTTTCCCCCCAATAGCACACCGCCTGGCACACTGACCCTGCAGAACAGGCAGTCAGCATGGCCGTAAGCACACAAAAAAGGTTAACCAACGGAAGCAGGCAGCGCACCGGGGAAACCAGGCAGCAAGCTGTAACCTGAGCCTGGAGCACTGCGGACGAGACAGGCGCCAAAGGAGTCAGCTGAAAACAGCCCCCCCGGCGGAAGGGGCGTAAGCTGGCGTTGTTGATCACCATGACAAAGCCTCCATTAAAAAAAACCCACCCAGAGGGGTCGAGGCAGAGAAGGCTGACATGATTGGCAGACGTCATGAACGTGCAGGGGCACACTCAACCGGGTAACCCGGGAGGTGACTCTGCTCCAACATACCAGGAAATCAACCACCCTCTCGGTACAGACGTGGTTGTTCCTATAACCCCTCAAGAAAAAACTCCAAAACACACCTGCGGGTATACACCGGCTATACCGCAGTACAAGTGTTTCAGTTCTCAAAAAAGGGTTATCCCAGGCCTACGGTATCAACAAAACTTTACTTCGGACCGGGCCTGGCGGCACGGGAAGCACAGGGTTACCAGAGGAGGTCCAAGACCACCCCAACAGCCCCCTCTTCGCCACGCGTGAGAGAGGAGCGAAAAGAATGGAGAACCAGCCCTAAGCACACCACACTTGGTATTCCCAGGCGGTCTCCCAACCAAGTACTAACCAGGACCGAACCTGCTTAGCGTCCGAGATCGGACGAGATCGGGCGTGTACAGGTTGGTATGGCCGTAAGCCATTACGATAGTGCAGAGTACAACATGTACCCAACAAAGGGTCTCCATAACGCCTAACCCTGTGACACCCGGACCGACCCGGCATTTTTCCCCCCGAAAAAAGCACAAGTCCCTCAGGGTACCAGAACAGCAGATCTGCATCCCCGGCGGACAACGGGTTAACTGACCTGGACCAGCGTGACCAGACCAGTCCCGTGTCCTAACCACGCCGACATGCCCACTCCAGGAGAGGGGGTAGGTATGCGTGTCGATTTAAAACATGAAAAGAGGGCGCCACCCAGACGGTCCCATTTGGACCGTGCTCAGTGGCCCACCCCAAGGGCGTGAGACCCCTCTACCTATGTTCTGATCTTATTCCGTTAACATCCCCCAGATATGAATGAGAATTCATCGAGACAACCTAGTAAACTGGCGCTCGGAAGAGACAAAACTCCATCCCAGTTGCCCTATAAAAACGCTGTTTTAACAAGCAACCAAGGCGCACTTAGCCCCTGCGTGATTCTTTAACAGAAACACACCGAGCCAGCACTATGTATGCGTCGAGACCCAAACACATCAATGGATAGTCTAGCAAGACACCAAACATTGTTCCTCCAAGTCGCCTGGGAGAACGTCACGGAGCCGTCGTGCTTCATGTACCTTCCTCTTTTTATTCAAAAAAGAAAGAAACACAGACTGAATCCCCCGTGACGCAGCTGAGGGTAAAAATTGTTTATATTTTTACATCCCACCACCCTCGCCATAGGGAGGAGATGGAAATCCCCAGAGAGACTTCCCACGCGAGCTGTATAGATTGAAAAGAATATATTGCAACATTGAGCTATGTAATATTTGGGTTTAGGGCTCTCCGAGGAGGAGGCACTGAACCAATACACTCAATAATCGAATTGAATCGAATACACACACAATAGAGCGGAACTCCTTTTTGAAGTTCTACTCACCTTGACAATCTGAGGAGGAGGCTCTGAACTCTGAGGAGGCTCCCTCACAGGGAAGGAGAGTCCTAACTCACAGAAGGCCCGAGGAGGAGCTTCGTGAGGAGGAGCTCTGACAACTCCCTGAAACAGATCCATAACATGGACCTGAACAACTCACAGAAGTCTTACCAACAGAGACGTACTCTATGGCGGGGGAATTTCTGCAATGCACACGCCCAATCTTCCAGGGCGTGGGACCAGGAAACCCCCCCCTCTTACCCTGTAATGTGCCGAACAGCAACGTGACAGGAACCTTGAAGGACAGGAGGTTTTAACCCCTGACCAATCAAAAAGGGGAGGAAAGGATTACCAGTTCACCCCTTTACGACCCCACACCCATGATACGATGTAATGACAAAAAAGAGCATGACACAGTCATAGTCAGCTACATGAAGTGTCTAACAGCTTCACACAGCTCATGTGCTAACCTGCTATCTGATTTTTACTAAGGAAAAAACACAGAATAGAGAGGGCCCCCTTAAGAGCCCTGGTACAAGACTTACACATGTGCTTCTGTGGCCAAACCTAACCCAGTTGTAGATCACAAGACACACACAACCCTTTATCACAACAAAAAATGGCAAAGTACACTCTTGCTACAGAGGAACGCCGTTTTTCATAACGAGAGAATACAGAATCCTCGATTATGTATTGGCCACAGGCCTTGCTAAGCACACACGATAAGCGACCAAACAATCTTTTCTTTAGGAAAATATAGTTTCTCAAGCGGTTAGCACAACCCCAGCAATTAAGCTAAGGGTTACATCGTATTCCCACAAACACAGTGACACAATATATTGTAAACAACATGTCTGAGAGGAGGGTGGAGAAGCCCCAGGGAAACCGGGGGGATCACCCCTCCTACCTTACCCTTGATACGGCCAAGTTGAACAGGTAACTCTGTTAATATGTGAACACACTGTTCATTGTCATTACAGGCTGAGAAAATAATTCATTCTTCACTCATATGTCACTAAGCATAGCTTTATAGGTTAATTAACCCCCTTAGTTGTGAGTTCACGGTACATGAACACACATGTTTTCAACACAACTAACCAGATCATTTTTACACATGTAAAACAACAACCCGATTTCTATGGAGAGAGAAGCCATACCAGTGACAAGACAATTCACACACAACACGCGTCGTATCCTCAATGTATTGCAGCAACACCCGTTTTGGAAAACATCGTTATTACAAAACATTTAGAAGGGAAGGAAAGAAGAAGTGTTTAAGGTCCGGTCGGGACCTTCCTACCCTGAGCGCAGGCCAAGCGAACTGCAATCTGGCTAACGGGGCACCGAAGTCGAACACAGCATCCCTGTGTTGATGACGAGGGCAGCGTCGCTGCGCCACCCAGCCACTACGGTTCTCCATGTTGACGCAGTCCTCGCTGGCAGGGCTCCCGGTAGGTTCGACTAACATCCTCTGTCAAAGATGACGTCGTAGTCAGAGTGTTTAAGGCATGTTATAGTCACAGAAAACGTTCAACAGTGTAGTATAAAGCTAACAGCCGTTCGGCTGATAGCAACAAGCTAACGTTTACTAGCCTGGTAAACACAGCGAGCTAACGCCGCAGCTAATAGCTGCGCAGATAACAGCTGACTGGCTAACACAGTAGTCCACAACTAGCACGCAAGCTAAGCAGCTATCACCTGAACTGTACACAATGACATAACAAGCCACACTTCAGACAGGCCGCTGTCCCAGTCCCTCCCCTAAGAGGGAAAGAAACATCACCGTTTTCAACGGTGATCCAGACATCAGCGGGGCCAGCACAGTTCCCATTTCGGGCTGCAGCCGGCTCTGAGCATGGAACTCCCGATAAAGAAGATCCTATGCCCACATTTCCTCGTTATGGTATACTTTAATTTGTATATGAAAGATGGGGCCTGCACGGGACAGAGAAGCATCCGCTCGAGAATCCTGGGATCACCAGGACCTAGTCGCGGCCCACCAGATTAACCATCATGGGCGTCAGACCAAGATCCTCCGGCCGCCATTTAAGCGGAGCAGAGGACCCTAGCCTGGAGTCGGCGTTTCGTAAATTGTCAGCTAACCCCCACAGCATCAACAACAACCAGAGCTCGCAAGCAAAACAGTACGTACCCAACCTCGAAACAACCGCTTCTCACAACAGTCGGTGCGTCCTACAGTCCAGCTGTGTTGCCGGAGGGCAACCCCATCCAGCCGCAGCAAGGAGGACTGTAGCTGGGAAGCATGTCAGCGGCGTGAGCTCCTAATACGAAAGCCGTTGAAGGTCGGAATGATCCAGACACTCCAGTAACGAAGACAATATCGTCGTATTTTTTCGTCGAGAGAGAAAATAAAGATATGATGTCAACGTATCTCCTTGTTCTTCTGTTTTCCTTTCTCCAGCTTTCTTCCTCGCCAAGTGATTGGTATACAGGCACTATCATGTGGATGAAATTTAAGAAGGAGATGAGTGTGTAGCCCCACCCCTGCTTATGTAGGTAAGCGGATGGGTGTGTGGTCAGATGAATGCTGGCATGTAAAGGTACATGGTGGAATTTTTTATTCAGTGTATATACGCTGAAGCGAGATATATGCAACTAGGTGCTGAGCGAAGCCATAACGCTACAGAACTATATTGTCTTTATACCTGTATCACTGTACATCAGGCCACGTGAGCGGATCGGCGCGGGCGAGAAATCCGCTCTTCGCTCTTTAAAGCTTGGTCCGCTCCGCTAATCGCTCATGTTGACCCCGCCCCCAAGTCGCTCTCCGCTCGCTCACCGCTCACCTTGAATCGAGCGCTCCCCGTGCCAGATCGCTCAGCAGATTTTTTTTTTTTTTGGAGCATGGTGTAACTTAGCTCAAACTACAACAGTCTACACCTCCTGGGCCCCTTAACAATTGTTTGTATTGAGCTGCATTGTAATTGTACCCATTCTGCAATGTTAAATAACGTTGTTTATCCATTCACTAGCTCTATTAAGCGATGATAGCTAGCCGAGCCACAATGCTATGGTCGCTGCCATTAACGTTAGCATGTAAGCTAACGACAACAACAATGGCGTCGATACTTTTTCTAACAGGAGTGAGTGACAAAGCCTGAACAGGATATCACAGGTTCACCCTTCTCATTGGTTGAAAATGGCCTTCATGTTTGTACATCGCCATCTGTTGCTTTGGCATTGTACTACATGTATATTACATCAGTGTTAAACCACTGTGAGCGGCCTGGAGTGGATTGGAGCGGAGGAGAACTCTCGCTCCGGACGTCGAGCCGACCCATTTTAAAACCCACTCCTCGCTCACGTCAAAACCGCCCGCTCCGCTCACATGGCCTGTTGTACATATAATATTACAACTCTGTACATACATCTCATTAGCACTACAGCCAGTAGTACTCATTTATATATATCTTATATCCAGTTTAATCACCTGTACATTGTATATTACTATTGCACTTTCCTGTTACATTTGCACTTTTCTTTTCGTTGTACTGTACTTGTGATGTATAATGACAATACATATGAATCTTATCTAATTGTGGCCTTCTCAGTGTAGGCTTCAATCTGACACTACATGGTAATTCCCAGCAACACAGCAGCAGAGGACGGGCTCAAAGCAGCTGATTAATCATGATTGTAGTTTCTAGGAGATTGGCTTTTTGTTAAATTCATCACAGGGAAGTTATTAAACCATTGTTTACTTTACATTTATGTTCACGTTACAGTCATGAAGCATGCAATGTTATGTTTTATATTGACACTGATCTTGACATGTGTTCTGTTTTGTGCATCATCAAACTTCCATTAAAGACTCTTTAAATAATTGTATACAACAACTCAACAACTTCTGTGCAGCATATTGTAGACTGTTACAGTTGGTAGGCAATATATAAATAAAATATACAATAATTATAATGGTCTTGACATGCGCAATGTGCTTATGGCAATGTTGATGGATCTATGGCATGTATGCTCTTATTAAGGCAAGAATATGTCCTGCTAATATATAGCCCACTTTTAGACCAATCAATTAATTTGATTTCATATTTTTATATTGTGCATCTCTGAACATTTAACATTGTTTTAGGTATTACTAAATATGTAATAATGTTTGGGCTAGAAGTGAGCTATTAGCCTCAACATAACCGGACATTGAGAAATTGCTATTCAAATTCTTAGCACAATATGGACTTCAGTTGTGCATCTTACACATTTACAGTTATTTGTGTGATATTATAAATATGTAAATAATGATTTTAACTGCTTGGGATAAAAGTGGTCTATATTTAGCCGGATATATGCTGGTCTATATGAAGGCTACAACAACAGCCTCAGTGGGTCTCACTGGGTACCTTTGGTGAAGAAGACCCACAATACACTGAGACTGAGGTCTCACCAACGGTGCGCAACTATTCTACATCTACAACGTCTGATCCCGTATCCACCATCTACCTCAACCTTCCACATTCAAACCATACACCTACACAATGTGTGAGTGAATGGGTAAAGTGTGAGGAACAAATTGTAAAGCGCTTTGGATAAATGCGCTATATAAATGCAGTCATTTACCATTTACACCGCTGCAGGTTTGGAGATCCACTAACTGGGGCAGACAACACACCACCACCTCCCAGTTAAATGTACTTTACTTTAGATCACCTGCATATATACGTTGGATATTGAACTGAGAACAACAAGCCACTTATAGAGGTTTCCTTCCTCCACCAGCTGATTATCTCTGTAGGACTGACTGTGAATGGAGCCTTCAGAGGACCTGTGTTTCAACGGAGCATTGTCTATTATGTGGGCCAACCGTGGCAGGGTTGGCCGGGATTCTCACTCCCAGGGTAGCGGCATTCTTTTCTTTTAATTCCCTTCCCCAGTCTTGGCTGTCTCCCCCATGCCATATCTTTCCCATCCCCATTCCCTGTTATTGTTTCTTTTAACATTCGTTAGTTAGTTAGTTAACCCTCTGTGTTCCCTGTGGAACATGGCACTGCAGCTGTCTGCCTCCAGCTGGTTCTATCCTGTGCAGCATGTTGTGCATCGCCACAAGCTAGGGTTGCTGTTTGTGATGGTCAGGCAATATATCCCAGGCAATCCCTACCTTCCCTGTCCCTAGCTGTCCTCTCTCTCTCTCTCTCTCTCTCTCTCTCTCTCTCTCTCTCTCTCTCTCTCTCTCTCTCTCTCTCTCTCTCTCTCTCTCTCTCTCTCTCTCTCTCTCTATCTATCTCTCTGTGCTTATGCTTGCTGATGATATTATTGTATATTGGGATACATTTGGATTGTGTGTGTGTGTGTGTGTGTGTGTGTGTGTGTGTGTGTGCGTGCGTGCGTGCGTGCGTGCGTGCGTGCGTGCGTGCGTGCGTGCGTGCGTGCGTGCGTGCGTGCTGTGTGTGTGCGCGTGAAGGTTGGTTTTACGAAGATGAAGATGCTGGGAGGGGTTTTGTCTCTACTGGGCATTGTTTTATTGATGTTTTAATAAATAACATCAAACGTCTCTCTCTCTCTCTTTTACTCTCGCACACCTCTCTTTATCAGTTACATGATATGTGTTCTTATGCTTTGTTAACATAAACATAGTACCTCATTAGTTCCTAGGTACTAATAATTATTGATCAAATGAATCATTCTTTATAAAGTGTAACAAAACAATCCATTATGTGTTTCTGAAAGTTACGTGACCAAAAAAGACTGTACACTTATACATCCAACATCCTGTACAGTATGCATAATTATGTAAACTGGGTTCACCACAGTCATAATGGCTGTGCTCCCTACTGGTCAATAGTGGTACTACAGTATACAGTACTCTCATACTCGCGCTGTATCCAGGCTTTGTGTTTCCCTTCCCCGTCCTTAGCTGTCTTCCCATGTCTGTTTCTTTCCCTGGTCCCTCATATTTATTTTTAGTTAGCTCATGTTATAGGTTATTTTACTCTGTTTTCCCTTGTTGCCCCCTTGTCTGCCTGCATGCTCGACACATGGTGGTCCACTAGAGTGGCGGCCCTGGCGGGAACACCTTCCGTGGTCATAGCAGCAGTACCATGTGCCCCTCTTATTACCAGTTACTGGGCAGAGCGTTTGTTGCATGCGATTGTGTAATCACAGGCATCTGATTGAATGCATGTTTAGCCTGTTAGCATGGTATCCCTTTAGTGGATAGTGTTTTCACCCAAATTCTCTTGTGTGTGGCTATTAGGCATCGACGTGTGCGGCCGAGTTATTAATTGTTGTTTAAGATTGTTGTTAATTTAAGATTAAGTGGCAAACCGTTTTCTTGTTTCCTTTATTTTTTTTCTATTTCTGTTGTGCATGCCGCCATTTTGGCATTCTAGTCGCCCCTGCCCAGGGTAACGGCCAACCCATCTTACTGGCTGCTGCGACCACATGGGGTTCAGGCCACCAGCAAGCAGCTGGTGATTGCTGAAATTTCCTCTTCCCTTGTCCTTTGTTTTTCATCTGTATATTACATTTTCTAAATAAAGATGTACCTTTGTTATATATTCAATTTTTATTGTTTGTATTACTGAATGAAACTGTAAACAGAAAGGCCTATTGGGATCAGGGGCGGATTTAGGATTGTAGGAGATCCGGGGCTTAGCCCAGGTACTTTTACTTCGACACCACAACCTTTAACTTATACCACCACCTTAAAGCGGACAAAAGGCACTAGAGAACACTTAAATTCACACCCTTTAATTAATGAAGCAAACTATAATAATTTATAATAATAATATAATAATAATAATAATAATAATAATAATAATAATAATAATAATAATAATAATAATAATAATAATAATAATAATAATAATAATAATAATAATAATAATAATAATAATAATAATAATAATAATAATAATAATAATAATAATAATAATAATAATAATAATAATAATAATAATAATAATAATAATAATACACTGTGTTTGTATAGCACCTTTCATACAAGAATTGCATCTCAAAGTGCTTCACAGTAGTACAAAAAGACAGGCATAAAATGAGCACAACATTGGCAGATCAAGAGCAATGCATAAAGTGCAGACAAAAAGCATAAAATAGATAGCTGTAAAATAGACAAAGTCAAGGTAAGACATAGAACATTAAATCACATCGTTTTTCATATTAGGATCTAAGATCTAGGGTTAACTCGCTGAACGTTAAGCGCCAGGACCCCCTAAAACCAGAGTATAGTCGGGTTTTCATCGTTGTTTCTTTTATTCGATATTTCCATTCATAAAGACATGCCGGCAGCCTGTGTTATCACTGGGGATGGGTCTGAGATCTCAAAAGTCCAATACCGCCGCCTAACACCTTGCGGCCGCTATTGCACTCCATTTGAAACGATGTGGCTTGGTGTCTGTCATTTTGGAAATGACACCAGACCACCCTGAAACTACACTCATATTCACGACGGTATAAAACGGAAATGTATGGATCGAAAAATGATCCGTTTTTTGTATCTTGACCGGAAGAAACTCAATGACAATCGACTATATTATTAGATCCATAGCTATAATATATAATATAGCTTTAGGCCTGTGATGTAACAAGGGTCTATGGTTCTTATATAAAGAACCAGATCGTCCTACTCTGCGTTGTGTGTTGTCCGTTACTAATTCCCTTGTACTTAAAAAGACCAGGCATGGCCTTGAGACGACGGCGGAGCAGGAGAGTGAAATCAAGACGATGAGAGTTTGCTTGTTCTCAGATGCAGCTTTATTTCAAAAGTGAAATAACAAAAGGCTTGAATTCAAAAACGTGCAATGAAACAACAAAGCATGAGACTATGCCCTCAGCTTTTTGTTTCAGACTAATCAAAAGGAAGTTACTAAAGGAATGTTCAATGAAGGCCTCTGTTGTCTGGTGCCAACAAACGAATCTGGTCTCTCGTCTGCTTCTTTGTTCCTGCTGCCGCTCCTTCTGTGGGTCTCTGTGGGGCTCAAGAAAGCATGTGTGTGTGTTTCGTTTCTTCTTGTTCCGTTCTCTGCTCTCTCAAACTGCTAGTTTTAACGCTTTTACTCCTCCCCTTTCTGACCATGCTAGTCTTTACGTCATGGGGGAGGACTTATTTAGAAGAGAGAGATTCTAATTGGTTGAAACCCTAGAGCGGCCATTTTGAGTAGGCCCTTTGTCTCCGCTGCCCCTAGAAGAGGCCGGCTTTAATGTCTCTAAAAAGATAGTCTATATTTCTTAGTTAAATATAGAAGCTTCAACTGTTTAGCTCTTGCCCAGTTTTCCAGATCCAATGTGTCTTAATTTGAACTATATTTCTAGCTTAATTATACTGTGCAAAGGTGAAATAAGAGTCTAGTTTGGTCTTTGTTTGCTTAACTAATACCCTATGTTATAAGAGTTGAAACTAACTTTCCTTAGAGGATAAATAAGGAGACAAGCCAAATGGTGACCTCCTGTTGTATTTTAATCATTATCCCTTATAAGCTAGTTGTCAGTATTTATGGATATTCTAAAGCTTGGTTCAGAAAGCGTTTTTATGGTAACTTAGGTGCTCACTTTGGGTATGAACAATGCATGTTTCATATCATTACGTCCAGCCTCATTAGCACAACATAACTGTAATATTTGTAGTTTAATTTGAAGTTTCTTTAATGACTATATACGTACTTTAATTACTTGAATAGTGAAGCTTAACTCCTCAAACATGTGGTCTCTTCTACAGAGCCCCCAGGATGTCTGCAGGATCTAACAGGCGCCCCAACTGCTTTGTGACACTTGTATGTAAATTCGTTCAGGCAGATGGTATCAATGGACTCTTAGGCGGCGGTTACACCTTTCGTTTCATTTTCGTTTGAGTTTCGCCGCAACGTGGCAGCCTTGAGTCACACTTTCGTTTTTGTCACCTGGGCACAGTGATGTAGTACACTGCCAAAGCAGTAGGTGGCAGTAGGTGGCGAACATGAAGGCAATTTCAACCAATCAGAACTTGAATGTGCCAATACACTTCCTGGAAGCTCCAGCAAAGAAAATGTCAACAAGGCAGGCGCCTATGGGTGCCACCATCTTGCCTATTTACTCAATGCAGCAATTCTTTTTCAGCAAAGCCTAATAAAAGTGCAATAAACAAAACGGATACATTCACTGTGTGTTCTGCCTGTCATTTGTTGATGAAACAAAACTAACATCAACACAAGTGACCACCAAGAGCGGATAGTTTAGTCTAAAAAAAGATCGGTAGCTACAGTTAGCTGCATGCTAACGTCAATGGAATATGCCATTATAACAATATAGCATTGTGGCTAGAAGCTAACGTTAGCTCACGCTAGTTAGCCAGCACCAAACTGATGATATCGGGAGCTATCAATAGTTAGATAACATTAGAGACAACGCTGTGTGTATTAAACAAAGGTGAATAGATGACTGGGCCTTTTTGTTTAATGCTTGTTAAGTTGAAAGAGGAGCTTTGAGCTAACAGGGTCTGATAGCTAATGCTAGCTCATGTTAGCCAGTGGTAATGCTAGCAGAATGAATGGATGTAAACTTTATTTAACATATTGCATAATGGGTACAATACAATACGGCTCAATACAAACAATTGTTAAGGGAATGCAGACTGTTGTAGCTTGGACTGGGGTCCTTATAAGAATAACTTGACAACACATGGTAGCTGCAGTAGGTTTAAAGGAAGTAGGTTTAAATGCTAATCCCTTTCTCCCCCAGGGCCACTCTTAACAGCCAACCCCTCTAGTATTTGTAATGTTGTTCAGACTACTTATGAGACTAGACTACGTGTGGGAGTACTGATCATACCCTTGAACAATCTCCCAGTAGCTGTTGACCTGTGGGACTCAAGATTTCACCAACATACCCATATTTCCATAATGGTTGGACAGTTTGGACAGAGAAATCCACCACACCTGCAAACACAGCCACGTATCCCCATGTTAAAAGGCGCTGGCCTTTCAACAGTAACAGTAAACAGCGCTATCTGGCACTGAAAGTGTTAATATGCGTCTTTGTTTACGGTTTGATTATCACTGATACAAAGTAAAATAGTGCAGTGCAATAAAATAGTTAGTAAAATAGAATAAAATAATGCAATAGTGCATTGCAATAAAATAGTTATTGTGCTGAAGGGTCTGCAATTAGGTAAAATTAGACCTAAAATAATCCCCCTTTAAGTTCACCAACCTGTTTAATATGTGGGAGTTAAGTTATTATTTACCACATAAAGTTACACTGTCTGCCTAGTGCCTACTTATGGCATCTCAGGTTATATGACGGTGCTGCCATCTAGTGGGCCAGAGGTGGTAGTGTTTCCCTCGTAAATGCGTCACTTCCTCTAGGAGCTTGTTGACGTAGAACTTGGCCGGACATGTTAGAGAAACGTACACCCAGCGTTGCTCTCGTTAACGTTATAGTTTGACGGTGACCAAGGATGTAAAGTGGCTTACCAAGCGGACATTATACCACCAAGAGAGAGTGAGTTTTAGTACCCAGCTAATTCGATGTTTAGTAAACGTCTGGGATTAGCACATTACAGCGGACTATAGTATTCCCCATCTATCGTTACCAGTTAGCCGAAGCTAGCTAGCTCGGCGCTAATACCTAAAGTAGCTTCGGCTCATGCTTCGATAGCTGCTCTATACTGGACATATCAGTCGATATATAACACAGACCAGAGAACATTTAGATAGGGTCTGTGTCGAAGGGACGCTGTAAAAGGACACAACTAGTCCTAAGTAGTAGCCATAGCAGTAGCCTGTGGTACAGAGGGGACCAGCGTGTCTGCAGCAGCTGTCGGCGTGCGCCGTGCAGCACCACGGAGCGGAGCGAGACACTCGGATCCACCACAGCGGAGCATCTGGTCTGCAGGAGCAGACTGGTGGCGCCTATCGGACCGGGCAGCGTCTTCCCGCCCTCATCACCACGCAGCGGTCTACTACTCCTCGTCACAGAACCCATCCGGGTCCTTTTCTCACCCCCAGGATTATTAACTCTCTCCATCTCTCTCATACGGCAGAGGGAATTGTTCCTCTGACACAGTGGTAACCGCGGCAACGTTTGGCCAGAACACTTTAATAGAACTATTTGGGCGCCCATCTAAATTTAGTGATAATATTTAATTAGGCATTGTGTAACGTGATAACAATATTTGTATGTATCTTTTTTCCCCTTTTTTGCTTATATAAAGGCATTATGATTCAAACAGTTTCCTCGCTCTTTCTAGTTTAGGTGACTCCATTTTAAGTTATTCACTCAGTTGTGTATTTGGTACAATTAGTTTAAGAGTTAAGGCATCCTACCACACCCCCTAAGGTGATAATTATATACAGTCCTCTAAGCTCCCGCACAATTTGGTCACTTCGAGCCGGAGTTAAACCAGATAGGATGTCACGAAAGAGCGAGGTAGGTTCAAAGGGTCCCCCCCCCCCCTTCCCTGAAGGGAAGACACGTGCTCCTAGGGAGCGTAGATTACCCTCCCGACTAGATGACTGTGTCCTGGGTACACCCAGTAGCCCTAGTTCGGAGAGCAATCAGCATGTGCTAAACACATCAGCTGACCGGACAGTAGGGGACTTTACAACCCAGACGGCAGGCACACCCCAGCTAGTAGAGGGTGCTGCTGCCACACCACAGTTAGATCAGACGGCAGGCACACCCAAGCTAGTAGAGGGTGCTGCTGCCACACCGCAGTTAGATCAGACTCTGAGAACAGAGTCAGACCCGACTGACACCCCCCAGCGGCCTGAAGAGAAGAAGAGACACCAGGTGGCAGTCTCATGTAGTAAAGACATAACTACCTTCTCGCCACTGAATACCGCCAACCAAGATGAGTATGAGCAAGATGAGCCTGAAGAAGAAGAGGAGAGTGACTCCGCTGAAAACGACTCGCAACCTGGAGAGGATATCAATCCCCCAGACAGAGTGGAGCCACGCGGCAGGCAGGACTTCAATCACTTCCAACCGGGAGAGTTCTTCCTAGACACTCGCAGAACTGGTAGGCCCCCCAGCAGAGCACAAAGCAGAGGGAGCGTTACCAGCCAAACAGAATTCATATTCCAATGCATGCAACAACAACGCGAAGATGCGCTCGACAGAGAGAGAAGAGCCGCGGAAGCACTGGAGCGGGAGCGCGATAGAGCGGCAGCCCAGGCCTAGGAGTACACCCGGCTCGCTACCGCCCAACTGCAATCGGCCTCTGCCTCCAGGCAATCATCAAGAGCATCCACTAGGAATAACTCACCCCAGCGCCGCCAGCCTGAAAGGGAGGAGCACCCGGCTACGTATCCCCGACCCCGAAGAAGGGACAAGGCCGACTCCGAAGACCTGGAAAGGCGACTGGCTCATCTGCAGGAGGAATATACGGCACCAAGAGAGGTGCCACCCCGCTCTCAATGTGAGCGGCTACCCGCCACACACAGAGCAACCTCCAGATCCCATCAACATTGGCCCGTAACTGCACCGGCCCCTAGGTACGACCCGCTCCCACAGCGCCCACCAGGGAGCGCCATCCCATTCTTCAAAGACAATTCTAGAAGCCAGTACCATGACATGAGGATGTGTCTGGAGTTCCTCCTGGGCGCCGCCAACCACAGCGAGCAACAGAAGTTCCTCGAGCTGTCTATGCACTGTACGCTGCCTGCGGCCAAGCTCATATGCACTGCCAACGCATACTCCCCCACCCCCTATACTTCGTCTATCCAGGCCCTGGACGAGCGCTGGGGACGCCCGTGGGACCACATATTGGATGAGATCCACGAGCTGGGAGAAATGGCAGACATAAAGGACGACCACGCCCTGGACGCATACTCCTTGAAGGTACAGGCTCTGGTGAGCCTCCTGACGTTTCAAGGAGCCGCCGGCCGCACTGAGCTCTATGCAGGCTCCAACGTAGAACGCTTTGTCAGGAAGCCTCCAAAGGAAAGGGAAGAGAGGTTCCGATGGGAACACGAGCGTCTCCACCCTCAACAGCCACTGTCTACCCTGATGGAGCTCTCAGAGTTCCTGAAGTCGGAGATGAGGCACATCCGCCTCCCCAAGCGGGAAGAGCCGAGAGGCAATGGACGCAGTGGACGAGACAAGTCCGACCGAACGGGGCGGCCCGTTAGGGTGCTGACCACCGTACATGAAACCACATCAAAGGAGCACCAAGGGCCCCCGAAAGGCCAACGAGGCTTCTCCTCCCAGAAGAAAGGAGAGAAGAAGACTCCGCCGCCATGCCAGTGCTGCACAGAGGTCCACTGGCTAGACAACTGTCCTGTGTTCAAGGAGAAGACTACAGAGGAAAAGAAACAGTGGATAATAGAGAATAAGCGGTGCTGGAAGTGCGCCCGTGAGCACAGAGCAAAGGACTGCACCCTCAAGGGACCCTGCAGACAGAGCGGGTGCGGGAAGATCCACCTCACGGCCCTCCACGACCTCAACAATAGAGACGACAAGGCTAAGCCTTACATGGCGGAAGTCCGTGATGAGCCCTCTAGAGAGCTACGCAACTACTACGTGGGCCCCGTGAGAGGCAGCACTCCCCGCGTACTGTTGAAGATTGTGCCGATGGTCCTGCGGAACCGCGACAAGACTCTGGAGACCTACGCGGTTATTGACGATGGCTCGGAGCGCACGCTGCTGATGCGTGAGGCTGCCATCGCCCTTGGACTCGTGGGCGATGCAGAGGAGCTGGATCTCCTCACCATCCAACCAGGGTGCACCACTATTCAAGGAGAAAGTGTGGCCCTCACCCTCACACCGGCCGGACGGCCGAAGGAAGTCTTCAAAGTGAGCTGCGTATTCACAGCTGCCGGGTTGTGCCTCTCCAGTTACGGCTACCCGATGGAGTCCCTCATGAAGAGGTACCCACATCTCCGTAATCTGGGGATCAACGCTGCAATGGAGGTGAAGCCCACCCTCCTGCTCGGCTCCGATAATGTGAACCTCACTTTACCCAAGCACATCATCCCGGGTCCACCCGGATGTCCCGTCGCCCTGGAGACTCCGCTAGGCTGGACCCTGCAGGGCCCCATCAGTCTAAGAAATCTGAACGCCCGTCAGACCCACTGCCTCTTCATTGGAGCGGGGCACGAAGACGAGGCATTGCTGGAGAATGTTCAGAGGTTATGGCAGCTGGACATTGCTCCATACAAAAACGAGAAGATACATACTCGCTCCAAAGAAGATAAGGCGGCGATGGATCTTCTCCAAGCCAAGACCAAGCGTGTCTGCGTGCGCGGTGTCCTCAGATACGCCACACCGCTCTTGAGAAGAGAGCCCATGCCGACCTTCAAGGTTCCCCCAGGAGTAGCGAAGCCGTGTCTGCTTAGCACTGAAAGAAGACTCAGCAGAGACCCCGAGACGGCTGCCGCCTACGCCACAGAAATGAGCAAGCTCATAGAGTCTGGACTCGTCAGGAGGCTGAAGCCTGAGGAGGCGGAAAGGAGTACAGAGTCATGGTACCTTCCACACCATAACGTTAAGCACAAAGGAAAGAACGGAGTGGTCTTTAATTGCAGCTTTCAAGTGCGCCAGCAGAACCTCAACCGCTATCTCCTGCCCGGTCCGACTCTGACCCCTCCTCTCCTCGGAGTCATGGTGCGCTTCCGACGACAGAAGACCGCCATCAGTGGCGACATCAAACGCATGTTCCATCAGGTGTGTTTGCTCGACGAAGATAAGCCACTCATGAGGTTTTTGTGGAGAGAAAACCCAGACGACCCGGAACCGTCCATCTATCAGTGAGAGGTGCTGCCCTTCGGGACAACCTGCAGCCCGTGTTGCGCCACCTACGCCCTGCAGCTTAATGTCGACGACGGCGTCGCACCCCCCGGAGTCTCCGATGCTGTCCACCACAGTTTCTATGTGGACAACTGCCTCCACAGTGTGGAGACCGCGGAAGAGGCCTACAAGCTGGTGCATGACATACGCACCTTCCTGGCCACCGCTGGCTTTGAGGTCCGCCAGTGGGCCACCAACGACCCTGAGGTCGTCCGAGACCTCCCAGACGAAGCGAAGGCTGACAGCAGCGAGACCTGGCTCTCCCAGTCAAGTGAGGATGCCCAGGAAATGACTCTGGGTCTCCTCTGGCGTTTCAAGTCTGACACCCTGTGTTACCGGCAAAAGAAAATCGAAACTCGCCATTACGTAACCAGGAGGTCGATCTACAGTACTCTGGCGAGTCAATATGACCCGTTGGGTTACATCAACCCCTACACGACTCGTGCCAAGGCTCTGGTCAGCGAGCTGTGGACTGAGGCGAAGGGATGGGATGACCCCCTACCAGAGACACTCGGGGCGAAGTGGAAGAAGTGGGAAGAAGAGCTCCCCACCCTCCAACAGATTGAGTTTCCCAGGAGCTACTTTCCCTCGAGCGTCAGTCTGACCGGCAGCCAGCTCTCCCTTCATGTATTCTGTGACGCGTCTGAGAAGGCATATGGTGCAGTAGCGTACCTGCGTGCGGTGGAGCCCGACGACACAGTCCACGTCTCCTTCATTCTTGCACGCTCAAGAGTTGCACCCAAGAAGCAGCAATCCATTCCCCGGCTGGAGCTCTGCGCAGCTCTAAGTGGAGCCCAGTTGGGAAAGATGCTGAAGGAAGAGCTGCACCTCCCCCTTCACGCGGTGTCGATGTGGTCTGACTCCACAACAGTCATCCAGTGGATCCAGTCGACTTCGTGCAGATATAAAGTATTCGTGGGAACAAGGGTGACAGAGATCCAAGAGCTTGTGGGGATCAGCTGCTGGCGATACGTTTCGACAGATGTCAACCCGGCGGACGTGATCACCAGAGGTGCGACCCTCGAGGAATTGGCACGTCCCAACCTCTACCACCGTGGACCCGACTACCTACGCAAGCCAGAAGAAGACTGGCCTTCTCCTCCGAACTTGGAGAACGCAGAGGTGGAGGTGGAACTTAAGAAGTCCATCTTCTGCGGCCTCACCGGACTCCAAGACCCTTCAAACACCGACGGCCCCAAGGTTGAGGATTGCCAGACCCTAGAAGAGCTCCAAGTACGTACCTTCCAGCACCGCAACCCCGGTCCCGGAGACCCGACCCCCCTCAGCGCCGACGACTACGCCGCAGCTGAGATCATGTTGCTGCAGAGGGTGCAGCGGGAGGTCTTCCAGATCGAGATGGCGTGCTTGGGACAGAAGATGGAGCTACCAAGAAACAGCAAGCTGAGGCTACTGGCCCCCGAACTGGACGAGAAAGACCTCATACGTGTCGGAGGCCGCCTACGACGGGCTCAGGGCCTCACTGAGGACAGCAAACACCCCATCCTACTCCCCTCGAAGCATCCGGTGACTAACTTGGTGATTCGTCACTATGACACCAAATTGTATCACCCTGTAGCGGAGCGGCTCTTTGCGTAGCTCAGGAGAAGGTTCTGGATACTTCGCGGCCGGGAGGCTGTGCGGCGTTACCAACGGTCATGCACAGACTGCCAGAAGCTCAGAGCCCAACCCATCATGCCACGAATGGCTGACCTCCCATCCTGCCGCCTCCGTCTCCAAGAAGCGCCCTTCCACAACACGGGCATGGACTGCTTCGGGCCCTTCACCATCAAGGCGGAGATCGGGAGAGCAACTGCTAAGAGATGGGGAATCATCTTCAAGTGCCTCACCACGAGAGCCGTCCATCTCGAGGTGCTGGCTGAAATGACAACAGACAGCTTCCTCCAGTCATTCCGTCGATTTACTGGAAGGAGAGGGCGACCCCATACCTTATGGTCTGATCACGGGACGAACTTCAAGGGAGGAGAAGCTGAACTCATCAAGAGTTACCACCAGATGAGTGAGGAGTTGAGGGACGAGCTGGCCTCCCAACAGGGCACCTTCTCCTACAACCCTCCAAATGCACCCCACTTGGGTGGAACGTGGGAGAGAGAGGTCAAGTCAGTAAAGGCTGCTCTAGCAGCCGCGCTCAGAGGACAGGTTCCGAAGGCAGAGGTCTTCAACACCGTGCTGGTGGAGATTGAAGCCATTCTGAATTCCAAGCCACTGGGGTACGTCAGTAGCGATGCGGCCGATCTCGACCCCATAACACCCAACAGCCTTTTGATGGGGCGGCGAGACGCGGCCCTTCCCTTTGCGGTCTACGCCTCCACCGAGATCATCGGCAGAAGACAATGGAGGTATAGTCAGGCTTTAGCCGACCAATTCTGGAAGAGGTTCACCACCGAATATCTCCCATCGCTGCAAGGCCGCCGCAAGTGGATCACTGAAAGAGGCAACCTAGAACCAGGAACCCCAGTCATGATCGTGGATCAGGCACTCCCCCGAGCCCGCTGGCTCACCGGAGGGGTGAAGAGTGTGGTAAAAGGGCAAGACGGAAGAGTCCGCTCGGCTATCGTGGATGTCGGAGGAAGAACATACCACAGACCAGTGGCTCGACTGATCCGACTACCCCCGTACTCTGACTCTGACTCTGACCAGCCTGAGTGACTACTAGACATTCAGCAGACCTCAGTACTGATTAGCGCCGCAAATCAGGGTGCGGCTGTGCTGAAGGGTCTGCAATTAGGTAAAATTAGACCTAAAATAATCCCCCTTTAAGTTCACCAACCTGTTTAATATGTGGGAGTTAAGTTATTATTTACCACATAAAGTTACACTGTCTGCCTAGTGCCTACTTATGGCATCTCAGGTTATATGACGGTGCTGCCATCTAGTGGGCCAGAGGTGGTAGTGTTTCCCTCATAAATGCGTCACTTCCTCTAGGAGCTTGTTGACGTAGAACTTGGCCGGACATGTTAGAGAAACGTACACCCAGCGTTGCTCTCGTTAACGTTATAGTTTGACGGTGACCAAGGATGTAAAGTGGCTTACCAAGCGGACATTATACCACCAAGAGAGAGTGAGTTTTAGTACCCAGCTAATTCGATGTTTAGTAAACGTCTGGGATTAGCACATTACAGCGGACTATAGTATTCCCCATCTATCGTTACCAGTTAGCCGAAGCTAGCTAGCTCGGCGCTAATACCTAAAGTAGCTTCGGCTCATGCTTCGATAGCTGCTCTATACTGGACATATCAGTCGATATATAACACAGACCAGAGAACATTTAGATAGGGTCTGTGTCGAAGGGACGCTGTAAAAGGACACAACTAGTCCTAAGTAGTAGCCATAGCAGTAGCCTGTGGTACAGAGGGGACCAGCGTGTCTGCAGCAGCTGTCGGCGTGCGCCGTGCAGCACCACGGAGCGGAGCGAGACACTCGGATCCACCACAGCGGAGCATCTGGTCTGCAGGAGCAGACTGGTGGCGCCTATCGGACCGGGCAGCGTCTTCCCGCCCTCATCACCACGCAGCGGTCTACTACTCCTCGTCACAGAACCCATCCGGGTCCTTTTCTCACCCCCAGGATTATTAACTCTCTCCATCTCTCTCATACGGCAGAGGGAATTGTTCCTCTGACACAGTGGTAACCGCGGCAACGTTTGGCCAGAACACTTTAATAGAACTATTTGGGCGCCCATCTAAATTTAGTGATAATATTTAATTAGGCATTGTGTAACGTGATAACAATATTTGTATGTATCTTTTTTCCCCTTTTTTGCTTATATAAAGGCATTATGATTCAAACAGTTTCCTCGCTCTTTCTAGTTTAGGTGACTCCATTTTAAGTTATTCACTCAGTTGTGTATTTGGTACAATTAGTTTAAGAGTTAAGGCATCCTACCACACCCCCTAAGGTGATAATTATATACAGTCCTCTAAGCTCCCGCACAGTTATCATCATATTTTTTCAGGAGGACGGTAAGGAATGCATTACAGTAGTCGAGTCGGCTTGAGATAAAGGCATGGATCTGGTTTTCAGCGTCCGTTTGATTTATAAATGGCCGTACTTTAGCTATGTTTCTAAGGTGGAAGAATTATGTTTTTGTCAACTTGTTGATTGTGATTTAAAGCTTAGGTCTGAGTCTACCATAACACCAAGACTTAACTCACTCAAATACAGTTAGCAGCTGGATAGACTACAGATGGAAATTAGCTTCTGCTAAATCTGGTGCAAACATATTTTCATGTAACAATGATTAATTGTCAAAAAAAAAAAGGAAAAAATATATATATAATAATAATATATATATATATTTTTTTTTATTATTTTAATAGATTCGGGGCTTTTCAGAAAACATTTGGGGCTTGAGCCCAAGTAGCCACCCCCTAGCCCCGCCCCTGATTGGGATGCTAGATCCTAATCTGAAACACTGTGATTTACCTTACCTTGCTACCTCTCTATCTTTTTTATGCTCGCTTATGCCTCTATTTTTTACTGTTGTGAAGCACTTTGAACTGCAACTTCTGTATGAAAAGTGCTATACAAATAAAGTTATTATTATCTGTTGTCCTGCTGTGTTACTGTGTTGGGAATCTAATGAACCAAGTCCAGGTCGATTTCCTGGACCTGTGAGATAAACACGACACTATGTCAAATGTAAACATTAGACAAAGTATTGTAGACCCATGTGTGCAAGCTAATTTCTCTGAATATATATATATGTCCACGCAAGGTGAACAGTATGCATTCAGTAGCATCTGTGTGTGCATGGGTGTGTGAATCCGCGCAATCTCTCACAAACTATGGGGCCGATCAGCATGTGCTTAGGCACAGAACATTACAGAAGCATGTGGGAATATGTTTCTCATCTGGAAACAGGAAGTATCTTTTGGGAATACATTTTCAGCAATCTCCATTGACTTTCATGAAGTCCTTTGTGTAGTTGTGGTACACCTCTTTACTGCCAGAGCGCAACAACAACGGCTTTAAATGCTGCCACTGAGACTACTGCAAGGTGCTCTAGATATTGAAGTGACGGTGCAATACTAGAAACAGTTGGCCACTCCCTCCATTCCAAAATGTGTAGTTCTAGTTGTTTTATATGACAGGCAGGCAGGATACAGTGGTGTATTTATTGATGACAGGCAGGCAGGATACAGTGGTGTATTTATTGATGACAGGCAGGCAGGATACAGGATGACAGAATCGGGGAAGACTAACTGGCTAAACTAAACAGATAACAGGATAAACACTGAACAAGGGATGTGCAAGGATATTCATTTAGTCAGTTACCCAGTTGTTTTAAATTAACCATATTTACGGATACATGTTTACATTAATGGTTAAATGGTTAATTTAATATGATTTTGTATAGATATTTTAGGATGAATGTGTAAACATTTTAAATAAAGTGAACACATGAGATAGTAATAAGAGAATGAGTGAGGTCTATACCATTTCCTGCTTGCTGCCAGTGCCAAGAAACAGCTGAGGCTAAATTAAAAGAATGAGAAGCTTGGTTCATTAATTTGATCTTGCTCCGAGTTCTCACTCTAGCACCAGCCTCACTGACGCACAGAGAGAGAGAGAGAGAGAGAGAGAGAGAGAGTTTCAGTTCACAAAGTTTTGTGTCACTATTAATGGTGAGAGAATTACAGTTATCATGTAGGCGTGCTGGATTTTTGTAATTAGCTAACACCATGCACTAGCAAGCATTGTGATGATGAGCAGCAGTGTTAAGTGTTAACTCAGAGTCATGGATGATTGCTGTGTGTAGCCTATGTTGTGTGGATGTCGCCTGGTAACGTTAGATGGTTAGAGAGAGAGAGAGAGAGAGAGAGAGAGAGAGAGAGAGAGAGAGAGAGAGAGAGAGAGAGAGAGAGAGAGAGAGAGAGAGAGAGAGAGAGAGAGAGAATAAAACTAAACAAAAAGTGGTTTTCAACCACTTAATCACAGTGGATAGTTGGCCCTCAAAATAACTGTTATGCACATCCCTACTAGGAACTGGAACACAAGGCAGACAAGAACAGTACAGGTAACTGAGTAAGTGAGACGGACAGAAACGGGTAACAGAAACAGATTTTCATAGTCACTGACATAGGGTCATATCTCATCTCAGACGTGTAGCAGTCCCAGATAGGATTGGGAAAAATATTCTAGGTGGGGCGGTGCCATATTAAATCAGTTTCAGTAACTACAGTATATAACCAGACCTGCAAACTGATAAGAGGTGAAAAAGGTGACATGTTTAAACCAAACCCCTGTAGGGGTGTGTGGGCATTGTCCCCCAGAAGAAAATCATTGTGATTTTAACATGTAAATAATAATATCATAACGCAGAGGCTGAGACTCACTCTTTTTTCCTGCCGGTAGAACATCGCAGAGCCATCGTGTGTCGGGCTAACCCTTCGAGAAGCTTTGTGGTCTGGGCTTGAACTTTCCATGAATGTGTCTCCATAAATCCATTATTTCTTTTTATTTTTTATCCTCTCTTTCTCTGATTGTTTTCTCCCCGTCGCAATTTAGTCGTTGTGCCAATTCCCCCCATCCCCTACCTGGTTGTTGTGCGCATGTTCTCCTACTGGTCGGTACAAGGGAACCCTGAAGTCATCCGCACGCTTCCTCCGACACGTGCAGCGACAGCCAGTGACCCTTTTTTCACCTGGCAGCGAGGACTCTCATTGGTGAAGTGTAACGCGTGGGAGGTCACGCTGCCTTCATCAAGTCCTGCCTCCGCTGAGCAAGCATCCAGACCTGACCTGTCCACAACGCCAGTTTCCCACCCATGACTTGCCCTCCCCTAACCCAGCCAAACGAGTTAGTATGACGATCAGCCCAAGCCTCAAGCAATGCTGACTCCGGGAGTCGAGACCGCAGCCTCTTGCATTGGTGACGAGCACAATCTCCGCTACGCCACCTGACCGCCCTTCCATAAATCCATTTTGTTAGATCCAGCACTGAATGTATCTTGTGATTATTAACAATTTTTTACGACGACAACAAGTCAACAACTATTAGCATTAGTTATTTCCTGGTTGGCGTGATTCCGGACGTGATGTCAAACGAATTAATCAAATCAAATCAAATTTATTTGACAACACACGTTAATGTCCCCATGGGCCGGACACTTCTTCTTTAAACAAGTCAAGAAGAAACATCACAATAAATCAAGAACAAATCAAAAACACCATGAAGTCCAAAACATTTTAAATAAATAAAATAAATGAATGCAACACTCGCAGACATACCCCACACGAAGGTAAGGAAAAACTCACTAAAACCTAGCAATAGGAAAAAATGCACCACAGGCAATGTGGAGGAGAGAAACCTTAGAAGGGCCGTTCAAGGGGCAATCTCCCTTCTTAGATGTCCGTGATAGTAGTGTTGCAATAAAACAGGCGAAACAGTTGGTAAGCATATGATGCACACATATGTGTAATGAAACACAGATAAGTGCATGCAATAGCAACTGAACTGTTATGGTTTGTAACCGACCCCAATCGCACAACACAAGACAGGTATGAGAGTAAGCCAAGAACTGGGCATTTATTGAAACACACAGAAAAACGGAACTGTCCCTTTAAGGGAGAACACAAATTACTGGATAACAAGAAGGGAAAAGGTACAGTGCCTTTAAGAGGCGAGCTGGCTAAGGGGAAGGCTAAGGGAAGGCTAACGGAACAGGGCCGGGGCAAGGGACAAGGCAGGAAACAGGGAGGACTAGGAGGACTGGACAGGGAGGACTAGGAGGACTAGAGAGGGGAAACAGGGACAGAGGCCCGCGGAGGCGGGCTGGGGACAGGGAGGACTAGAGTGGGGAAACAGGGACAGAGGCCCGCGGAGGCGGGCTGGGGACAGGGAGGGCTAGGAGGACAAGAGAGGGGAAACAGGGACAGAGGCCCGCGGAGGCGGGCTGGGGAGAGGGAGGACTGGAAGGACTAGACAGGGAGGACTAGAGAAAACAGGGTAAGGCCTTGGAACAGGGCGAGGGCTGGAGCTGCTTAAAGGGGCAGAGAAAACAGTCAAAGCCTGGGATACAAGCATTAATGAATGTTGCTGCTCTGCAGCTTCTCCCGGGATGGTTAGTCTGGGGAAGCAGACGGTGACGTCAGAGCCGCTCTGCAGACTTCTCTCGGCAGATCTCCGAGGTGGTAAACGGGACCGAGAGGGAGAGAGGGAGCGGGTTAGCTCAGAGTACAGTTGGGAACAGAGCAGGTGACAGGAGAGGTGACTTGTCCCAAAAACAGAGTAATCCAAGTGACTGAATCTTCGGTGTATATACACACTGTGAGTAACGTTCCAAACACAAATCCACGTGATAGAATCTTCGGTGCAAATAAACACTGTGAGCGAAGTCCCAAATACAAATCCAAGTGATAATATCTTCGGTGTGCAAACACACAGTGAGCGATGTTAAGGCCAAATATTATCCCAATGAACAATCCAAAAAAGCTGAACGCTGGGTGAGTGACAGTCTGACAAAAAGCAGGATATCTTCAGTGTCATTAAACACACGAAAACTAATAGGATCAAAGACAGTCATAAAAACTCACCCAGGCGCTGTGCGTAAAGAGAGTAGGATCAAAACGGGGCGAGCGCGTCGCCACGGGGAACGGGTGTCCAAGCGGAGGTCTGAGTGGTGTGCGACTGCTTGGAGTACGCGCCGGTACGAAGGGCGCATCTGGCGCGGAGGTCTGAGTGGTGCGCGACTGCTTGGAGTACGCGCCGGTACGGAGGACGCATCTGGAGTGCGTCTGAATGCGCGTCAGGAGTGAAGAGCGCGTCAGCGCGGAAGAGCGCGCCGGCTCGGAGAGACGCATCCTCCCGTAGAGTATTAGGAAGCGATGCGCGTCTGGAGTGAAGAGCGCGTCTGCTGCGCGGAGGTCTGGATGCGCGTCTGCGCGGAAGAGCGCGCCGGCTCGGAGAGACGCATCCTCCCGTAGAGTATTAGGAAGCGATGCGCGTCTGGAGTGAAGAGCGCGTCTGCTGCGCGGAGGTCTGGATGCGCGTCTGGGCGTCTGCTGCGCGGAGGTCTGAATGCGCGTCTGGGCGTCTGCTGCGCGGAGGTCTGGATGCGCGTCTGGACGTCTGCTGCGCGGAGGTCTGAAGTGGAACACTGGAATACCTCCCGTGGAAGTTTAGAGAGCGCAGTCCAGTGTCTCCTTCCAGGCAAACGGAGACAGGAGGCGAAGGCTAGAGTGCATCTCACGCCGGAGATGAAAGCAGCATAACAGACAGAGAACCTCCCGAAGGAGTCTTGGTGATAGAGATATGATACGGAATGATACGGGATGACCCGACAGGAACTGAGGGGAGAGCGAGGTACTTAAAGCCCACAGAGGAACTAATTAGAATGCACCTCAGGTGCGTGAAGGTAATTGATACTTGAAACTAGAAGTGTGTGTTCGGCACAAGACCAATCAAACACATAATGACAGGTAGTCCAAGGGTGTGGCTGCTGAGAGCAAACGAACGCGAGGGTGGGGGCTAGTGAGGTGAGGAGAATGCAATTGATTAACAGAAAACTAAAGGAACAGAGCGAGTAGGCTTAAAGGAACAGAGCGAGTAGGTGAGCAGCGGAACAAAACCTCACATGAACATTTTGAAAGATTGAAAAATAGAGCTGATGGTGGAGGCATGGGGTCGCAGAGAGGGTCGCATCCTCCCGGTCATCATCACGGGACGTCCACCACTCCGGTCATCACCACGAGACAGCCACTCACAAGCAGACAGGGAGACGGGACAGGCGTTAGACAGTTTGCGTGATTGTGATGGGCGGACATAGCAATAGATACATGTGGTAAGCAATGCATATATGTGAATAGAATAGATATATGTAGTAAGCATATTATGTGAATAGAATAGAAGTACTTAACCCAGCAATGAACTCAACGTCTAAACCACGTTGACAGACCACGGACAGAAGACGGTAAGAAGCTGATCCATGGCCTCGTGGTGCACGTAGAACAGTCACTGCAATCTTGGCCAAGACCCTAAGGCCCTTGTTACACACACTGTTTTTGTTTTCGTTTGAATACGTTTTGAATACGTTTGCTGTCCCTATTAGACAGAAATTACGTTTTGGCAGGAAAATGCGTTGCCCTAGCGGGAACGCTGAAAAGGTGTTTTCCTCGCCAAAACTCGCCGACTACGTGTCGTGTAATCTGCGCGGAGCCGTTGTTGCTCAACGCCCATGCGCAGTAGATACCGACACCTGCACGCCCTCACCAACGTCCGGTGACAACAGAGCTATAGCTGCAGCTACCATGTGTTGTCAAGTTATTGTTATAAGGGCCCCAGTCCAAGCTACAACAGTCTGCATTCCCTTAACAATTGTTTGTATTGAGCCGTATTGTATTGTACCCATTCTGCGATTTGTTAAATAAAGTTTACATCCATTCATTCTGCTAGCATTAACGATTGCATGAGCAGCTGGCTAACGTTAGCTACCTACCGTAGCTACCAGACCCTGTTAGCTCAGAGCTCATCTTTCAACATAACAAGCAATAAACAAAATGGCCCAGTCATCTATTCACCTTTGTTTAATACACAAGGCGTTGTCTCTAATGTTATCTAGCTACTGATAGCTCCCGATATCATCAGTTTGGTGCTGGCTGGCTAACGTTAGCTTCTAGCCACAATGCTATACTGTTATAATGGCATATTCCTATCGCGTTAGCATGTAAGCTAACAAAATCAGCGCAGATGAGATTAAACTCTGCTCTTGGTGGTCAATTGTGTTGATGATAGTTTTGTTTCATCAACAAATGAGAGGCAGAACACACAGTGAATGTATCCGTTTTGTTTATTGCACTTTTATTACACTTTGCTGAAAAATAAGTGCTGCATTGGCTAAATAGCCAAGGCATTTAAAGATGGCGGCGTGTTGACATTTCTTTGCAGGAAGTGTATTGGCACATTCAAGTTCTGATTGGTTGAAAATTGCCTTCATGTTCGCCACCTACTGCTACTGCTTTGGCAGTGTACTACATCACTGTGCTCAGGTGACAAAACGAAAGTTCTCAGGTTGCAAAACGAATGTGTGACTCGCCTACCGCTACGTTGCGACCTGGAAAAGCGAAACTCATCTGAAAACTAAATGAAAACATCAGTCAGTCTAACCGCAGCCTAAGACATCCACGCGTTCAGCCAATAGACTATTTGTTTTATTAGTGTGACTTACGTATGATGAAAGCACGTTAGGGCTTGCACTAAAATAACCCATAGAAATGCATTGGAGGTCGTGGTATTTGTAAAATAAATGCCAACACATGAATGTACGAGAGGACTGAGGGGCAACCGGCAGCCAGAGAGAAGTCGCCCATGGATTTTGAGATTCATTCCAGGACAAAATTAGATGCTGCGGCCGATTGGACTATGATATTCAGAGGCAGGATTTAAAAAAGTATTATTATATTTATCATACATCATCATAATTTTTTGGGGGGAGGAATGTAAAAAAAAAATATATATATATATCGCCTGTAGCAGGGCGGGCGATGCACAAATCGCCATAATCAGTCAGCCGCCCCTGAATAATTGATTCAAGTCCAAGGTGGCACCCTTCTCCTTCATTATATCTGCCTTCATTGTTGCAGGGTCTGTGTTGCTGAATCCAGGGGGAGACTTGATAAACAAACAGGGTGATCATGTAATTGATTAAGTTTCTTGAGTTAGTACGTCCAGCAAGCAAGGTACATGTTCTGATCATATCAAATGGCATATGTTATTTTACATCTTTTAAAACCACCATATTGTTTTATTGAAATAAATAAAGGGATATCTCTGATATTTGGAACCCTAGCCCTATTTACTACTTACTGATGAATACTAATGTATTCATTAGGAGGAGAATCTTTTCTCATCACAATCCATGCTGTTCCTCAATCAATCTAGCTCCAGCTAGTCAACCACAAACCACACAGTCAATGGGGTCAACTGCTCCTGTCAACTGTCTGTACAAACTGACTGAACCTCACTGAAATATACTTCACAGTACACACAGCATAGATTTCAGTGACCTTCAGGAGCATGGCCCCATTTTAGTTTGTGGCTAACTACCCAGAGCTAGTATGAGAAACAGCATGGTGTTAGATTCTGATCAATCGGCCAGTATCACATCTTTTTGTGTTATCATCTCTCCATCCACTCCCTCTGCGTTGTGTATTTTTTTTTTTTTTTAAACTTTATTTTTTAGCGTTTATCGCTTTCCTGGTCAAGCATGACCGACAGTTGTAGGGTGAAACGGGAGAGAGAGCAGGGGGAGACATTCGGCAAATGACGGCGAGTCCGGGAATCGAACTCGGAGTCAACCAGATCCGTGACGCAGCACGGAGTCCCGCGACGCAGCGCGGTAACATGGTGTGCTACTGGAGCACCCTGCGTTGTGTATTTTTAATGGTCCTGACGTCTCATATACTGGCTGTACAATCTTATCATTCCCCGTTAGTGCAATCCGCAAACCATAATAATTCTCCACCTTCGTAAGAATTCGACACTCGACACAGCGTAATACCTTACAAGGAGAAGCATTGTTTATTTTCATAAACAGAAACCTCATAATCAGATGGGAACCAATTCGTATTGTCCTTGTAAGATCTATTCTAATGATCTTTTGGTGTGTTCAGTCTATCGTCCTTCTGCTATTCAGTCCAATAGTGGTCAGGCCTGGTCGTTAGCCAAGACCATCCTTGTGTTAGCCGAAGCTAATGATGATGTGGCATCCTTTCCCCCCCCCCCCCCCTCTCCGTGATGAGAGGAGAGAGTCTTTTCTGTGTGATCTCAGTCCTAGTCAGATTGTAGTCTGCCCTTAGTCGCTCTTGGTCTGGCTTACACCCGGAACCACTGTCAGCTTTATAGGATCTTCATCATAGCAACGACGGCCCGCCCCTCTTCTGGTTGTCATGCGACGCGCTGTCATGACAACTGCTTTAACCTTTACACACATCAAAACGTTTCATTACTGTCAAAACCTCCATCGCTCTGCTCCTGTGTCTCCTGCCACTGTATCAGCTTGTTGTGTCCTAGATCGGAATGTCAACATGCCGCTCGGTCAGTGTGCTGCTATTCAGTGACTCCTGCTCGCTCTGAACCACCTCTTCCACCACCCTCTGCTAAGGCAAGCCATGCACATTTCGATCTCTCTGACCCGGCCCCCTTTAGATGCTCTCATCTCCCCCCAATCTATACATCACATACATTGAAAAACACCCAAAAACACCTGTTTCTTTCATTCCCCCCTTGATTCTTAATCAACCTTCAGAATCATAAATCATTATTTGGTTTTTCAATTAATTATCCCAAAAATAGACTGTGGTTGAAGCAAACCAACCTCATCTCTCGTGCACAAGAAATGGCCCACGGTCAACCCAGTGATCTTGCTGTCTGATGTCTGTTTGCGCCCCCCTTCGTGCACAAAGGGAACCGAAACAGACCACCAAAACCAACAACATCCAACGACTCATAACAATTAGGGCCCCTCTGTCTGCTCCCAATAATTCTATCCTGTTGTTTTACTGTTTTCCCTCTTATCTACCTTCTATATATATATCCTTCTATACATATATCTTATATATGAATCCTCCATTTATATCTCATACTCCTATCAATTATTATCAATGAACACAGGACTTCTCGTTGTTGTCTCATCTCTCAATCTCCTGATTGACTCTGAAAGGAAGTCCCTGTTTGTCCATGATTCATTCAAGACACCCGCCCATGCTCTGTTGTTTCAAAACGCCTCGAAACAGCGTCTCCGCAGGAAAGCCCCCTCCGATGTCCGCCTCGTTCTCCCCTGGGCAACACCGCCTGCGACCGCTGGACTCCGCCCCGTTGGCCGTCTCCGCCCCCTGTCGGTCATCTTGGTTGAGGGTCGTCTCCACCGCCGTCGGTCCTCTCCAGACTCTGAAAGCAGAAACACCACGCCAGCAGTTTTCTGTACACTCGACCCTGTGTTTTCTATTAGTCTACCATGGCTTTGGGCCTGCAGCTCGTTCCATGGAGTTATCTCCAGTTCTCTATATATTTTTCCTCTGCAAGCCCCTGCCATGGCCATGCCCTTTCAGACTGTTGGACGGTGTGAGTGTCCTACAGCCCCCTAGTCTACCACCTTCTCAACACCTATTATCTGTCCTACAGGGCGGTTCCCTGTTTGTCGTCTTCCGTCGTGACACCAGCAGCTGACCGATTCCCACTTCCGTCGCCCTATCTCTTCGTCCCACGATTGGCCCCCAGCGTGCGCCAGTTCTGTCTGGTGACCGTGTCTTCTGAAGACTCTGCCTATTTATCAGGTGTGAGAAGGTGCAACTGGAGATCAAACTCCCTCTTATTTCATAATTAACCTATTTAATTAAACTGCACCTAATCTCTCTGTGCAATTCTTATTTAACCCATTGTATAATTAAACTCTATTTAATTAACCTGTATATCTATATTATTATTATAATAACATACGACAGAGCATCGCTCTAACATACAACAGAGCAGTCCGTCGCTCTCAACACCCACAGAGCTGTACGTCGCTCTCTCCTAAACGGGGCAGTTTCGTCGCCCTGGAGCTGTCCGTTGCTCTACCTCACACAGGGCAGTTTCCGTCGCCCTGGAGCTGTCCCGTCGCTCTATCCTACACGGGGCTGTTTCCATCGCCCTCGAGCTGTCCCGTCGCTCTATCCTACACAGGGCTGTTTCCGTCGCTCTGGAGCTGTCCCGTCGCTCTATCCTACACAGGGCTGTTTCCGTCACCCTGGAGCTGTCCCGTCGCTCTATACTACACGCTTTGAGTTCCTTTACAAAGTTCTCACATATACCACCGTGTATACCCACAAGCAGTTGGTAATTTGAAAAAATATAACTCCTTAATTAAATTAAACTCTCCTAACTGGAAACACTAGTATTACTATGAAAATAGGACCCTTTTTGTACTCACTCTGGAGTCACTCCCCCACCCGCTACCCTACATGGTCGTAGAGACCTATATCTAAATCGTAGAGACCTATATCTAAATATTCCCCTATGGGTAATGAAAACTCCCCAGCACTACCCCCCCTCCGCCACCAGGTGGCAACCTACTCCTTCTCTATTTGCCTGCATTATCCCACTGCCCCCCCTGGATGGCGGCCAAACTCAGTCAGTATTTTAGTTGACGTGTCACTCTCTGACTCTAATCCGTTAGCCTCCTCGTGGCTCTGCGGCCACCTTGTCTCGGTGCAAATTTGTTGACATTTCCTCTCATCTTATCTCGCTCATCCTCCTCATGGCTCTTTGCGGCCATCTTGTCTCTGTGCCTAATGGCTAGACTCATACACACTGGTACAATCTCCTTTCGACTTTCCTCCTGTCATGAAGACAGTCCCGCCATAAAAAAATTTCGTCTGGTTCAAGCGTTCCCCCCCATTTCTCCTCCTGCATTTACACTCCCAACACCAAAAACCGTGCAGCCTGCCTCTCTCTCGCCAGCACTCCTTCTGCACCGGCCCCATTTTGTTTTTCATTCTCTGTAGATAAAAACCCCTCGGTTTTCAAAACAAACACTCTGCCTGTGCCAAAACACCTTATTACAGCTGGCGTTCTCTCTGTGTCAAACTAAATATGTTCACGGATGCACTATTGTTCGTTTTTATTTGGCTTAAAGATCAAACAACCACGTGCGTGCAAATTAACTCACATTCTTTCTCCAGCCACTGTTTGCTCGCTCCTCATGACCGCTCAAATCGACTCTCTCCCATGGTTGGCTGGCCTCGCTTGCCGGCTTGGCTCGAGTCCATGATGGCTGTTGTTCACTTGTCACCGCATTGAAAAGTCTGTTTCCGTTGTTCTTATCTTTTGCAAATCCGGGTCACGGCACCAACTGATTGATTGATTGATTGATTCTGATCAATCGGCCAGTATCACGTCTTCTTGTGTTATCATCTCTCCATCCACTCCCTCTGCGTTGTGTACTCTCATATACTGGCTGTACAATCTTATCATTCCCCGTTAGTGCAATCCGCAAACCATAATAATTCTCCACCTTCGTAAGAATTCGACACTCGACACAGCGTAATACCTTACAAGGAGAAGCGTTGTTTATTTTCATGAACAGAAACCTCATAATCAGATGGGAACCAATTCGTATTGTCCTTGTAAGATCTATTCTAATGATCTTTCGGTGTGTTCAGTCTATCGTCCTTCTGCTATTCAGTCCAATAGTGGTCAGGCCTGGTCGTTAGCCAAGACCATCCTCGTGTTAGCCAAAGCTAATGATGAATTGGCATCCTTCCCCCCCCCCCCCCCCCTCTCCGTGATGAGAGGAGAGAGTATTTTCTGTGTGATCTCAGTCCTAGTCAGATTGTAGTCTGCCCTTAGTCGCTCTTGGTCTGGCTTACACCCGGAACCACTGTCAGCTTTATAGGATCTTCGTCATAGCAATGACGGCCCGCCCCTCTTCTGGTTGTCATGTGACACGCTGTCATGACAACTGCTTTAACCTTTACACACATCAAAACGTTTCATTACTGTCAAAACCTCCATCGCTCTGCTCCTGTGTCTCCTGCCACTGTATCAGCTTGTTGTGTCCTGACTCTCTGACCCGGCCCCCTTTAGATGCTCTCATCTCCCCCAATCTATACATCACATACATTGAAAAACACCCAAAAACACCTTGTTTCTTTCAATGGATTGTGCTAAGAACGGATTCTGCTGATCAACATCATTGGTCAGTAGGAAATAGGGCTAGGGTTAGAAGAATCTGAACTATCCCTTTAACTCTTTGAGCGCCACGCCCTTTTCCCATCTTTACTTAATGGCGGCAGCGTTATTGACCATTTCAGCGATGTTTGCAGACCCATCGTGTGTTCTGTATTATAGCTATGGAGACAATAGTATAATAATAATAATAATAATAATAATAATAATAATAATAATAATAATAATAATAATAATAATAATAATAATAATAATAATAATAATAATAATAATAATAATAATAATAATAATAATAATAATAATAATAATAATAATAATAATAATAATAATAATAATAATAATAATAATAATAATAATAATAATAATAATAATAATAATAGATTCAATTTGTACCGCACTTTATATTTGTGAAAATCTCAAAGTGCTACAAAGGTAAAAAGTTAAATGAATAAAAACAATTAAAATTAATAAAACAACCAATGAAAATGGAAGAAACATACAGCCTAAAATCTAAAAATAAAAGTAAAAATAAAAGTAAAAGAATAATTCAGGCAAATGCCTTGTTAAAAATAAATGTTTTTAGGCCCCTTTTAAAAACCTCAACGGACTGTGGTGCTCTCAGATGGTCGGGGAGGGCATTCCACAGCCGAGGAGCAGCTGAGCAGAAGGCCCGGTCGCCCATTGTGAGGATTGGTTCATTCCCCGCCACACGCTCCGCTCCTTTAAGGTACTGTGTTGATTGATGCATTCCCCGCCACATGCTCCGCTCCTTTAAGGTGCTGTGTTGATTGGTGCATTCCCTGCCACACGCTTTTGGAGCAAGTATCAATTCCAGCGCGCACCTGTCATAGTTTTTGATTAGCGCCCCAGAGGCTTTTTATACTGGGACTTCCCTTCAATCGATGTCGGGTCGTTTTGGAATACAACTGCTTTTGCCTGTTTTTTCCCCGTTGCTGTGCCTCGTCTTCTTTCCCTCCAGGACTTTCTGTGGAGATCCGCTGATGAGAACCTTGTTCCCCGTTTGGAGCTGCGCCTCGTTTACCCGCTTTACGCGTTTGCGCTTGGGTGAGTTGGAACCAAACCCCTCTGGATTATTCTGTCTGTGTGTGTGACGAACACCGAAGATTATCATTTTTGCTTGCACTGGACTCAGTTGAAGTGTGTGTTTTGAAGAGACACTGAAGATATCATTTCTGTTTGCACTAAACTCAGCTAACTTGTGTGTTGTGGAGAACACTGAAGATTGTTACTGTTCATTGGTTCTGGACACAGCTAAGGGAGGAGGGAACCACACTGCCTCTGTGTTTCATTGGACTGTTATTGATACCTCTCTCTCTCTCCGTTGTCCACCTCGAGTGAAAGCTGGGAGTATCTGCAGAGCCGCTACAATGTCAAATACCGATTCCCCACCGCTATCACCAGGAGGATCTGCAGAGCCGCAGAGAACTCTGCCGATGGCAGTCTCCCTTGTTGTTTCATACTTGTTACTTTACCCCTTTTGTGACTCTGTAAATAAATACGCCCTAGTATTTGGCTAACTCTGAACTTCCTGTCTGTGCCGTGCGATTGAGGTCGGTTCAAACCCTAACACCCATGGTGCGAAGGTGTGTCCTGTGTATGGGTTGGAGTATGTTTGAGTATCCGGAGCGGAAGAAGCGGGTGGAGGTCGGGGGAGCGATGAGTTCCTTTAGATAGGAGGGGGCGTTGCTGTGGATGCACTGATGGGTGAGGAGGGAGACCTTGTATTCAATCCTGGAGGAGACAGGGAGCCAGTGTAGGGAATGGAGTATGGGTGTGATGTGTTCATATTTTCGCACTCTCATCAGGATCCTAGCAGCACAGTTTTGGATGTACTGGAGCTTCTGGATGCTCTTGCTAGGGATCCCGATGAGCAGTGCATTGCAGTAGTCAAGCCTTGAGGAGACAAAGGCGTGAACAAGCTTTTCCGCATCTGGCAGGGTGAGTGTGGTACGGAGTCTGGCTATGTTTTTAAGGTGGAAGAATGAGGTTTTGCACAGGTGTTTCATGTGGGAGTCAAAGGTCAGGTGGGGGTCCATTTTTATGCCCAGTTTGGTTATTACAGGTGAGATGGGGAGGTTCTGGCCGGAAAAGGTGATGCTGGTTATTGGGGATGATTTGATCTGGTGTGGGGTGCCGATTAGAATGCCTCTGTTTTGGTGCTGTTTAGTTGTAGGAAATTATGACCCATCCATGCCCTTATCTCCTCAAGGCAGGTGGTCAGTGTGGATGAAGGTGATGACGGTGGTGACGGTGGTGATGGTGGTGACGGTAGGGGGGCAGAGGGTAGTGGGGCAGTCCTGAGATAGAGTTGGGTGTCATCAGCGTAGCAGTAGAAGGATATCCCATGCCGGCTGATGACACGACCAAGGGGGAGCATATATAGTGTAAAGAGGGTGGGGCTGAGGATGGAACCTTGGGGGACGCCGCAGGTGACAGGCTGTGTCCAGGAATTTGCGCCTCCCAAGGAGACACGCTCAGTTCTGTCTGTGAGGTAGGAGGTGAACCATTGTAGTGCAGAGTCGGAGAGTCCTATGGACGAATGAAGCCGGTCCAGGAGGATGGTGTGGTCGACTGTGTCGATGGCTGCTGACAAGTCCAGGAGGATGAGGAGGGAGGGGTAACCATTGTTAGCAGCCATCAAAAGGTCATTAGTGACCCTGACCAGCTCTGTTTCTGAGTATGGCTCATAGGCAGGCATTGTTCATAGTCCATCACTGACTAACCAGTTCATTTTTACATACTGTAGTTTGTGCACTATTACACGCTAAACATCGCCCCTTTCCAAAATAATCCAGTCTTTTATCATAGATTGCGCGATATGACGCGTTATATGCAATATGCACAAATCGTTCTGGCTGATCACCTGAAACCCCAAATACTTCCAAATCAAAGGTATATACCATATACATATGTGTCTTCACAAAATCATCAAGGGGGGGGGGGTAGTCTTACTCCGAAAATGCGATCGTTACAAAAAGCTTGGTTTAGGTCCTGTTATGTACCATGAGCCTGATCACTCCTGTGTCACTGCCTGATCACTGCTGTGTCACTGGGCATACAGGTGAGGGCTACTAATTAGCTAATTGCTGCTGATTGGTTACCTGCTGGCATGGTTAAAACCAGGCCTTCAGACACACATGCAGGTCTGTCTGTGGTTAGAGGGAGAGTTGTCACATTCTTCCAATCCTTGTACTTTAAGTTTATACCAGTAATTCCTTGTTAGAGTAGCATTTTGAGTTTGAGCACAGGTTTTGGTGTTGGTTTGCACATAGGTTGCGTGCCTTTGAGCCAGGGTCGTAACAGTTGGGGGCTCGTCCGGGATAGAAATTGTTTGGTGTTTTTTTTTTGTGTTGCATGGTGTGTCATGGTGCTATGGTTTGGGTGGTGTTCGTTACATATTGTGTAACGTGGGGGCTTGAGCCGTTTCATCGAACAGGTGAGTATGCCTTATTTGTTTGTAATTTGATGTGACTACTTATGCTGTTAAAATATATAGTTTAGTGGGCACCACATGTAGATAGGGACATTATTTTCTGGTTGTTGGTTAGCTTCCTGTGCACCACATACTCCTGGGGCAGTCAGGGAAGTGATTATCACCATCTACTTGTCTGGTACCATACCATGTACTGGACGGGTGGATGGTCAAATATGATCTTTGGCTGGTAGCAGGTGTGGTTGAAGATGGTTAGGTCTACAGGGCATTAGCTTAAGGGTAGGTAGATTAGGGGGCCAGAAAACACAGGTAGTGTGGTAGGGCCTGATTTAGTGTTTCTTAGGGTAGACATGTGGTGGGCCGGTTTTGACTGCAGTTTAGATGTAGAAGCGTAAGTGGTCATATCAGGTTAGAAGGCGCACCTGTTTGTATTTGTTTGTTTTGGGTGTTTGGTTAGCATACCTGTTAGCACCTGACCTCCTGCGTGTATGACACGTCTATTTATTTCAGGGTGGTTGTTTTTTATTTAATTTTTTGCAAATTAGAAAGGTGCGCTCAGTAGAGCACACATTTCCACCGCGTCCCTTTATGGTTATTAGTATTGGCATTAGCATTCTTTATGGTTCTTCAGTGGTTCTTCAGTGGTTCTGTAGTGTGTCTTCAGTGGTTCTTTAGTGGTTCTTCAGTGGTGCTTCGTGGTTCTTCGTGGTTCTTCAGTGTTTCTTTAGTGGCTCTTTGGTGGTTCTTTAGGTAGATTGTGTGTGTGCTAGGGTGCTTTTGGCCGTTTTTTTTGGTGACTCTAAGGTGGGCAGGGTGTGGCGCTGGTGCAGTAAAGATGGCTTCCATCAAGGACTTTGTTGATCACCCGTCTCATGACATGTTGGAGAGGTTTTCCAAGGAACAACTTCTAGAACTTGCTGTACACTACAGGGTAGAGCTTACTGCAAGTGAGAAACGTTTGAAGCCAACTGCCTTGAGTGCTTTGAGGGTGTTACTCATTAGAGAGCAGGTGCTTGTGGCGAGGGTGGAGGAGCCTCCTTTGTCTGACGTGTCTCCGCTATTATCTGGTGCAGAGGGTGAGTGGAGGATTAGAGAGTTGGAGTTTAAGGAAAGACAGCTACTACAGGAGCGTGAGAGAGGAGAGAGGAGCATGAGCGTGAGCGTGAGCTTAAGGAGCATGAGCTTAAGGAGAGGAGAGAGGAGCGTGAGCATGAGCATAAAGAGAGGAAAGAGGAGCGGGAGCTTAAGGAGAAACAAATGTTGCTGGAGCACGAGCGTGCGCAGAAGGAGCTTGAGTATAAGCATGCTGCCTTGCAGGCTGGTGCTCTGCATTCAGAGTCAAGTTCCGGTTTTGATGTAGGCAGGAATATTAGGATGGTGCCTCCATTTTTTGAGAAAGAGGTGGAAAGATATTTTCCCCTTTTTGAACGGGTGGCAACCACATTGAAGTGGCCTGATACAGCCTGGACACTGCTGCTGCAATGTGTTCTTGTGGGTAGGGCACAAGAAGCCTATACTAGTCCCTTGAACAAAGCGCTGACTATGAGCTTGTTAAAGCTTCCATATTGAGGGCTTATGAGTTGGTCCCCGAGGCCTATCGTCAGCGTTTTAGAGCCTATCGCAGGTCGGAAGGTCAGTCTTATGTTGAATTTGGAAGAGAGAAGGAGAACCTGTTTGACAGGTGGTGCACTTCTCAGAAAGCAGAGTCAAGAGAACAGCTTAGGCAGTTGATTCTCCTAGAGGAATTTAAAAGATGTGTTCCTGATACCGTTTCCACTCATCTAAACGAGCGTAGAGTATCGAAGATAGGCGACGCCGCTGTCTTCGCTGATGAGTTTGTGTTGACACACAAGTCCGTTTTTTTGGAGGACTACCGTGTTGAGTCCAGGGATAGGCGTCCTGTTCAGGGGGGCCGTTTCCCAAAACCTGTGTCTGCTGGTCAGTTAACTTCACCTCCTAGGCGGGGTGGTTCTGCTGGTGCATTCCCAGAAGGGATTATCTGTTTCTACTGTAAAGAACCTGGTCATATCGTTGCTGGGTGCCCGGTGCTTGAGCAGAAAAATTTCAGAACGGTGGCTCTGGTAGAAACCATATGCAGAGCACCTTTGCCAACGTTAGATGGTGATGGGGGAAGTATCAAACGTGTGGACAAAGAGCTCGAGGGTTCCTCAAGATTTATGATGGATGGATTTGTTTCCCTGACTAATGCACTAGAGTCCAAACAGGCTATAACAATTTGGAGAGATACCGGTGCTTTTCAGTCCCTCATTCTGGAGGGGGTTTTGCCGTTTTCAGAAAACTCTTCTTTGCATTCCGGTGTCGTTGTTCGGGGCTTTGGGGGTGGATTTGTGGATGCACGTTTGCATGAGGTCACGCTCAATTCTCCCTTAGTATCAGGCAATGTTGTTGTGGGGGTATGTTCTCACATTCCCATAAGAGGGGTGTCCTTCATTCTAGGGAATGATTTGGCTGGTGACAAAGTGTTGGCTACTCCAGTTGTAAGTCCCATTCCTGTGGTTTCTGAGGTCCCTACTGAGCTGGCACAGAAACATCCAGGAGTGTTCCCTGTGTGTGCTGTGACACGGGCAATGTCAAAGGACAAAAGTGATGTTGTTGATACTTCGACTTGGGACATTACACTTGGTGACACATTCTTTGTTGAATTGAAAAGTGTACCTGTTGAGAATTTTGGAAAACACACTGTGGATGTACCTCTGCATAATGATTCTCTTGATTGTGCCTTTGTGTTAGGCCCGGTGGTGAAACCAGGGTTGACATGCGTGCCGGAGAGGCATGTGGTAGGAGATGATCTGGCAGCGCAGTGTCTCAAGGTCTTCCCAGCCTGTACGGTGGCTGGGGCCATGAACGAATTGGAGGATGAGTGTGGGAAGGATGCTATGAGAGGTGCTGTTGATTCATGTGACACCGTTCTAGTTGAAGGGGCTACTAGGCCTGACTTAGGCTGCCAGCCTTCCCGCAGTAGCTCTATTGTCCCTAATGTTTCACTTGTGGGCAGGGATGGTCCCAGTATGTCAGTTGATGATTCTGACATGGATCCACGTGTCCACACTGATTCTCTGCCATGCACTAGGTGTGATGGTCAACCTAGTTACCTGTGTCCTGTGGAGCAGGAGCCGCCTTCGCGACCTGGTCTGTTGAGTGGCAGCCATTTTGATCAGGACAATGTTATTTTGTGTGACGCCATTTTGGATGGTGTTCCAGGCGCTTTTGTGACTGACGTATTGCCATGTTCCAGGGACGGTGGGGCTGTGTCTGAGGCGGTACATGCTACTCTGGATGTTCACGGTTTGCAGTATCCTGAACTGCCAGTGCCAGGTGGGATGGATATGGGCGTGGTGGTGGTATCCGAGATCTATGGTTTTTGTTTTTCTGTGTTCTGTCCTGTTGAGCGCAGTGAGATTAGTTCTCAAATTGATTTTGGTTTGCAGTCTATTTTTGACAGGTCGGTATCGGTGGAGGGGCCTGTTGACAGGGAGCATACAACACGGTTGGTGGTCGTGTTCGACAGGGGCCGGCCCGTAATCGCGGTTGTGGTAGTGGCCCTGACGACTAATGGGTCACAGTTGTTTTTTTTTGTTTATGGGTTTGATGTGTTGTGGTTGCCTCTTGGGCAACCAGTTTGGTGGGGGAGGTGTTATGTACCATGAGCCTGATCACTCCTGTGTCACTGCCTGATCACTGCTGTGTCACTGGGCATACAGGTGGGGGCTACTAATTAGCTAATTGCTGCTGATTGGTTACCTGCTGGCATGGTTAAAACCAGGCCTTCAGACACACATGCAGGTCTGTCTGTGGTTAGAGGGAGAGTTGTCACATTCTTCCAATCCTTGTACTTTAAGTTTATACCAGTAATTCCTTGTTAGAGTAGCATTTTGAGTTTGAGCACGGGTTTTGGTGTTGGTTTGCACATAGATTGCGTGCCTTTGAGCCAGGGTCGTAACAGGTCCTGTAAAATACGACACTGAACACGTTACAGAAACATGTTTCAGGTTCGGTAAAATAGACATAGAATATACCTTACCGTAGCCAGAAGGTACTCCAAAAAGAATAATTCCAATGATCCCATCGGCGATCGTTTATATGTAATTACTAGGGGTTTATCGCGTTAATTAGATTAATTAATTACACAGCAAATGATTGCGTTATGAAAATTTACTAAACATTTATTTAAAAACAAAATAGTTAATTTTTATTTTTTATTTTATTTTTTATTTACACATTTTTTTATCTCATTCATTCCATAAGAACGTAGAATACACATTTACAGACTTTTTTTTTATATGGTCCATTTTCATGTTCTTTGTATCTGATTCTAGGGACATCTATGGATCTCAGGTAATGTATTCCCAGTGTCAGAAATACTGTGTCTGTTACTAGGCTTGATTAAATTGTAATGAACCAAATGAGAATATCAATTAAATTCTTTTTTATCTTTGACTGTGAATAACACCATGCTAAAATTGATCAGACCTGAAAAATCTAAGGAAATTAATAAATGGAAGATGATTAAACAGTACTGAATTCTGCCATCTGGACACATGCCATTTGAAATATGATTATAGAATACAGAATATCAGGCCTAAAATGGTTATGCGATTAAAATGCGATTAATTAGATTAATTAATTACAAATCCTGTAATTAATTAGATAAATTTTTTTAATCGCCTGACAGCACTAGTAATTACTTGTGTATACGGGAAACTATAGGTTTTGAGGCGAGAAGATCTCCGAGCGATTGCTCTGCAAGAGCTCCTCCCCCTCAGAGCGAGTCAGGACAGAAAGGGATCAGGACAGACACTGTCTGAACTAGACTATCAGAGTTCAAAAGGTAGGTGATACTGCCACCTGGTGAGATTCGATCGTCATTGCAATTCCAACGTAGGCAGATGAGCCGAGTAGCCTCCAGCTGCAACTCCGGAGCGAGCCCCTCACTAGGCGCTGTGGCAGCCACAGCAGTGGCGTCGTTAGCCCTGGGCTTCCGGGGCTTTAGCCCTGGGCTTCCGGGGCTTTAGCCCCGGATGTTTTTCTCCTAGCCCCGGATCTAAAAAAAAAAGAAAAAAAAATTGTTTACATTTCTTTTTTTTTTACTTTTTTTTTTTTTTTATGTCAGCATTCCCATTGTCTGTGCTGAATGTTTGTTAGTGTTTGGTATTTTTTGTTGGTTTTTAGTACTTTTAAACATCCATTTTTAGTAAGTAGTTTTCATTTGATCCTATAATTTTTTCATTCACCGATTTGTGGACTTTTTTTTTAGTGTCCTGAAAGGCGCCTTATAAATCAAATGCATTATTATTATTATTATTATTATTATTATTATTATTATTATTATTATTATTATTATTATTATTATTATTATTATTATTATTATTATTATTATTATTATTATTTAATAATAATAATAATTATTATTATTATTATTATTATTATTATTATTATTATTATTATTATTATTATTATTATTATTATTATTATTATTATTATTATTATTATTATTATTATTATTATCATCCAGGAGGGAAAAGACACTTTGGATAGTAGGGACTGCATCTCTGCCTGTCCTGACCAGGAAACACTTTGCAACTGTGATCTCCTCTGGCAATAGTTGGATATTGTAATGTGTGGCGAGGGGTTGCAGCAATTCCACTGAGAGAAACTGGTCTGAGGCTGGATAACATGCCTGTATGCCTCTCATAAGTTGTTATCCAACTCATGAGAACCTGCTCTCAAGCTCTTGCAGCATTCTGTCGACGACTGGATAGAACAGTCTCTGAGCTGAGGTCTGAGCTTGTGCCACAAGATGACTCAACTACATACTCATCCATCCTTTTCTGCTTCCTCCTTTGGCTGGTAGTATGTTCCTCAATCCAAAGTCCATTACATATGGCCTTTGTCCTGTCATACATGTCCACTGCCATCTCTGAGGTGCGATAACCTTTGAGTGTGTCCTGCACTGTGCTTTTAAATAGTACAGATATTGAAGATGTGCACTTTAACGCAGCAGCACCTGGAGCCATCCATACCCATGTCCAGTGTCCTATAATAAGCTTTAATCGAACCCTGGTTCATTTCCTCGGATAGTCCGGTTGGTTTGGGGTGGTGTGAAAGCTCATTCACTCTTGCAAGTGAACCCTGCTGCGGTTCATTTGAGATGTGAATGCAAAGCGGACCAAAGGCAGGAAAAGACCCAAAAATCTAATATTTTTTTTATGAGAAGACTGAAACATATGTATATAATGAAAAAAAAATCGATTGCCTAAGCATGATTTTGAAAACGGGGCCCGGTGTTTCAAAACACACAATTAGCACAACCACACACACAATTATAAGAACACATCAGATCCTTTGCTAAATTAAACACTTGTCAAAACCATACACTAATTTATAAAAACTACATTTTGACTTAATTCTGTTTGAACCAGTTACACACACTGCTGTGCTTAACCTAAAACACATTTAGCAATTCTACTTCTCAGTGATTAGAGTACTGTAAGTGAAGTACGCAGAGAATGTGCAAATATACAATAAATTCACCAAACACTACACAAGACCAATGCTGTGATGAAAATATAATTTATTTATCTACATATACCCAAATCAATGATGCAGACTGATGAAAAAAATTACATTTTCTCTCCATATACCCAAATCAATGATGCAGACTGATGAAAATATAAATGTTCTCTCCATATAACCAAATCAGTCAACATTTCAACATGGAGAATCACAACAATACATGTCCCAGTTTTCATGCTACTATGTGCATAACACTGTAAGCTCAGCAAATATCAGACAAACATAAAATACTGTATCCAGTACAGGTTAAAATTACAGTAAAACAAAAGAAAATGGGAGAAAATGTATATTTTCATCAGTCTGCATCATTGGTTGTCTTGTGTAGTGTTTGGTGGATGTATTGTATATTTTCACGTTCTCTGTGTACAGTACTGCACTCTCCTTCCATTTTGGTTGAAGACAGGTGAACTCACCTGCTGCATTTTTATAGTGCTTAAACCTGATTGGTGTATCTACAATTAAGCAATGGTGTGTTTGTGCATCTGATGGCTGTGTTTAACCAATTGTGTGGTAATTTGACATTCTGTGTCATAATGTAATGCAAGTGTGTTTAGTGTTTTGCAAATCACTGTGTGTATTGTTTTGCAAAAAGTGTGAGGCTGACATTGTAGGGGTGCAAATCTGGGCCTATATTTTGCTCCTTGAGTGTAAGGTTTTGATAATTGTGTAATACTTTTGATTTGAGTGTTTATGCAATTGAAGAAAACTGTAAAGACTAGAGATGAACTGTTTATTTCTTTTGTACATAGGCTGTGCATATGTTTGTTTGTTTGTTTATTTGCTTATGTGCATGATTCTTAACTGTGTTTTTATTTTGTTATTGGTGTATATGTGTGTATGTATGTACAGTATATGTATATATATTATATATATATATGTATATATATGTGTATATATGTATATTTGTACTCCTGTTGGGGCTTCTTGGACCAGATCAATGTTTTATCTGGCTAAATAAAGGTTATATAAATAAATAAGAAACCGATGATTTGGTCCTGTTAACTTTGAATTTTCTATGGGGACTGCCCAGATCCCTCTCATGGACCTGGACCTCACTTTGAGAACCTCTAATGATTCTAGTTATTCAGTATTCATCTCTAATTACTCTAAAATTGCGTATTTCTGTGTTTAAAAAATTTAAAAAAAAAATAAAGCCCCCAATGTTTTCTAACCCTAAAAACGCCCCTGAGCCACAGAGAGCTTGCGCTGATTGGCGGAGAGTACGGAAGTTTACGTTCTGACTCCTCCCCCGGCTGCACTCATCTACTCTCGTCTACTTTTGAGGCGAGCCGAAATCAATCTCAAACACGCCTAGTGTAAATCAGAACGGAGTTTCTACCTTAGCACGCAGTTAGTTTCTACCTTAGCAAACAACTTTAACAAAGATGGAGAAACGCAATTACAAGGTAAGCCTTTATATATATTACCTTGTATTAATTTATAAGATAAGATCAGATATTCCTTTATTA
>NC_140178.1:52718755-52803755 GCF_963971535.1 Notolepis coatsorum | reverse complement strand
GAGAGAGAGAGAGAGAGAGAGAGAGAGAGAGAGAGAGAGAGAGAGAGAGAGAGAGAGAGAGAGAGAATAGTGCTACAACAGCGCCACACTGTGTGTGAAGTCCTGTTGTCATTGTACCACATGTGTCTGTCGTACTGTGTACTGTATGTGAGGTCCTGTTGTCATTGTACCGCCTGTAAAACCCAGTCAGGTGACCTTGGGTGTCATTGGGCAGCGCAGAGAGCGGACATATCACTAGAGTTATCATGTGGGCGCCACCCAGCACCTCCATTAGGTTAAACAGTGAATTCCAGCTTCCTGGAACCACCCTCCTCTACGCCTCGACACCCTCCACCCTCCGCTACGCCTCTACACCCTCCACCCTCCTCTACGCCTCTACACCCTCCACCCTCCTCTAAGCCTCTACAACCTCCACCCTCATCTACGCCTCTCCACCCTCCTCTACGCCTCGACACCCTCCACCCTCCTCTACTCCTCGACACCCTCCACCCTCCTCTACACCTCGACACCCTCCACCCTCCTCTACTCCTCGACACCCTCCACCCTCCTCTACTCCTCGACACCCTCCACCCTCCTCTACTCCTCGACACCCTCCACCCTCTACACCTCGACACCCTCCACCCTCCTCTACGCCTCGACACGTGACCCTCCACCCTCCTCTACTCCTCGACACCCTCCACCCTCCTCTACACCTCGACACCCTCCACCCTCCTCTACTCCTCGACACCCTCCACCCTCCTCTACACCTCGACACCCTCCACCCTCCTCTACGCCTCGACACGTGACCCTCCACCCTCCTCTACTCCTCGACACCCTCCACCCTCCTCTACACCTCGACACCCTCCACCCTCCTCTACTCCTCGACACCCTCCACCCTCCTCTACACCTCGACACCCTCCACCCTCCTCTACTCCTCGACACCCTCCACCCTCCTCTACACCTCGACACCCTCCACCCTCCTCTACTCCTCGACACCCTCCACCCTCCTCTACACCTCGACACCCTCCACCCTCCTCTATGCCTCGACACCCTCCACCCTCATCAGGCCACCACCTACCAACTCTTTGCCAACAGTACTACTTCAAAATCTATATGTCAACAAATACAGCAACAACATTGCCAGCATTTCCAACTTCAACAGGCCCAGACCTAGTATAAAGTATCCATGATTCTAAGAGAGAGAGAGAGAGAGAGAGAGAGAGAGAGAGAGAGAGAGAGAGAGAGAGAGAATGAAGAGACTTTTAATGTTTCTTAATTAAACATTCCAATTCAAATCCACCAGATCAAAAAATATATATAATAATAATAATACACACACACCTAAAATCAAAACTTAATAAAAAAAAAAAAGACAAACCAAACAAAAGGCTAATCTTGTGCTTTGGTTTTCACTGAACTATACATTTTCTAACACTTGGATTATGGCGTATAGGCCTCTAAGACCCACCTCCTCCTCCGTCTGTCAGTAAGCTACAATCAAGTTCAGTGAAACTTGACACTCAAGCCTGATAAGACGTCGCTTGGGGGGGGGGGGGTTGTGGGTGAGAGAGGGACGTGGAGGCGGGATGGGCGGGGTTAAGGTAAGACAGGGCAATAGGGGGTATCTGCAGAGCCGCAGAGCCAGGCTGGACGGGTTGGAGGCGGGGCTTCGTGGTCTGGACAAGTATTAGTGGTCTGGACAAGTATTTGCACTACTGCGCACCATTTTCAACTTCACTTTCGTCTCGTTGATTGATTGATTGATTGAAAAGTTTATTAACAGATTGCAGAATGGGTACAGTACAGTACAGCTCAATACATACAATTGTTGAATGAATGAATGAATGAAAACTTTATTTAACAGATTGCAGAATGGGTACAATACAGTACGGCTCAATACATACAATTGTTAAGGGGATGCAGACCTGAGAAAGACGTTTGTCTTGTTTCCATCAGGGTCCCCCATTTTCAATTCATATAGACATTTATGACATACACAACATACATGACATTTATGGCATAGGGACATATAGGTATTTAGTACTGATACATTTGTGACATAAGCGGTATTCAAATATACAGTACTGTTACCCCTAGATCCTGACAGAGTATATACATATGATGGGGAGGGGGGACTGTACATTAGGAGGGGGTGGGTGGGTGGGAGGGAAATATACATACGGCGGGGAGGGAATATATACATGCGGTGGGGAGGAGACTGTCTATTAGGAGGTGGTGGGGGTTTTGGGCATTTACGGTGGCCAGTTTAGAATTGCAGCCTATAGGTGCTCTTTAAGAGCGGTTTTGAATGTGGGCAGGGATTCACATTCCTTTACAGCTTGTTAAAGGGGAACTCCAACATTTTGGGAAATTAGCTTATTTAACATCTTCCCTGGAGTTAGACAAGAAGATACATACCTTTTTTGTCTCTGTGCGTGCATTTAGCTTTGGGAATAGACGCTCCGTTAGCATAGCTTAGCTTCATCACTGGAAGTGAGGCAGATCCGTAGCCTTACAGTGCCTTACAGTGTATTGCAAGGTCTGACATTGACCAAACTTGATATGCATGACCTTGGTGGGCTCTAGGTCAACTCCTGAAAAGGGGGTCAATGTCAGACTTTGCAATCAAAAGTTAGGGGGCTAATAACCCTTGCCATAATTTCAGTGCGCCCCCTAACTTTTGATTGCAAGGTCTGACATTGACCCCCTTTTCAGGAGTTGACCTAGAGCCCACCAAGGTCATGCATATCAAGTTTGGTCAATGTCAGACCTTGCAATACACTGTAAGGCACTGTAAGGCTACGGATCTGCCTCACTTCCAGTGATGAAGCTAAGCTATGCTAACGGAGCGTCTATTCCCAAAGCTAAATGCACGCACAGAGACAAAACATGTATGTATCTTCTTGTCTAACTCCAGGGAAGATGTTAAATAAGCTAATTTCCCAAAATGTTGGAGTTCCCCTTTAAGAGGATGCAGACCTGAGAAAGACTTTCGTCTTGTTTCCATCAGGGTCCCCCATTTTCAATTCATCATATGACACACACGACATACAGATAGACAGTACTGCTACATCTATACATTTATGACATACCAGATTTTCAAATATACAGTACTGTTTGTGATACTAAAAAAATCCAGAAAAAGAGTGTATATACAGTTGACATAGAAACTGTGCATTGGAGGAGGTTGGGTAGGTGGGGTGGGGCTGTACATTGGAGGTGGGGGGGGGGGGGGGGTTGGGTAGGGGGGACACACACTGTACATTGGAATACTGACATACATTTGACATAGAAACTGTACATTGGAGGATGTTGGGTAGGTGGGGTGGGGTTGGGTGGGGCTGTACATTGGAGGTGGGGGGGGGGGGGTTGGGTACATTGGAATAATGACAAAGCCATGCTAGTTTACATAGATCCCCCATTTTCAACTTACCTTCCCCCATTTTCAACTTAACTTTCGTCTCGTTTACATAGGTACATAGACAGTAATGTTACATCTAGACATTTATGACATACCAGATCTAGTAATAATAGAGTAAACTTGTACATAGACAGTACTGCTACATCTAGACATTTATGACATACCAGATCTAGTAATAATAGAGTAAACTTAACTTTCGTCTCAGTAACAATGTTCATAAAGTGTTGAGTGCTACAGTGTAGGTTAGTTTATTAGGACAAGTGCATGACAGTAAGGTTAGTTAGAGTTAGATTTTTTTTATTCAGATAATGGTTGAAGAAGTGAGTCTTTAGTCGACGGCGAAATAATAGAGTAAACTTAACTTTCATCTCGTTTACATAGGTACATAGACAGTAATGTTACATCTAGACATTTATGATTAGCCGACGCTTTTATCCAAAGCGACTTACAAGTTCTGTACGACAAGCCATCAGGAAGGGCACAACTCTATCAGCTGAGTAACAATGTTCATAAAGTGTTGAGTGCTACAGTGTAGGTTAGTTTATTAGGACAAGTGCATGACAGTAAGGTTAGTTAGGGTTAGATTTTTTTTATTTAGATAATGGTTGAAGTAGTGAGTCTTTAGTCGACGGCGAAAGATTGGACGGGTTTCAAAAAATTGACTCTTTATACTCTCACGTGCTCCAGTCCACACGCATGCGCATACACATTGCGCACTCCAACACATAGCGAGAGAGCCCCCCCCCCCCTCATCCGCAATACTTGTCCAGACCACTAATACTTGTCCAGACCACGAAGCCCCGCCTCCAACCCGTCCAGCCTGGCTCTGCGGCTCTGCAGATACCCCCTACTCAGACAGGGAGGGAGGGAAGGAAGGAAAGAGAGTATCCGCCCCTCCCTGCATCAGAAATTCAAACTGAGAGGGAGACGGTGAGTAGGTCGCCTCCGCATATTCAGAAAGAAAGCCAAGATCTGGTCGAGCAGGTTCACACACACAAACACACACACATGCACATGCACATACACATGCACACACACACACACACACACACACACACACACACACACACACACACACACACACACACACACAGACCTCATATCGCATGCCAGTGTGAGGCATGGCTCCTTTAAGCACAGCTAAGTGCACAGACAAGTGTAGCGGTGAAATATAATGTGACGTTACTGCCGACTGACTCTGCACTGCAGACCGTCACATGACACCAGACCTGAATGAATGAATGAATGAATGAAAACTTTATTTAACAGATTGCAGAATGGGTACAATACAGTACGGCTCAATACACACAATTGTTAAGGGGATGCAGACCAGAGAAAGACGTTTGTCTTGTTTCCATCAGGGTCCCCCATTTTCAATTCATATAGTGGACAGTGGGTTCCCTTCAACGGGAAGACTATACTGTACATTTCTGGTTGTCATGAGCAGGAAGCGCTGGGAATTTTCTTGGTAATGATGGTCATTTTAGTAACAATGTTTGATATATCATACAAAAACAAAAAAGGAAGATAGAGCCATGGCCACACACACTAATATATATATATATATATATATATATATATATATATATATATATATATATATATATATATACTGGACATAACAGGGCCAACACATCTAATGATATATACTGGACATAACAGGGCCAACACATCTAATGATATATACTGGACATAACAGGGCCAACACATCTAATGATATACAGTATACTGGACATAACAGGACCAACACATCTAATGATATACAGTATACTGGACATAACAGGACCAACACATCTAATGATATACAGTATACTGGACATAACAAGGCCAACACATCTAATGATATACAGTATACTGGACATAACAGGACCAACCTATCTAATGATATATACTGGATATAACAGGGCTGAGAGGGAGACACAGGAGAGAAGGTTCTTTATTAAGACAGTAGGAAGGCTGAGAGTGAGACACATGAGAGAAGGTTCTTTATTAAGACAGTAGGAAGGCTGAGAGGGAGACACAGGAGAGAAGGTTCTTTATTAAGACAGTAGGAAGGCTGAGAGGGAAACACACGAGAGAAGGTTATTTATTATTAAGAAAGCAGGGAGGCTGAGAGGGAGACACTGAAGAGAATGTTATTTATTGAGACAGCGTGAAGGCTGAGAGGGAGACACAGGAGAGAAGGTTCTTTATTAAGACAGCAGGAAGGAGAGGGAGACATAGGAAATAAGGTTATTCAGTAGCACACTTACAGCCTTCTTACATACTGAATACATAGGACCAAGAATGAAACACCCCACACAGAAAGCCTCCCCCAGCTTTACACACAACCCCTTTAAGAAACACCCCACACAGAAAGCCTACCCCAGCTTTACACACAACCCCTTTAAGAAACACCCCACACAGAAAGCCTCCCCCAGCTTTACACACAACCCCTATAAGGAAACACAAAACATTGGTGATTATTTGACATTGTAGAAAAACATGGATGACAGTTTCAGACAAGGTTCTTTATTGAGACAGTACAAGGCTGAGAGGGAGACATAGGGGAATCAAGAGAGACGATTCTTAATTTAGACAGTAGGAAGACTGAGAGGGAGACAGTAGGGGAGACACAGGAGAGAAGGCTCTTTATTGAGACAGTAGGAAGGCTGAGAGGGAGACAGTGTATGGGGAGACACATGGGACAGTGTGTTGAGAGGGAGACAGAGTAGAGGAGACATAGGAGAGAAGGCTCTTTATTGAGACAGTAGGAAGGCTGGGAGGGAGACAGAGTAGGGGAGACACAGGAGAGAAGGCTCTTTATTTAGACAGGAGAGAAGGTTTTAGACTAGCAGGGGTACTTTTGATTCCAGAGGTGGGGGTCTGAACCATTATACCATCTCTGGGCACAGCCAACAAGTCCTTAAATATACAGTATATTGTAGTGATTGTACATAATTCACACAGAACTGTTGTTGGGAATAGTAGTTCCCCCCGAACGATATATAGTGTGGCACTTCCTGCCACCGGCATTCATTCTTACTATCGACTTGACTACGTCGACATTGTTGTTATGCTGATGAATAATAAAGGAGTTAGGTTCAACTTCGAGACACCGCCTTCGACTCCTTTCTCTCAGCGCTAGCCTACAATATAATGTAATTAAATATACAGTATATAATGTAACTAAATATACAGTATATATGTAACGGATGGTATCGTGAAGCGCAGTCAAGAAGGGCTGGGGTGAGTAGCGGTGCTATGGGTTAAACTCACTCTCACATCCTCAAAAGACGCATAGACACTGTACAAAGAAGTGAATTCACCTCTTGGTATAGCGGTCTGTGTTGCTGCCCGCGGTGTGGGAGACCGGGGTTCAACTCCCACTCGGGGCATCGAAGTTTGAGGTGACGTTGTCACAACCGTTACCTATATATAATGTGTATCATTTAACTTCGATAGATCAATGCATCAAGAACGTATTGTGACGAACCTGATAGGATACAGGTTCGCCACGGTTCAAATACAAACAAAAGCGAATGTCCACACAAGAGCAATATCAATCAATACAAGTATTTATTGAATTTATGGTGAATCCAGGGGGAAAAGAAATAGAATGGTCGTGATCCGGTCCGGGGGTCAATAACACAAAACAGGCTCGCGACAGAAAGAGGGATTGTTCACAGTTCAGGGTCGTCGCCCAGTCCAAAAGGTCAGGGGTATCTCAGCCAGTCCAGGGTTCAGTACACAAAGAACACCTTTCTCCTCTCCTCTACCTCCTCTCACCATCGCAACTCTGAACAATAATCTCTCTCTCTCTCTACACCAACACTCCAACACCATACTCCGCTCAACTCAACTCTCTTCATCTCATGGTTAATATAATGTGTGGGATGCTTGTGAGTGCACGTGGGGTGTGTGTCTAGTAATTATGTGCAGGTGTACTATATCAGTAGTAGTACTAATCAGCTAGTGTGTGTGTGTATGTGAGGTGGATGTGCCTAAATGCTGTGCAGTACTAATCAGCTACCTAAGTGACGGCTATATCTCCTTTCCTTCACGTATCCCAAGGAGGGGAGAGGAGATCTGTCACATATCCCCCCTTAGCTCCGAGCCTCTTGGGGCGGACCACGTTCCCAGCGCTTCTCTTCTGGACATGGCATCCGCGTTCCCATGTGCCGCTCCCGACCTGTGGATGACGGAGAAGACAAAAGGCTGTAAGGACAGGAACCAGCGGGTGACCCTATAGCATTGGTGTCCTTGTTACGTGAAAGCCACACTAGTGGTGCGTCTGTGACTAGGGTGAAGCGCCGTCCCGACAGATAATATTTAAGTTCCTCTAGGGCCCATTTTATGGCCAGACACTCCTTTTCTATCGTGGAGTAATTCTTCTCCTGGGGTAGTAACTTGCGACTGATGAGAATCACTGGATGTTCCTCACCTTCTTTTAGTTGTGATAGGATGGCACCCACCCCAGTTTCCGATGCATCTGTCTGCACCAACAGCGGTTGGCTGAAGTCGGGGGTCACCAGCACTGGTTCCGAACACAGCTTGTCCTTCAGCTGTTGAAAGGCCTTCTCTGTCTCCTTTGTCCACAGGATCTTGTCTGGTCATTTATTCTGGGTTAGGTCGGTCAAGGGTGCTGCAAGGGCAGAGAAGTGGGGAACAAAACGTCTGTAAGCTCCGGATGGCCTCGACCTTGCCGGCTTGGGGTTGGATACACCCTCTCCCAATGGTGTACCCCAGGTAGTCTGCGTCCTGTAGGCCCAGGTGACATTTCTTCGAGTTAGCGGTGAGCCCCGCCCCTCTCAAATCCTGTACAACAGCCATGACCTGGCATAGATGTTTTCCCCACTCCTCGCTATGGATAATGATGTCATCGATGTAGGCCGCTGCGTACTCTCGGTGGGGTCAGAGGATCTGGTCCATCATTCTCTGAAAGGTTGCTGGGTCACCATGGAGAAAGGGAGAACAACATAATGGAACAACCCATCTGGGGTAGGAAACGCTGTTTTCTCCCCATCTTCTGGCACCAGGGGCACCTGCCAGTACCCTTTAGTGAGGTCTAAGGTAGTGATAAATCGTGCTTTCCCCAGTCCTTCGTCTACTCTCGGCATCGGGTAGGCGTTGAACTTTGAAATAGCGTTTAGCTTTTCACCCTAGAACCAGTTCCTGCAGAACTATGTGAGCCTTGTAGACATGGGTCTGATATGGCGGCTTGCAACCCCCACACCTGAGGACAGAGATCTAGGAAGCGGAATGGTTCAGAGTACCACTGGATTGACTACCTGCATAAAATGTGCACAATCATCTTCTCACGCCATGCCAATGCTTACCTCATCATTCTCATCAACGACAAGGTATGACCTTCCCATCAGCATCAAGGAAACCCAACCAACCTCAGCACTGGCGTGGCTAATGGAGAGTATGTCTTCAAACATCCAGAAGCAGATGCAATGCTGCTCTCCGCCTATGCATAGGTGGTAACCACCAACTACACTGGACCTGTTGTTCTAGACTGCGGAGACACAGACGTGTTTGTCCAAGCAGCTTATGTCTCGCAACAAATCAGAGGTGATCTGCTGATCAAGCTCAAAAAATGCATTCATCAACATTATTGAGCTTGTTGATAAACCCTGTCAATCATTAGGTGTGTCTAAGCTGCGATGCGTAGAGATTCGTCCAACTTACTCACTGTCTCCATCTCGTGGTCTTCCCATTTTCAACCTCAGCGTCCCTCAATGAATAGCTGGTTTATTGAGGTACAACTGATGTTACCACAATTTATGACAGCTCTCTACTTGAGGCCATGGTTAGACTAGTGTATTTGTGGCGTTTTTTTATACGTTTTTGAATACGTTTCATGTCCCTATTACACAGAAATGCGTTTTTTGGCGTTTTTTTTGTGGATACGGCTGAAACGCTAAATTGTGTTTGCGTTTTGGAGAAACGCTAAAATACGCGCCGACAACAGTGTGTAGTCTGCACGAAGCCGTTGTTGCGAAAACGCCCATGCGCAGTAGATACCATCTGCGTGCCCTTCCGGTGACACTATCCCAAACCAAATAGCTGCAGCTACTATGTGTTGTCAAGTTATTGTTATAAGGACCCCAGTCCAAGCTACAACAGTCTGCATTCCCTTAACAATTGTTTGTATTGAGCCGTATTGTATTGTACCCATATGCAATATGTTAAATAAAGTTTACATCCATTCATTCTGCTAGCATTACCGATGGCACTGCCACTGGATAACATGAGCTAGTGTTAGCCATCAAACCCTGTTAGCTCAAAGCTCCTCTTTCAACTTAACAAGCATTAAATAGCTCCTGATATCATCAGTTTGGTGCTGGCTAAGTAGCGTGAGCTAACGTTAGCTTCTAGCCACAATGCTATACTGTTATAATGGCAAATTCCATTGACGTTAGCATGCAGCTAACAATGCTACCGATCTTTTTTTAGACTAAACTATCCGCTCTTGGTGGTCACTTGTGTTGATGTTAGTTTTGTTTCATCAACAAATGACAGGCAGAACACACAGTGAATGTATCCGTTTTGTTTATTGCACTTTTATTAGGCTTTGCTGAAAAAGAATAGCTGCATTGAGTAAATAGGCAAGATGGTGGCGCCCATAGGCGTCTGCCTTGTTGACATTTTCTTTGCTGGAGCTTCCAGGAAGTGTATTGGCACATTCAAGTTCTGATTGGTTGAAATTGCCTTCATGTTCGCCACCTACTGCCACCTACTGCTTTGGCAGTGTACTACATCAGTGTGCTCAGGTGACAAAAACAAAAAAAAAACGAAAGTGTGACTCCAGGCGCAGGACGTCGCGGCGAAACGCGTATGACAATGATACGAAAATGAAACGAAAGGTGTAACCGCAGCATGAGTAGAGATTGTGTGGGTGTTGGAAAAGCTTTAACCATGAGTATACTTTCACAGTCAGGGAAATGTTTGTACCTTAAGAGTAACTTTTGAGAACCTGTTGAAAACACACTCTACCTAAACCTTTACAATCACCTTCCAGAAAACCCCCTTCTCAGGATAAAATAGAGAATTTTGACGCAATCTCTTAAATACAATGATGCAATTTGTATTCAAGCTTAACAATTTTGGCACATAGGAAAATAAGCCCAGTTGGATTTGAAAGATATGGCTTGTTTTCGTTGTTTATAAAAGGGGAATTGTGTATGTAAATACCTATATCCAGGGCTTCTAAACTGGAGTGGCGATGGCCTGTGTGTTAAACACATGCCTGGTTAAAACAGATGAGTGGAACCACGATCTAGTCTGCCTCTGACTTGGGGGTGGTGGGGGCAGGAGGCCAGCCGGAGAAGTGAGGTTTGCTAGGCGACTTCAGATAGTGGGGGCCGGTCGCCTAGCAACATAGAGCTACATTCCTTAACCTCTTAAGCCCTAGCCATATTTTCTGAAAATGTGCCTAAAAATACATACCTTCCAAGTAAATGGAAGATTACTCCACTTCTACAAGGTCCATTTGCAGGTTCTTAGTATCTAGGGACATCTATGGATCTCAAGGAATGTATTCCCAGTGTCAGAGATATTGTGTCTGTTACTAGGCTTGAGTAAATTGTAATGAATTGTGGAATATTGTGGATATCCTGAAGAATGTTCTCAGTCAACCAAGGCCCAGTTAATAACAAGGTTTATTAACCAGACATAGAAATATACACATAGTATTTAGAGAGAGAATGGCTGAGGCTCTCGCCCCAGGTGATCAGCTGAAATGACCCAGGTAGAGACCACGAATGCTGTTGGGAGGAGCCCTATATAGTTAAAAGGGGGAGGAGGGGGTCCCATTTGATAGGTCAAATGGGTGGGGGGGGACACAGGATAGGGGACAAAGGGGAGGGGAGGGGGGTGTCTTTACATGAGAGTTGGGGAATCAATATATTATTCCACAGAACCAAAAGGAGAATATCAATGTTCTTTTTTTTTATAAATGTTTTTTATTTGACGGTGAATAACACCATGCATGCTAACATTGTCCAGACGGGGGTTTTGTAGATACAGTACAGAATTTTGCCATCCGGACCAGTGTTAATTTCATCAGCTATTTAAAATTTTAGTTTTAATCTTAGTCATGTGTCAAATGCTCTTTTTCATCATATTTATTCACCTTCATCTATTTTTTGTTTAGTCAGTTTTAGTCAACTACAGGTCTGAGCATTTTAGTCTCGATTTAGTCTTTTTTTGTTTAGTCTCGCCACAGTTACAGCCTCATAAATTGGTGTGAGCTTTTTTTTTTTTTTTTTTTATCCACTTTTTCTCCCATTTTCTATATTTTTCTCCCATCCCAATTTCGTATCATCCAATTCAACCCTCCCCTGTCACGGACGCTGTTTCTTGCCTCCCACAAGCCGGCTGCAATGTGGACTAAGTCATACATAGCACAAGTCCCCTCCGGTACTTGAGGTAACAGCAGTCGCATCTTTTCACCTGCGCAGCTCGATCTCTCAGTGGCGAGGAGTAACGCGTGGGAGGCTCACGCTGCCCCCGACACTTCCTGATTCTACTGCGCAGGCGCACCAACCGACCTGTAGGAGTTGCTGTCCACAACGCCCGATCCCCACCCATCAGTTTCCCACCCCCTAATACGGCCAATGTGTATTAGTACGGACGACCAGCTAAACTGAAAGCAAATGTGGAGCGCTGGGCTCGAACTGACGAGCCCAGCGTCTCCAGCATTTTGTGGCGAGCGCCTTGCCCACTACGCCACGTAGCCGCCCACACGTGAGCTTTTTCTAAACAAAATAAGCTAACATTAGTTGTAACTGAGGGGTACAATTCCCTGACTGTATTACTAGATATGATACTTACTACCACTACCTTTGTACTTAATATTCGGCCACCCAGTACACGGCATAAATATATTATCATGAACACTCTCACGTAGATGAAACGGATCCAACACAAATGTACGAATTAGAAGCAGGTCTTTATTTCCTACACAGCGATGGTGTGTAGAATAAACACTTAATCACTTAATTACATTTATGAATTGAAATAGTATGCACTTTTATGGCAAGGAGTATTCGTCGGTATATCAATAGATAATGTCCAATCTCTGAAGGCGCAGGTGGTAAATATACGACCTGGAATAGTTAAGGAATAACACCAATGATACTTTAATGATTATAGGCTGGATACACTAGAGGGGGTTAATCCGGTCGCTTGTAAGCCGACAGGAGTAGGAGGGGGGGGGGGGTAGAATCCAGCTGCCTCGTCCGGCCAAGGGTATCCCAGGTGAACCCACTGTAGTGCCGTTCAATGCGCCGGCGATCCTTGGACCACAGATGAAAGCAGGTGGACTCTTTGTGGGCCGGCTCTCTCCGGTCCACGGGGGAGAGATGTGGAGAGACCTCGTCTTGCAGAGCGTCTCCTCACCTTGCGTCCTCTCCAGGGGGGGGTTCCAACACACGGTAGTGTCGGGGGTCTTTATCCATAGAATAATCAAAGTATCCAAAGCATAATCCGTGCCTGGGAAGGCGGGCTGTCGTCGGTAGAATAATCCGGTATACAGGTCCACTCGCTCGTCGGCTCTGGGGCTCCTCGGGTGCAGCTTCACATAGGGTCAACCACCCTGGGTAAGCAGCCAGTTCTCTGCCCGAAACGATGGGGTACTGACTACGGTAGTATTCTCACCGCACGAAGCACTATATATTAACAGACTATTATTAGCTTAATAGACTACGTCCAACTCGACGATATAGTGCCAAATATGACTATTCAAATATTAATATACACGATGTCTCAATACCGATGGTAGGCCGAACTTGGCCTTACTCCCACACGTGGCATCGCGGGGAGGCTTTACGTCTGTGACTCTATTGGAGGGTAAGAAACTGGACTGAAAAGAAAGTCCTACTTTAGTAGCGCAGTATATATACGCACTATGAACAAATAGTCCCATCAGTGGTGCGGTAGCCAAATTCCTATGCGGAACTAGGACTTGTTCGTACATGTCGAGCGGTACGTTTGAACTGGGTCTGAGGGGTATGGCAGCCTGGCACCAAGGTCTCGACCAATAGTAGAATGGAGACTATTATGGGATGTTCAGTAGGCTAGAATGGATATTCAATGCATATTGTACAAGGAATATACAAGGGATATCAGGGAATATTAGAGAATATACAAATACAATTAAATATATATATATAAATAAATATATATATTCGGTTTAATCTGGCCCTTCACAACAGCCACCCCCTGAATAGGTCCCAGACCTAATCAGTTAAACGGAGACAGATTAATCGCGTTGTCTATTTACACATAAGGGTTTGCTGTAGGGGTCATGGTCATCATCGATTGTGTCTGGGAGTCGAGGCAGTTCTATGAGCCTTGCCACGGGACGGGTGTAAGTGCGACCCTGGACGAGCACTTCAGCTGCTCGGACCTTGCCGTCGGCACCGGTGATCACTTTGCTTACGCGGCCGGCCGGCCACATAGCTCTGGGCAGTGATTGATCAATAATCATGACGACTGTTCCTTCTGTCAAATTGTCTCTCTCCTTTACCCACTTCTGGCGGGTCTGTAGAGACGGTAGGTAGTGCAGTAGGAAACTGTTCCAAAACTTGTCGGCTAATACTTGGCTGTACCTCCACATTCGTCGGCCGTTCGCTTCTTCAGGCCGGTACATTGTCTGGGGTAATGTGGGATCTAGCCGCCCCATCAGGAGTGTGTTGGGGGTAACTGGGTCGATATCCGCCACATCACTGGAGACATATCCGAGGGGCTTCGAGTTAAGTACTCCCTCAATCTCCGTGAGGACTGTCATTAGGACTTCTTCCGCCACAGTCTGGGTCCCAAGTACTGCGTACAGGGCTGTTTTTATGGAGCGCACTTCTTGTTCCCAAGTGCCACCGAAGTGGGGTGCGTTTGGGGGGTTGAATTGGAAATCAACCTGTGCTGGAGCGAGGTGGGTCTTAAGTTCTGGGCCCATAGCTTGGAAGCTCTCTCTCAGCTCTCTTTCGCCGCCTTTAAAGTTTGTCCCATGATCGGACAATAGGGTAGACGGTCTTCCTTTCCGTGATATGAATCTACGGAAGGCCATAAGGAATGAGTCTGTGCTCATGGTCGGGAGAAGCTCGATGTGTATCGCTCTGGTGGTCATGCATTTGAATACAATACCCCACCGCTTCTCGGTTCCTCTTCCTTTCTTTATGTGCAGCGGGCCAAAGCAGTCCATACCCGTTGAGTGGAATGGCTTGTCACCGATTCGGAGGCGACATGGAGGAAGGTCAGCCATCCTTGGTATGCTGGGCTGCGCGCGCCACTTGCGGCAGTCTAGACATGTGCGTTGGAAGCGTCGTACCGCCTCTCTTCCTTGTAGGATCCAGTAACGACGTCTGATTTCCGCGAAGACTCTTTCTGCTCCTGCGTGATGTACATCCTCATCGTATTTCTTTATAATCAGCTCTGTGACCTTGTGTCGGCTGTTCAATACGATCGGGTATTTAATGTCATCCGGTAGATTGGGGGCTCTGCGTAGGCGACCACCCACTCTGATGAGGGTGTGAGCGTCGCTCTCGGGGGCCAGGTGAATTAATCTGCTGTCGGATGGGACGGGCTTTCCTCCCTGTAGACAGGCCAATTCATCGGGGAACGAGTCTCTCTGGGCTCGCTGCAGTAGAAGCAATTCTGCTTCCTCGTAGTTAGCTGCTGACATATCAGCGGGGGACTTGCACTCCGGGTGGTACCGCAGGAATGTTCTTTGTTGTGCACTCTCTATGGACGTGCAATCGTTTATGTTAGGGTCGGTGGAGGCTACGGTGCTCAATCCACAGAACACAGACTTCTTAATTTCCACCTCCTCTGGACTTGCTTCCCTCGGGATAGGCATGGGCCACTGTCCTTCCGGGAGTCTTAGGAATGCGGGGCCGTCACTGTAGACATTGCGACGGGTGAGGTCATCCAGGGGCATCCCCCGGGTGATGACGTCAGCTGGGTTCTGTTTTGTATCAACGTAGCGCCACTCTGTTTCTCCGGTTAACTCTTCGGTTAAGTCTTGAATCTCGGTGACTCTGACTCCCACGAAGACTTTGTACTTGCATGAGTCCGATTTGATCCAGGCGAGTACCGTCGTGGAATCTGACCACAGGATTGTTCTAGACACCGGTATGGTGAGCTCACGTTGGATGAGCGTGGCTAGGTGCGCTCCGGCTAGGGCTGCGCAGAGCTCTAGACGTGGGATAGATTGTTGCTTGCGTGGGGCTATTCTCGAGCGGGCGAGGACAAATGCTGTGTAGATCTCTCCCCCTTGGTCTTGGGCCCGCAAGTAGGCTACTGATCCGTATGCGACCTCTGAGGCGTCACTGAAGACGTGTAAGTCCATTTTACATGTCTCTGGCCTCACCTTGGGTGGGAAGTAGCTTCGGCGCATATTAACGCCTGGGAGTGAGTGGAGCTCCATCTCCCACTCTCTCCAGGTGGATGCAAGGTGTGCGGGAATGGGGTCGTCCCAGCCCTGGTCCTTGTCCCACAATGCTCGTACAATCATTTTTGCCCTGGTGGTGTACGGTAGAATACATCCTAGCGGGTCATATTGTCGGGCGAGTGTTGTGTACACACTCCGTCTGGTGGTCGGCGCCGCCGCCGGCCTTCCCTGCTCCGTAGTCAGGGGCTTGTGTCTGTAGTGAAGCGAATCTGTTTTGAATCGCCACACCAATCCCAGGGTCATCTCCTGGGCTTCTCCCGGGATTGTAGCCATCCAGGTCTCGCTGCTGGCTGCCTTGTCCTCGGAGGAGAGGCTGCGCAGTACTTGCGGATCGCTGCTGGCCCACTGCCTGAGATCAAAGCCGCCTTTGATCAATGAGGCGCGGAGTTTAATCAGGAGAGCCTCGGCTTCTTCCTGGGTTGAAAGGCTTTGTAGACAGTTGTCTACGTAGAAGCTGTTCTTTACGCTGTGTCGGACCTCTTCGTCCGCTGCTGGGTCCTCTGCTACATGTTTCTGTAGTGCAAATGTCGCACAGCAGGGGCTGCACGTCGTTCCGAAGGGGAGGACTTCCCATTGGTAGATGGCTGGGTGCTCATCTCCTGGCTTCTCTCTCCATAGGAACCGTAACAGGGGCTTGTCCGCCTCTACTAATCTCACCTGCAGGAACATTCCTTTAATGTCCCCGCTGATGGCCACCTTTTCCTGGCGGAAGCGGAGTAGAACGCCGAGTAGGGAGGGGCCGAGTGTGGGACCGGGCAGTAACTCTTTATTCAGATTTTGGGATCCGATCTGGTCGCTGCAGTTAAATACTATGCGGTCTTTACCGTTGTGATGGACCTTGTGGTGGGGCACGTACCACGATTCAGTGGTCTGGTCAGCCTCTTTAATGTCCATCTTTGTGACGTGTCCCGCTGTGATGAGCTTCTCAATCTCAGCGCGGTATACACTCTCTTGGGCGGGGTTCTTGGCTAAGCGCCGCTCCGTGTTCAGCAGGTACCGTTCTGTGGCGTCTGTCTTGGCGTGGAAAGTAGGCATTCCTTCTCGCCGCAGGAGTGGCGTGGCGTATCTCAACACGCCGTTGACCGGGACTCTCTTGGTCCCTGTCTCGAGGAGGTGAATTGCGTAAATGTCATCTTTAGAGCGAATGTCTTTCTTTCCGTTCTTAAAGGGCATTTGTTCTAGGGTCCATAGCCGCTCTACGTGTTGCAGGAGTGCGGTTTCTCCCTCTGTGACTCGGGAGTGGAAACATCTAGTGGCTGTACTTCGGTTGAGAGATTTGGCGAGCGGGCCTTGGAGAGTCCATCCCAAACGGGTCTCGACTGCTGCAGGACAGCCTCGGGGTCCGGTATGAACCCGGTCTATCGGGACAATGAGGTCTGCATGGTCGGAGCCTATCAACAGGGTCGGCATAGCATTGTCTATGAGCGGGATCGGTAACTTGCGCAGATGTGCATATTTCTCCATCAGCTTGGCGACGGGGTATGTGTACCGCGACAGTCCTATTTCTTGGCTGGTGAAAGCGTCTGCAATCTGGTACCGTCGCTCAGGCTGGCCGCTTGCTGCGATAGAGAATGAGACATTCTCGCCCTTTATCGTCTTCAAATCTCGTCTTATTGTCCGAATTGTCATTTGGGTTTCGCTTCCCCGCAGCCCTAGCTGGGCCACAGCGGAGGCGAGCAGCAGGGTCTTCTCTGACCCGTCATCGAGGACGGCGTAAGTGTCCAGGACTTTATTCTGGTAGCTTAGTGTCACACGCACTACTTTTAGGAGTACTCGGGCTCCACTGCTGCTGGCGGGATCGATGTACATGACGCTCGCTTTGCGGCTGGATGGTGCAGGTGAAGGGTGCCGTCTGTTACTGTCGTGAAGTATGTCCAGATGGGCTCCATCGCACTTGGTGCACCTTTTCTTTAAGCGGCATTCGGCTGCCATGTGTGAGCGCGCACAGCGAAAACAGCGCTTGTTGGACTTTATCCATTGACCTGCTTCCTCCGCGTTCAGCTTGGGGAAGGAGTCACATTGCGCTAGCCAGTGTTCTTTCTCACAGTAGGGGCACACTATCTTCCACTTCTCCGTTCTGGAGGGGGTACTGTGGCTCCTGCTGCTCGGTACTGACTCCGATTGGTGCATCACAGTCACCGATCTTCTTCCATCATTTAGTCGTCTGGTTCCTTCTCTGGAGCCAGGGGTGCTCCGTCCGAATGTATCTAGCCGTAGGCTGCTGACTTCTCTCGCCAGGAAGTCTGCTAGATCGAGGAGGTTCGGTTCGGGGCCATTCGGGTCTCTGTGGTCCCTCTGCCGCCTAAAGCGCTCCTGACGAGCGGGCGGCAGCTTCTCCAGGATCCTTTCCACATTTGAGTTGGCGTAAAGTTCATACTTCCCCTTCTCTCTTTGCGCTCCCAACATCCCTACCAGGGACTGCACTCTGATGGACAGGTCGTCCAGTGCTCGATTGTCTATTGCTGGGGGTAAGCGGTCGATGTGTCGGATCTCCTGGATCACGTAATCCCATATGCGCCCATACCTCTGGTCCAATGCTACCAGCGCTGCTGTGTATGGGGTGGTGGAAGTCGCGTAGGCGAGCGCTATATTATGTGCGCGGGGCACCTTTAAGTGCTGCAGTAGGATGGCGTATTTGTGGCGTTCATCCAATACATCCACCAACATGGTCTCCAGACACATGCGGAGTTCTGTATACTGGGCCCGGTTCTCTTGGGTGAAGTCGGGTACCATAGGCGTGCCAATGTATGACGCTGACTGTGGATACATCGGCGAGCGTTGGGGGAGAGGCCTCCTAGGCGAGTCTCCTCCCGCTCCTTGGTATGGGCTGGTACCGGCAGTGTACCATGGCCCGCTTGTCCAGGTGCTGTTCCTCGGTGCGGGTCGTGCGTCGTGCTCACCCGGGTATAGAGTCGGGGGTCTGTAACGCAGCTCCGTGGGAGTATAGCCTGGGCTGTACCGGACCTCCTGGTCCGGTAGAGTACTGTGCTGTCTTCGGGCGTGGTTCTCCTCCTCTTCTTCTTCGTCTTCAGTTAGGTCATCCAGTGCTTGTAGTCTCTGGTTTAGCCTCTCCACAGGATATGCTGCTCCTTCCCGGTTGCTAGGTCTCGCTTGGACCGGTGGGGGGAGGTGGTCTGTGGGGGGTATAGACCTCGTCTGTTGGTCAAGTTCAGGGTTGTTTACTCGGCTAGGGGATGCCGCCCTGGAGGTGTGTCTAGACGAGTTCCTGGAGCCTCTGGCGGAGGGAGAGGGTGTTGTCCGTCTGATCAGCTGTTCTATTAGTTGCGCTTGCTGTCTGTCGTGCTCTGCGTCCCGTAGAGCACCAGCAGCTGCTCGCTGGCTGTCTGCTCGGTCTCGGGCCACATTCTCTTCCATCTGAATGCGTCTTATTTCCAGGCGTATGTGCTCTTCTTCGCTCCGTTGCTGTAGCTGCAATCGATCGCGTTCACCCTGGAGTCTATCGCGTTCAGTAGAGGCTTTCAGGCTGACGAGGAATGCCTGCTGTAGGGTCCTCTCTGCCTCGCTGGGAGAAGGCGGTTGTATAGGGGAGCCTTCCCTCGGGGTACTCCTTGCGGAGCCTTGGAGCTCTATCTCCACGGTGCTCTCCCCGTCTTCTTCCGTGCCGAGTTCTCTCTCGGTAGCGTTGTATTCCTCCCGGGACTCATCGGGGACTACTTCTTCAGTACTGGCGGGGTGTGAAGTCATGTCTGGTTCCCACTGGTCCCCACCGTGAACTTGGTCAGTTACATTAGAGCCCGTAGGGGCCTCTATGGTCGGGGTAGTCTGGGCGTTGGGGTTAGACATACTTTTACTTTCTAGTTTTACCGCGTTTACTGTTAGTAGAAGACTAGGTTGTTGACTGACAGCGTAAGCCTCTAAGTACTGAGGGAGCCGTCGTTCGCGCTGCAGGCGTTGGTTAGGAGGATCGTTTCGTGGAGTGTTCATCATAGGCCATTTCAATATTAATAACACTATATTAATATTACACTAATTACCCTCCGGCTCGAAGGACCAATTGTAACTGAGGGGTACAATTCCCTGACTGTATTACTAGATATGATACTTACTACCACTACCTTTGTACTTAATATTCGGCCACCCAGTACACAGCATAAATATATTATCATGAACACTCTCACGTAGATGAAACGGATCCAACACAAATGTACGAATTAGAAGCAGGTCTTTATTTCCTACACAGCGATGGTGTGTAGAATAAACACTTAATCACTTAATTACATTTATGAATTGAAATAGTATGCACTTTTATGGCAAGGAGTATTCGTCGGTATATCAATAGATAATGTCCAATCTCTGAAGGCGCAGGTGGTAAATATACGACCTGGAATAGTTAAGGAATAACAGCAATGATACTTTAATGATTATAGGCTGGATACACTAGAGGGGGTTAATCCGGTCGCTTGTAAGCCGACAGGAGTAGATGGGGGGGGGGGGGGGTAGAATCCAGCTGCCTCGTCCGGCCAAGGGTATCCCAGGTGAACCCACTGTAGTGCCGTTCAATGCGCCTGCGATCCTTGGACCACAGATGAAAGCAGGTGGACTCTTTGTGGGCCGGCTCTCTCCGGTCCACGGGGGAGAGATGTGGAGAGACCTCGTCTTGCAGAGCGTCTCCTCACCTTGCGTCCTCTCCAGGGGGGGGTTCCAACACACGGTAGTGTCGGGGGTCTTTATCCATAGAATAATCAAAGTATCCAAAGCATAATCCGTGCCTGGGAAGGCGGGCTGTCGTCGGTAGAATAATCCGGTATACAGGTCCACTCGCTCGTCGGCTCTGGGGCTCCTCGGGTGCAGCTTCACATAGGGTCAACCACCCTGGGTAAGCAGCCAGTTCTCTGCCCGAAACGATGGGGTACTGACTACGGTAGTATTCTCACCGCACGAAGCACTATATATTAACAGACTATTATTAGCTTAATAGACTACGTCCAACTCGACGATATAGTGCCAAATATGACTATTCAAATATTAATATACACGATGTCTCAATACCGATGGTAGGCCGAACTTGGCCTTACTCCCACACGTGGCATCGCGGGGAGGCTTTACGTCTGTGACTCTATTGGAGGGTAAGAAACTGGACTGAAAAGAAAGTCCTACTTTAGTAGCGCAGTATATATACGCACTATGAACAAATAGTCCCATCAGTGGTGCGGTAGCCAAATTCCTACGCGGAACTAGGACTTGTTCGTACATGTCGAGCGGTACGTTTGAACTGGGTCTGAGGGGTATGGCAGCCTGGCACCAAGGTCTCGACCAATAGTAGAATGGAGACTATTATGGGATGTTCAGTAGGCTAGAATGGATATTCAATGCATATTGTACAAGGAATATACAAGGGATATCAGGGAATATTAGAGAATATACAAATACAATTAAATATATATATATAAATAAATATATATATTCGGTTTAATCTGGCCCTTCACAACATTAGTGCTAGCTGGCTAGACTTATGTAAGCTATTTAATGTGTTCTATTGTTGTGGATCAACATGATGTAGCGATCCGTCATGCAGTAATGTAGGGAAGAAAGAGGAGAGTTTCCTTTTCTGTATGGTGCTTTATTTCCAGCTCAATATGGGGTTTTACACATTGTTCTATTTCATTCTGGCCTTCGCTCAGCGTCAGTCTGCACTGACTTCACTTCGTGCACGTTGTGCACTGAATAAAAAATTCCACAATGTACCTTTACATACCAACATTCGTCTGGCCACACCCCTATCCGCTTACCTTCATAAGCAGGTGTGTGGTCACCTACTCGCCTCCTTCTTCACTTTCACCACAAGGAAGTGCCTTCGGTAGATACCCACACTTGACGAGGTTGTTTAGTTGAAGAAAGTTGATACGTGTTTAAATTTTTTCTTGCTTTTTTCTTCTCTCATATATTTCAAAATAAAAAAGCTAAGTCATAATGTTTACCTCGGAGGGCCGCGCTCGCAACGCCACCCTTCACCAGTGGTTCTCCATTTCCGCCTCTGTCGTACGTCTTGGAGCGGGGTTGAGGCCTCTCTCGTGGTCGGCAGCCACGCCCGGTAGGCGTCCGATGGGTAGTTTGCCTCTCCAAGGAGCTGGTGCACCAGCGCCGTCTCCTGTGGGATGGCCTGGTTCTGGCTCTGGTTCCTCTGCTTCCGGGGAGTCGTCCGCTGTTGGGCGGCCGACGCCTTTGGTTGCGGGGGATTTGAGACGCAAACCTGGTGGCTTGCAGACGCGAACGGCCTGGTTTTGGTGAGTTGCTGGAGCCGGATGAGGATGCGTGTGACTCTACATGGCCGATGGAAACAGAGGACTACAAGATAGAGGCGGACGGGTTCTTGTTCGAAGGCCTGGTGGAGACATGTCTCCCGCCTGTCCAGGTAACACTGGAGGGGGGTGAGATGTCTCCTTGGGGTTCCTCGTCCGCAGATGTTGGGTTAGAACCTCCGACTCGGCGGCGGGATGCCCTGCTATCAGCCACATCAGAATGTGGCTCCTTAACCAGTGGTCTGCTGCATGTGAGGGACGCGGGCTCGGAGGGGGAAAGTATGCAGGGGGAACTGCGTGCTTTGTTCCCAGAGCTCATGGCGGCGGCGGCAGTCGCAAACGGCGTGCCGCTGCCGCAGCCACTGCCTGTTCCTATCCCTGACGATCTCATAGGTCATCTATGGCAACGTCGCCCGGTGAGAGGGGTGGACGTTGTCTGCCCATTTTTCCCTTCAATGGAGGCCTACGTCCGTCAGGGACAGGTGGTCTCCCACATCATGGGCCTTACTCCCGCCTACGTGCAAGTCACGCGGGTGGTGGGTTTGGTAGACGGCATGAAGGAGGGCGTGCCACGGCTTGATAGGCCGATGGCGGCGCTCCTTTGTCCTGAGGTGGTGTGGGAGCCGTTACGGAAACCGGTTCCCCAAGGGAAATCGGCGAGGCGGTTGACGTTTTGGAGTCATTTATCTCCGGGACACAATCTCTAGCTGCCACTTCCAACATCGCGCAGCTGGCGAGATTCATGTCCGGGATACTGACGGGCGGCACGGAGCTGAATGATTTACAACATGATCAGCTCGCCCAGTCGGCAGGAGCCATCCTGCATCTGATTCAGCCGCAGGCTATAGCCGCTGGGAAAGTGCGCGCCCTGGCCACTCTAATCCAGCGCCACCTTTGGCTGGAGCAGGCGCGTGTGCCGGAGAAGAAGAGGACTCCACTTCTGACGGCACCCCTCTCCGATGCTGGACTATTCGGGTCAGCACTGCAGCTGATGACCTCAACCTGCAGGGAGATGCAGAAGGAGCGCTCCGTGCTCCAGCCTCATTTCCCCCCGCCGATGTTGCCGGTGGAGTCAGACGGCCGCCGCGTTGTCGAGGTTCCTCCGCCGTGGCCGCCGCTGCTACCACCGCCACTGCTGGACCTTCGGCGAAGAAGGCCAGGAGGAGAGAGGGCGCCTCCGCCAATGCAGCCGGCCCATCTACGCCCGGAGGTGACGGTAGGGATCGTCGTGACCAGCCGCCGATCGTTTACCGTGCCTCCGGGGCTCCCCGGGGTGGCAAATCCCGAGCGGCTCGTGGCAGGCGTCGCTAAGATAATGACTTTTTCCCTCTGTGGTCCCCCCTGTTCCCTTCCCGGCCCTACTATGATTTTGTTGAAAAATAAAGAGTCCCTCCTAAGGAGGGACTGTATTTTTTGTTAACAAACTGTGTGTTTATTCACCAAACATAATGGGGATGCAACGTGTGAATCTTTCGCTAGTATGGGTTTGATAGGAGGACTAGACGTTACATTCATGTTAGAGCTTAAGCAAGGCCTGCAGCCTACACTCGTTGAAAAAGGGTTTTTTCTGCCTCGACCAGAATCTTCACATAAAGGTAGAGGTTAGTTGTGTGCTCTGTTGCTTAAACAGTGATATTGAGCTGCAACACTATTGTGTTGGTTTGCAGTAATGCTTGTATGAAAACGTACCGCGGCTCAGCCGCTCTCTCTCTCTATCAGATTTTTCTGTGTCTAACAACATAGATACGGGTGTCGGGTTCACACACACACAACTTGGCCTTGCTATAAACCCTGTTCATAGATGTGTCTGTGGCTAGCGTGCATTGAATTAGCTTGCGCTATTCATTAGCATTGCTACTGAAGGTATCATATGGCTGTTGTTGTTGTCGTATGCAAGGGTTGGGCTTGCGAGGGGGTACCGGATAAACCCCTCCTTCCCTCTTCTGATTGGTCAGGGGGTTATTGGACTCTCTTTTCATTCGGTCAGGGCCAAGCTGTTAGGCGGCTTGGCACGGGGGAGGGGGGGGGGGGGGGGAAGGGTTTCCCAGACTCCGCACCTATCACAGGCGGTTGAGTCTTGGGTTTCCCCCCGTCATAGCAAACGTCACTAGGCACGTTTCTATTGGACGACGGCTTCCGTGAGTTTAGACCCGTATGTAGAGTCTATTGTTGTCAAGTTGTCGGGGCAGAGCGTAAGAACTTACTGTTCTACTACGCTCGATATACGTGTAACTTGAGTAGGTTGGTCACATGACTCAATGTTACCGTGACTTTTCAATCTATGGCTCACGTGGGAAGTCTCTCTGAGGAGTTCAAGTTCAAGTTTCAAGTTTCTTTAATAGTTGTCATACAGAAGTACAGAATACTTTCATACAAAATGCTTCTTACTGTTACGCTCCAGAGACTGTGCTAGACAAGATAGTATCAAATAACATAGTATAGCATGTAATTTAGAAGAAGAAAATGAGGTCACAGTGTTCGGTATAGACATATGTACAATGTTCTGAGTTACCATATAATATACAATACTATGCAGTGTACTAATGTACAGTACTATATAGTGCAAAGCAGAAATGGGATGAGGTACAATTTAGGTACAATTTACAGTAAGGTGTACGGGTTGTAGTGCAATCCTTCATCAATAAATATAAAGTGTGGGGAGTGGGTGCTACAGTGTGTTTGTTTAAAGTGGGTGTGTGCTATAAAGTGTGTGGAGTGGGTGCTACAGTGTGTTTGTTTAAAGTGAGTGTGTGCGTGTGGATGTGTGTGCTATGTGCGTTTGGTGGTTGTTGTTGTGTAGTGTTCATTGTTCGTTTAGCAGCCTGATGGCCTGGGGATAGAAGCTTCTTCTGAGTCTTTCTGTGCTCGCCTTGAGACTCCGGTATCGCTTGCCTGACCGCAGCAGTTCAAAGAGGCAGTTGTTCGGGTGACTGGAGTCTTTAATGATTCTCTTAGCCTTGCCCTTGCAACGCTTGTTGTAAATGTTCTGGAGGGTGGGGAGCCCCCCTCCAATTGTGCGTTCGGCTGAACGTGTCACTCTTTGTAGTCTGCTTCGGTCTTGTGCAGTGCTATTCCCAAACCAGGAGGTGATGTTGCCGGTCAAGATGCTCTCTATTGTACATGAGTAGAAGTTCTTAAGGATCTTCTGACTGACTTGGAACTTCCTTAGGCGCCTGAGGAAGTAGAGGCGTTGTCGTGCCTTCTTCACAACACTGTCAATGTGTGTGGTCCATGTCAAGTCCTCGGATATGTAGGCTCCGAGGTACTTAAAGCTGTTGACTCTCTCAACCGGTGCCCCGTCGATGCTGAGGGGGCTGTAGTCCTTGACCCCTGACCTCCTGAAGTCCACAATCATCTCCTTTGTTTTGCTGACATTCAGGGAGAGGCTGTTTTCCTGGCACCATCCCGCCAGGACCTTGACCTCTCTCGTCGTTGGCAGAGATCAGGCCCACCACCACTGTGTCGTCAGCAAATTTGATGATTGTATTGCTACTCCGCTGAGCCACACAGTCGTGTGTGTACAGGGAGTAGAGGAGGGGACTCAGAACACAGCCCTGGGGGGCCCCTATGTTGAGGGTGATGGATGAGGAGGTGCAGTTGCCTGCTCTCACCACCTGGGGTCTGCCAGTCAGGAAGTCCAAGACCCACTGGCAGAGGTCATAGTTCAAGCCCAGGTCCCTGAGCTTGGCTATGAGTATGGAGGGGACTATGGTATTGAATGCCGAGCTGTAGTCGATGAATAGCATTCTCACATAGTTCCCCTGTCTCTTGTCCAGGTGTGATGCTGCTGTGTGCAGCACATGGGCTATGGCGTCCTCCGTGGACCTGTTGGGGCGGTATGCAAATTGCAGGGGTTCCGTCTCTCCTCTGTGGTAGGGGTGGCGGGATGTAAAAATGTCTAACATATTTACCCTCGGCTGCGTCACGTGGGATTCATGTCAGTCGGTGTTTCTTTCTTTTTTAATAATAAAAAGAGTGGAGAATATGAAGCACGACAAACTTCTTGTCGTTCTCCCAGGCGACTTGAAGGACCAATGTTGGTGTCTGGTTAGACTATTCATTGATGTGTTTGGGTCTCGACGCATACATAGTGCTGGCTCGGGGTGTTTCTGTTCAGAATCATGCAGGAGGCTAGTACGCCTTGGTTGTTCGTTATTAAAACAGCGTTTTTATGGGGCGGTCAGGTGGCGTAACGGAGATTGCGTTCGTCACCAAACTCCTGAGCGGCTAGATTCGCCTGTTCGAATCCAGCTCACAGCTCCGGGTGTAGCCTCCACTCTCCCAGACCGACTGTGGGGGGTAAGTGCGCAGCGACCGGGAAGGGGGATTGGGAATTGGCATAACAACTAGCATTGGGATGGGAGAAAATCGGAGGAAAATGGAGGGGGAAAAAGATTAAAAAAAAAAAAAATAATAATAGTTTTTATAGGACAACTGGGATGGGGGATTTTTTCCTCTTCCGAGAGCCTGTTACTGGGTCTCGACGGATTCTCGTTCATATCTGGGGGATGTTAACGGAATAGATCAGAACATAGGTAGAGGGGTCTCACGCCCTTGGGGTGGGCCACTGAGCGCGGTATAAATAGGACCGTCTGGGTGGCGCCCTCTTTTCATGGTTTAGATCAACACGCATACCTACCCCCTCTCCTGGAGTGGGCATGTCGGCGTGGTTAGGGCACGGGACTGGTTCTGGTCGCGCTGGTCCAGGTCAGTTAACCCGTTGTCCGCCGGGGATGCAGATCTGCTGTTCTGGTACCCTGAGGGACTTGTGCTTTTTTCGGGGGGAAAAATGCTGGGTCGGCCCGGGTGTCACAGGGTTAGGCGTTATGGAGACCCTTTGTTGGGTACACGTTGTACCTGGCACTATTATAAGGGGCTGGTTCTCCTTTCTTTCGCTCCTATCTCACGCATGGCGAAGAGGGGGCTGTTGGGGTGGTCTTCTGGACCTCCTCTGGCATCCCTGTGTGCTTCCCGGGCCGCCGGGCCCGGTCCGAAGTAATGTTTCGTTGAAACCGTAGGCCTGGGATAACCCCTTTTTGGAAACTGAAACACTTGTACTGCGGTATAGCTGGTGTATACCCGCAGGTGTGTTTTGGAGTTACACCCGTCGATTGTCAGTGAGTTGCTTCCAGTCAACATGTACAAAACGGATTGTTTTTTCATCCGTACATTTCCGTTTTATACCGTTTTGAATATGAGTATAGTTTTGGTGATTCTTAGCAATCCCAGGAAAAGACGCGATAATAGCCCTTTAGTGGAATACACTAAACGCGTTGTAATTTTTCGCCTGATTATCGAATCTTCCTGAAATCAACGCTAGATTATCATTATTATCCTTCCTCATGCAAGAATGAAATGGCCCTCGTATTGCGGGGCTCCCCCGCCACCTCCTCCCACTCAACGGTAAACAGCCACACACACACAGCGTCGATCGCGGTTGAAATAAATATCAGATCAACGCAAGATTTTATATATAGTGTTCTTACCTTGTCTCTGATGTAATGCAAAAGAAATAATCCAATTATCTGATCGCCATTCCAAATACTGCTCGTGGAGGTCCGTCCCACATTACCGAGCGTTACACATGAACGGGCTGGCGGGGTTAGTGTACCATGCCATCGTTGTAAAGGCCTGCCTCGTCTGAGTATTTAAACCCTGCCCGCAGAGCTCGGATCATCCCAGAAAAGAAACTACACCATTTCTAATGGAGTGCAATACCAGCTGGAAGGCGTAGGTGGCGGTATCAGACCCATTCCCAATGATAACATCAGGCTGGATGGATGAAAATGAATGGATATAGCTAATAAAATAAATAACGACCAAAACCCGACTATACTCATGATTGGCGCTGAATGGTTGGCGAGTTAACCCGACTATACTCGTGACTGGCATTGAATGAGTTAATAGTTGGATCATCTGTGGCAGGTCCGTGACCGTGGAGAGTGAAGGTCCGTTTCTCAATGGATCTAGGAGGGTTAATAAACAAATTTAGCCGTGGTGTATTTTTTTATTTACCTACAATGATGCACAATACATGGTTTCAGACCTTATTTTGTTCAAAGAATACATATTTGGTGTTTATATAAGGATTTGACCTATTTTTGACCTTCAAATGTAGGATGGCTGCAAATGTTTAGCTCCAACGGATTTTTTTTCAAAATCGTCACAGAGCCTTTATATTAGGCTCTAATGAAAGCTCTGCTCATGATGAGTTGAATAATATACACTATAAGTACACAGAAGTAATCTCTGAGGTCAATAAAGTCAATGTTTGTGTGTAAACAACAGTTTCTGATTTGCAGTTATCCATTAAATAGGGTAGGCTACTGTCAGTACTGAGAATGTGTCCAGTCCATCCCCACTTGAATCAGCCCTAGAGAGAAGAGTGACAGAGGAGTGCCTTTCATTCTTCAATGTGGATGGGTCAATGCGCAAGACTATAAAGAGCAAGTTGTTTGAGCTTTTCACCCTAGAATAAGTTCCTGAGGAACCACAGAACTACGTTGAGCCTTGTAGACATGGGTCTGATATGGCGGCTTGCCACCCCCACACCTGAGGACAGCGAGGCTAGGAAGCGGGATGGTTCAGAGTACCACTGGATTGACTACCTGCATAAAATGTGCGCAATCCTCTTCTCACGCCATGCCAATGTTTACCTCATTATTCTAATCAACGACAAGGTATGACCTTCCCATCAGCATCAAGGAGGATGAGCATGATCGTCGGGCAGCAAAACATCCACACGTCCCAAATGTTTTCCCGAAACCCAACCAACCTCAGCACTGGCATCGCTAATGGAGAGTATGTCTTCAAACATCCAGAGGCAGATACAATGCTGCTCATGGTATCCATAAACTTCAATCGGTTCAGATCCTTTGAATGAAATGAAAATGTAAACAAACACTGACCACGACGTTAGAAAGTAGCACTGGTGACGTGAAATCACTGAGCCCAGAGAGGAGTGGTTCGGCAAAAAATAGTTCAGAGTATATTTGCTTAGAAAACGTAAATGTCGAATTCAATTATTTTTTATTTCTCCACGTGGTAAATACACAGGTCACAACATGTTTACAGGAACATTTTGGAGTTGTATTTGGAGTGTATTTCGTGACTGTAGGAAACTTCAGGGTAAAGGTCTGACCCACTTCCAGTGATGAAGCTAAGCTACGCTAACGGTGCGGGCGTTCCCTAAGCCTAATGCATGCAGAGAGACAAAAAAGGTATGTATCTTCTTGTCTAACTCCAGGGAAGATGTTAAATAAGCTAATTTCCCAAAATTTTTGAGTTTTCCTCTAAGGCCATTAGGCTACTAGTTGATCAAATATTATTTTGGAGTGCTATTTGTTGAAGCACCATAGTTATGCTAATACTGTACCAGTCATGTTTTTATTTTCCCCCATCCCTTTATTTTCATTTCACACATTTATTATCTTTTAGTATTTCTGAGAAAAAGCAAATATATATTAAAAAAAATATATATATATATATATATATATATATATTTTTTTTTAATATATATTTGCTTTTTCTCAGAAATACTAAAAGATAATAAATGTGTGAAATGAAAATAAAGGGATGGGGGAAAAGAAAAACATGACTGGTACAGTCATAAAATTTTAAACACCTCCCTTTTGACTGTTCACCTTGTCATTGTAAGGGAGCTTGAGTACCTCAGTGAACCCTGAGAGCTATGCCAGTAGGAGGAAACTCCTAGCAGGTTTTACAAAACCGGACAGGTATCGGGTGAGGTCAGACAAAGCAGTCAGAAACAGCATCTGGGGCCAATAACCCACCCTGCTGAAGCAAAGAGGGGTGATCATGTCTCTGACTTTCACAGATGGATGGAGTATGGTGGAAGATACCCACCTATCCCCTGTGTCCATAACTCAACTCATCATGAGCAGAGCTTTCATTAGAGCCTAATATGACTATTTTGAAAAAGATCCCGTTTGGAGCTCAAAATTGTCAGCCATCTTGCTGAAGGTAAAAAATAGGTAAAATCATTATATAAACACCAAATATGTATTCCTTGACCAAAATAAGCTCTGAAACCATGTATTGTGCAGCATTGTAGGTCAAACCATTAAAAAGTGAATTTCCACGTCAGACATTTGGGATTTTGGTCTCTCACAAGATTTCCCTCGCCTTTTTAAAAAATACACCCCAGCTAAATCTGTTTATTAACCCTCCTAGATGACAAATCCATTGAGAAACTAAACTTCACTCTCCACGGTCACGGAGGTGCCACAGATGACAGTTGTTGTTCAACCCCTTCTCGTTCTGAGTTATTGAACCAGTTCCATCTGTTCTTAATATTTTTGTTTTCTGGTCCACTCACCTCATCTGCTGCTTAGAGCAGCCACACATCCCATGTTAACAGGCTAAACTAAACTAAATTAAACTAAACACCAATGCTACAGCACATCACCCGTGAAGCCATATCCAAGTCATGGATATTTAGGAGACTGATTCTATTATATAGTCTATTTGCCATCCCATAGAGCCCCATTGTGAACTCAGAAACTGCCGGATGCTAAGTTGTAAATGTTGGGCAACTTTTTTTATTTGCATAATTAGCATACATTTGCATAATCGCCTAAATGGACAAATCTCAGAAACTACTTGATCAATTTTAACAATGTTGGAGTTGTTTTGGGGGTTATTCAGGATGCTGAATCCATTTATGATACTTAAGAGAAGAAAAAAGTTTCAAAATTGCAATATTTACTGGAATTTACCAAATTTCTACTCATTTTGGTGCCATTTTTTATGAATTTTCTGTTTATAAATGTTTCAGAAGATGCTGAATTTATAGATAATTTTCATGGAATGTTCAATTGTAAACAGAATGATAATAATAATAATAACTTTAATTTGTAGAGCGCCTAATGGGGTACTCTAGGGATACTGGGGTAACTGATTGATTGATTGATTGAAAACTTTATTAACAGATTGCAGAATGGGTACAATACAGTACAGCTCAATACACACAATTGTTAAGGGGATGCAGACCAGAGAAAGACTTTCGTCTTGTTTACATCAGGGTCCCCCATTTTCAATTCATCTGGACATATATGACATACATGACATACAGATAGTCAGTACTGCTACATCTATACATTTATGACATACCAGATTTGCAAATACAGTACTGTTTGTGATACAGAAGGAGTCAGGAAAAGGGAGTATATACATTTGACGTAGAAACTGTACATTGGAGGAGGTTGGGTGGGGGGGGGTTGGGTACACTGGGATATTGACAACCATACTGGGTAATCTACATTGGAGGTGGTTGGGGGGGGGGGCACACTGTATATACAAGCAAAACTGTACATTGAGGGGGGGGGGGGGGGAGACACTGTACAAACAAACAAAATTGTACATTGGACTATTGACAAAACCATACTAGGTAAATGACTGTACATTGGAGGGGGTTGGGTTAGGATATTTACAGGGGCCAGTGTTGAATTGCAGTCTCCCGTAGGTGTCCCTTGAGAGAGGTTTTGAAAGTGGGTAGTGATCCACATTCCTTTACAGCTTTGGGTAGGGCGTTCCACATTGATGTGGCATAATTGCGAAACGTGTTTAGTCCCTTATTTGAGCCGAATCTGGGTTTAACATGATTTGTGGAGCTCCCTCTGGTGTTGTGATCGTGGTATTCACTGACCTTTGGGAAGTATTTTGACATGTACATGGGTACCTTGGTCGTGTAGTGTATCTTGTAGACCAGGCCCATTGCAAGTTGCTGTACTCTGTCGTCTACTCTAAGCCATCCTAGGTTGTCAAAGTGGGCAGGGGTGAGGTGGGTTCTAGGAGTAAGGTCAAGCAGTAGTCTGACCAGTTTGTTTTGAGATGTTTGTAATTTTGTTTTTAGCGCCTTTGAGGTGCTTTGGTACCATGAGGTGCAAGCATAGTCGTAGTACCCCTGAATGAGTGCTCCTGCCAGAGTCTTCAGGGTATTCTTGTTTACCAGAGAGGAGATCCGGTACAAGAATCGAGTTCGTTGGTTGACTTTTTTTATTACATTGGATGCCATTTTGTCACAGGAGAGATTAGCCTCTAGGATGGAACCCAGGTAGGTAATTTCATCTTTCCTTGTGACAATATTGTCACCCACTGTAACTGAGAAGCCGTCGGTCTTGCTGAGTTTGTTATTTGAACCGAAGAGAATGGACTCTGTTTTGCCCATGTGTAATGATAGTTTGTTATCAGCGAGCCATATGCAGATTCTGCCTAGTTCCGAGCTGAGGGTTTTTTCAACCTGTAACTTGTTCTTGTCAGAGACCAGCAGGGCTGAGTCGTCCGCAAACAGGAACAAGTTGCAGTCACAAGCTGACAACATGTCATTTGCATAAATTAGGAACAGTAGCGGTCCTAGTATGCTTCCTTGTGGAACACCACAGCTCACTGTGAGGGGGGGGGATAGGGTACCGTTTACCTCCACCATCTGTTCCCTCCCCTCAAGGTAGGATTGCATCCAGCTCACTGATAGACTATCAAAACCAATTGCTTTTAGCTTGTCAATCAGAATGGAGTGATTGACCGTGTCAAAGGCCTTTTGTAGGTCCAGCATGACCATGCCGCAGTATTTGCCTGCGTCCACCTCTTGTTTGATGTGGTCATTCAAATAGAGAAGGCATGTGTCAGTGGAGTGGGATGTTCTGAAGCCAGATTGGAATTCGTAGATTAGATTTTTTTCCGCTAGGTACTTTTCGACCTGTTCGTAGACTATTTTTTCCATGACTTTCGAGATGGAGGTGAGAATAGAAACAGGGCGGTAGTTGCCTGGGTCTAATTTGCTGCCCTTTTTGTGCAGAGGGGTCACCCTCGCAATTTTGAAGGTGTGTGTCCGGCGCAGTCATGAGCAGTCGCATTACAGAGAGCTCTCGCCAAACAACCAAATCAACAAGGTTTTGTGGACATTTTCTACTCCTGCTAATATGGATTACGGACTTATACCTCAATTCAGCAATGAAGCAACATCAAACAGAAGTGGAGAGAAGTGAAAACGGATTTAACGAGACCCACAGTGACTTCTACCTTCTCAATGGCTCGGAAAAGAAACACATAGACGTCGGAACAGCGGCTGCAACTGCTGCTGAGCTCTGCCATGAGTCCACGTGGCAGCGGAGCAGTTTGCTGCCACAACTAGAAACTATTCTATTGGATTTTTGTATGTGAATGAATTAATGAATTAATGAAAACTTTATTTAACAGATTGCAGAATGACTGTGACTGTTACCTTATAAAATTTCCGCAGAACCCCAGTTCCTAGCCTTGACTGAGACTTCAGTGTGCTAATCGTTAACGCAAAACTTCCAAGTGAGTAGTGGCTAATTTGCACCATGATCTCATTCCTACTATGGCAACGAGCAACTGCAGCTGCAGCAAATACAGACCCCTGATTTTCAAGGATTGTTGTTTCAATGCAAGTAAGTTGAGAAAATAGAAACAGATACACAAACTGTGGTTTTATTACCAATAACAAACACTGAATATAATATGATCACAGCTGTAGTAAGCTAGCTCTTAGGGTTAACGTTAGCCATCTGACGGTAACTAATGTTAATGAAAGCATAGCTTAGCTATGTTAGCAATGTATGTCATGACATGAATGTGTGATTATTACCTGTTATTATCCTCGCGTCACCAGGCTCTATCCCTCTATCCCTGAGGTCAAATCACATTTCTGATGAAAAAGCTTGCGGCCGCTGTAAAAAAAAAGGCACATTTCAGGGTTCAGAATAGCAAAAGTGTAGGATTTTACGTAATTTTTAGACAAGCAATTATAGAAATGGTGTGAATGACATCTAATTATTATAGACATGTTGACTTTAGCACAAATACATGTTTTAATCTTATTCAGAGAACTTCCAGAGTGTCCGTAACGGGGTTGAAGAATAATGGTGTCCATATCATACAATAATGACCAAAAATAATAGAGATATCATGCCTGAGATGGGAAAATATATTTTTCTGGATTTTTTTTTTTTTTTTTTTATTATCTTTCTTCCCCTCCTTTTTCCCGATTTTTCTCCCATCCGACCCTTCCTGGTTGTTGCGTACTTTCCCCTACTGTTGGTCCGGGAGACCGGAGACTGTCACATGCTTTCCTCCGACGCATGTGCAGCCTGGGGCAGGCCAACCTGGCCGCGCAGGTTCTCACCGGGGAGAGTGTAGCGTGTGGGAGGCCACACTATCTCTCCTCAGTTCCAACCCTCGCTGAGCAGGCGCCCCGACCGAACTGTAGGGGTCGCTGTCCACAACGCCCAGGACCCACCCTTCAGCTTTCCCACCCCCTGATACAGCCAATTGTATCAGTGTGAGAGGCCAGCCAAGCTGATAGCAACGCCGGGAGCTGGATTCGAACAGGCGAATCCTAGTGTCTCCCGGTGTTGGTGACGAACGTAATCTCCGTGCGCCACCTGCCCCCCCCCCCACATTTTTCTGGAAGTTAAATATGTCATTCATCTTGAGGGGTGTTCAGAAAAGTAATACCTCTTGGTAAAAAAAAATCCCAAAGTCCAAATCGGACTGGATTGGTGGAATGACTCAAATACCCACATCCAATGGATCTCCCTGTCCAATGGATCTCCTGGCTTTCTTGTAGCCCAGCTAAGCTAATCCATGAGTAAATAACAAGCGTGGTTACAACACACAAGTGCTTACAACACACCCATTGTGCTTTGTGAGCGGGTGTAAAAAGCGTACTCTTGTCCAGAATCAGCTACACTATGTTTTTACAGGCACCTTACAGTACCTGTGATAAGGCTGGTCATACCTTGTGCACTGAAAAGGCTTTAAAAGACGATGAGAAGCATTCCTACTAAAATATAGTCTTTAGTCTTCCATAAAAGCTAATTATAAACACATCCATCAGCAGGTACTATACAAAAAGGCCCCCCACCATGAACACACCTGATTTTAAATCAAGGCTTGGTTGATCAACTAATTAAGAGCACCTGCATCAATTAACTCCTGACAAACAAGACATGCCCAGTTACTGTTTTAGGTTTGAAATGAATGTAGCGCTGAATTATTGTGACTTATTACATGGCGTTTTAACATTCGCCGAAATGCTTGATTGTGATTGGTCAATAGCCCCAGACAGCGGTGAATTATTTTTCGATAACCACCGGTGATTATTGTTTTTCGCAGCTGGAGTAATCAAGCCCACTGACACACACTGTTTCAGCTGCTCAGCATATGCACAGCTGCATTCAGTCATCAGTGCAAGCTGCCGGCGATGACAGCGGGAGCGACAGAACAGAACTGTGTCTGCATTTGATCTCGTAAAATGAATTAGGTATATTGTTAGTAAGTTAGCCATGTAATAAGCGGGATAATTTATAGTCTATACTCGTTTACCCTACACAACCCATTGAGTACAGATTTTATTTTATTCAGTTGCTCCGATTTGATCAGTTTGATTCAGTATTCATCACTAATGAAAGTAGTGAGCCTGGAGTCACCATTATAAGAAAGCCTTGTAGTGGAGGAAGTACTGTAAAGTGATATGAGGAGTATATGAGGAAATAGTGTGATAACCTGATCCTGGATTGAATGGATTCCTATTGGAATCCACTTCACTACATAGTTTGCTGTATGGAGCACATTTCTTGTGGGGGTGGGTGTGGCTGGTAGGTAGCCAACTGTGCATTTAAAAAATGCAAAGGAGAAAAAGGCTTGGCACCTTCAGTGTCTGTGTCTGTTTGTGTCAATATGCTGTCATATCCCAGTGTACCTTTGTGTGTTTGCATGCACATTGCACATGCATACTCGTTAGATGTGTGTTTCACCTCAGCCGTGGCAGAAGAATGTCACAGTGTTTGTTTAGCCTTGAGTACCGGGACACTCCTGTCTTAAGATGCAGCTCTATACACGCCCTCTTGTTGCTGCAACACTCCTGTCAGCCACTCTCCTCACACAGTAAGAGCTGCTAATTGCCAAGTGAACGAATGTGCCTTAAAATCATGAAATAATCGTATCCAGCCATCAATTGAATTTGACAGCTACATTGGCATAATACACTGATTTAAAGAAAATGTGTGAGATTTTACAGTATACATTTTGTATAATCTGTAGCTCCTGAAGACATATTGTAATGGAATTATTGGGGGAGCATACAAGGTCTGCCCCCTATGTCCATTACATTATGGTATTGTCTGTATGCTCTAATTAATTATTACATAGAGGTACGACTGCTGAAACTTGACCTGAATGCATAATTCGCTCCTCTGCTTAACTCAATATTGTGATTATTCACCTGGTTACCAAAGTAAAGGTTATTGTTTTATTTTCTCTGCAGGGTGTTTCATGTGAGGAATTTATTAGACTGTTAATTCTACTACAATATACGAAAATGGGTTTCATCTTCCCTTACCTACAGGCCAGGAGCAAGGCATGTGTCGTGACGCTACAGTGCATTGTGTGTCAGTGTGTTTACTATGGTGAGAATGTAGCTTGGTATGGCAGCTATGCAGTTCCACACTTAGCCACACCTGAGGAAGAGGATGGCATGTCATTCCTGTCACACCTGTGATGCTAGAATCCATGATGTGTGTGTGTGTGTGTGTGTGTGTGTGTGTGTGTGTGTGTGTGTGTGTGTGTGTGTGTGTGTGTGTGTGTGTGTGTGTGTGTGTGTGTGTGTGTGTGTGTGTGTGTGCGCGCGCGTGTGTGCGTGCGTGCGTGTACATAGAGGGGCGACAGTGGCTCGGGGGGTAGAGCAGTCGTCTGGCAATCCGGAGGTTCCCGGTTCGATTCCCGCTCCTCCTGGGCAGAGTGTCGATGTGTCCTTGAGCAAGACACTTAACCCCTATCTGCTCCAGATGAACAGGTTGGCACCTTGCATGGTTGCCTCCGCCGTCGTTGTGTGAATGTGTGAGTGAATGGGTAAAAATGTGAGTAACAAATTGTAAAGCGCTTTGGATAAAAGCGCTATATAAAAAAGCAGCCATTTACCATTTACATGTGTGTGTGTACATGTGGGTATGCCTGTTACCACAGTGGTTCTCAGCCTAGGGGTCGGGACCCCCAAGGAGGTCACTAAATTATTTTGGATGGTCGCAAAGAGAAATGTATAATTTTTGGTATAGATGCTTTTGCTTTTTGTTGTTGTCTAAAGAACCTCCTCCAATCATTAACTTAAATAGCCTGAAAAGAGGAAATAAAAGGCATTCATTATTTTACAGAGGGGTTTGCCAATTGGTCTCCCTCTATTTTTAGCGGTCAAAAAACAACCAGCATCTTGACACACACTGCGGAGGTCAGAGAACAAAATATGCGTACCTCTAAAGTACATGATGACGCACGTCTAACATCAATATTCATCACAGGAACAAGCACAGCCCCCAGCAACAATGTGTCTAAAGACTAATCTGTCATGTCTGACATGCTAGATGGAACCCACCTCCTCTGCATAATAAAACTCATAACAACCAGACACACACACCTTAAAGCTAGCCGTGCCCAACCTCTATAGGGAATGCATGCTACAAGGCCAACAGAGGCATGATGAATGTGCTGCGTTTTACATTTCATAACAACGCAGATTAATTCCCACTGTTTCGCCGGTATGTTGGCATGGACACACGCACACACAGATACACATGCACGTGTGCATACGCACATACACACACACACACACAAATATATGACATCTCCTATCATTGAATTGAAGATTGATTAGATTCGTTTTAGGTTTTCTTAACACTGCAACACATTATCTGCTGATTTCCGCATTTCTTTCATGAATGAATGGGCAATAATATTAAACATGTCTTCCCCCATATTTGATGTCATTCAGTCCTCTCGGTCTACCCCACAATGCAAAGTGTCTAACACAACATCCACTTGTCAGCTGGTATTAGCGCTAACGTTAGCTGCTAAACATTATTAGCTACCGACCGTTACGGCTAGGAAATCTTATCAATTCCGAGCATTGGACATAATGTTAGATGATGTTACTAGTGTCACAAGTCGAGGAAATCAATCTGGACTCGGTTCTTTCAGATTCCCAACACAGTAACACAGCAGGACAACAGATGAAGGTGTAACAGAGGTTCGTTTTTATTTGGAAAGATTATTCAATCACAAAAACACAGTATGGATGGGGGTAGGAAATCTCCTAATTTTGGGCTGTTCGCTGGTGGCCTGAACGCAGCGCAACCTAATGATGGGAAAACCCCAGGTGACCGCAGCAGTCAGTAAGATGGGTGGGCGGTACCCTGGACTACTAACACTGAGCTGGGTGGGCGGTACCCTGGACTACTAACACTGAGCTGGGTGGGCGGTACCCTGGACTACTAACACTGAGCTGGGTGGGCGGTACCCTGGACTACTAACACTGAGCTGGGTGGGCGGTACCCTGGACTACTAACACTGAGCTGGGTGGGCGGTACCCTGGACTACTAACACTGAGATGGGTGGGCGGTACCCTGGACTACCAACACTGAGCTGTGAAAATGCCACTAAATAATAATTACTTATACCAAAAAAAGCAAATAAGTCATAAATCACAACTTCCATTATGGGCCCAGGTGTAGCCCAGGTGTATCCCCATGTGTGTGTGTGTGTGTGTGTGTGTGTGTGTGTGTGTGTGTGTGTGTGTGTGTGTGTGTGTGTGTGTGTGTCTGTGTGTGTGTGTGTGTGTGTGTGTGAGAGAGAGAGAATGAAGGACAATTGCTTGCTGTGTGAGAGAGAGGGAGAGAGAGAGAGAGAGAGAGAAAGAGATAATTAAGTACATTTGCTGAAATACAGTTGTTCTTAATTTTCTCACTTGCTATGTGAGAATGTTAGTTATTATGTTCTCAATGCCCCTTGCATTGTATGAGTTGTGTGGAAGAGTTTGCTAGTTCTAGTGCTACCCCTTTGTACATTGTGGCTGTGTCTGACAAAAGTTAACAATAAATAATGGTATTAGGAATACATTTGCCTCCTGCGTGAACTGTGCATAGCTGAATAGACTGTATTTTAACGTCGGTCATATGGTGGTACTTGGAGAGCCAGCTACGTTCTCAGGTGGTACTTGGTGTAAAAAGTGAACCACTGGTCTACATAATCACTGTTATATCTATGATCACCACACCCAGAAATAAGATACCAAATAAAACATTCTACAACAGAGGTTCTTGAAGTCTTTTGGCCCAAGATGAGTCTGCGTCCCATTTGGGATACCCGACCTACGGTTTGAGAAACCCAGCATCTACAATGTTGAATTAAAGGTGTGCTAGTGCAGTGGTTCTAAAAATGTTAGCTTTCAATGTTGGATGTTTAGGCCAAACAAACAAAAAGCCATCAATAGGGGCAGCTAAGTGGCGCAGTGGGCAAGGCGCTCGCCACTAACGCAGGAGATGCTGGGTTCGAGCCCAGCTCTGTGCGTTGCTACCATCTTGGCTGGTCGTTCATACTAACACAATTGGCAGTGTTAGGGGTGGGAAAGATGGTGGGTGGGGATTGGACGTTGTGGACAGCGACTCCTACAGGTCGGTTGGTGCGCCTGTGCAGCAGAATCAGGAAGCATCGGGGGCAGCGTGAGCCTCCCACGCGTTACTCCTCGCCACTGAGAGATCGCGCTGTACAGGTGAAAAGATGCGACAGCTGCCTCCTCGTGTACCGGAGGGGACACATGATGCGAGGCTTGGTCCTCACTGCAGCCGACCAGTGGGAGGCATAGTCTAGCAACGTTCGAGACAGGGGAGGGGAGAATTGAAGGGAGAATTGGCAAGGCGAAATTGGGATGGGAGAAAAATAGAAAAATAAGGAGAAAAAGTGGATTAAAAAATTTAAAAAAGCCATCAAAAGCAGAAGATGCTTATTTGTTACAGTTGGTATGACCTACAATAGTTAACTAGCCAACAGTTACACACTGTAACATTGTTCTGCTCTGCTGCCTGGTGTTAGCTAGCTAGATAATGTTAATTCGCCCCTCCTCTTTCTCAGAGGAACTCTCTCATTTTGCTCTATCCACAAAAAATGCAGCCATCACAAAAGTTAAACCACCTCAATTGTCCGTTTAAAGTTAATCCCTGGTTTGGAGTAAAAACTAAACTGAGATTTAAAGAGTGGTTTAAATTAATACTGTTTAGTTTTAAACCAATTTTAAAGTCTGGTGCAACATAATTAAATGATAAACCATGATGTAATCCAGTTAGATTAGATTAGAAAATAATCCTTGTTGGTGCAACCCACCCCTAGTTTAGGAACCCACCACACTAGATGAACCTCTCCTTCCTGTATCTCGTCACTATACTGATTAGTGTGAGTGTTATATCAGCTTTCACTGTCGGCCACGTCACGTTCTTGCTAACAGAATGCTGTTGTACCAGTCCAAAGAACAATCCCTTCAAACATTCCATTCATGTCCCACAGGTCTGCCCGGGAGACTACACCCTAGAGGAATGCCTCACCTTGGGAACACTAGAACAGACCAGCTCCGCGTGTTAGCATTGCTGGAAGAAATATGGGCTAGGTTTCACAAACGTGGATTAAGCATAGTCCTGAATTAGCTTTCCCCCAGTGTATCTAGTAGTGGATAGAATTAGGCTAAATCTGCAGCTGACTAAAAGTTCTATTGAAACAAGGACAGATGTTTTGAGGGTCATGTGTCTGTCGGCTAAGTGCGTGATTATAATGTCATCCTCTTTGTAGTATCATTCCCTTGTGAAAAAGTATCATGGTATGTCCAAAAAATGTGGTTCATGGTTTTTCCTAAATAAATGTACTGGTATTTCCCTAAATCATGGATCACAAAAATTATGGAAATACCATCTGTATCATGGTTTAAATTATATTATACCATGGTAAAAATGTGGTATCATGGTGATACGTTACTTTTACCATGCAGTACCATGATAAATGATGTATACAATGGCCAGTACCATGGTCAATTATATATAATACAATGGCCAGTACCATGGTCAATTATGTATACAATGGCCAGTACCAGGGTAAATGATTCATACAATGGCCAGTAACATGGTAGATTATGTTTGAGGTGAATGAGGAGCCTGACACCTGGGAGGAATGGTGGTGTTGACAGCGGACAACAGGGACAGAAATGGTCACCATCTTACTTGTAGATGACCTCATAGAGGTAAGACTGCTGACGTTCTACTAAAATGAAATATTCCTTTAACAACAGAGTTCCAACCTTTACTGGTATTAAAGTAGGCCAAAGAACACCATTTCACATTGTCTTTTCCAATGCAGTTCGAACAATAATAATAATAATGATAACTTCGTTTTATATAGCGCCTTTCAGAAAGAAAGATGTGTCACCAAGGCAGCCTAGAACGATTGTCTAGAGCAGGGGTGTCAAACTCAATTACCAAGGGGGCCCAAATAAAAAATGCAGATGATTTTGCGGGCCGGACACATAATAATACATAAAAAAGGGTACATTTTCCTGAGGTCATTAATTGGTGATTTTGTTTATCTATTCAGTTTGTGCATAACAGCTCAATATGTTGTAAATGCACTTCTGTTCATTTTCTGGTGCCTCAATGAATACAATGACTGATTGATTGATTGATTGATTGAAACGTTTATTAACAGATTGCAGAATGGGTACAGTACAGTACAGCTCAATACATACAATTGTTAAGGGGATGCAGACCAGAGAAAGACTTTTGTCTTGTTTACATCAGGGTCCCCCATTTTCAATTCATCATATGACACACACGACATACAGATAGACAGTACTGCTACATCTATACATTTATGACATACCAGATTTGCAAATACAGTACTGTTTGTGATACAAAAAGTGTCCAGAAAAAGAGTGTATATACATTTGACGTAGAAACTGTACATTGGAGGAGGTTGGGTAGGTGGGGTGGGGTTGGGTGGGTGGGTGGGGCTGTACATTGGAGGTGGGGGGGGGGGGGGGGGGGGTTGGGTAGGGGGGGGGACACTGTACACTGTACATTGGAATACTGACAAAGCCATACTTTACTGTACAACTGGGTTAGGACATTTGTAGGGGCCAGTTTCGAATTGCAGTCTCCCGTAGGTGTTCTTTGAGAGTGTTTTTGAAAGTGGGTAGTGATTCACATTCCTTTACAGCTTTGGGTAGGGCGTGCCACATTGATGTGGCATAATTGCAAAACGTGTTTAGTCCCTTGTTTGAGCCGAATCTGGGTTTGACATGATTTGTGGAGCTCCCTCTGGTGTTGTGATCGTGGTATTCACTGACCTTTGGGAAGTATTTTGACATGTACATGGGTACCTTGGTCGTGTAGTGTATTTTGTAGACCAGGCCCATTGCAAGTTGCTGTACTCTGTCGTCTACTCTAAGCCATCCTAGGTTGTCAAAGTGGGCAGGGGTGAGGTGGGTTCTAGGAGTCAGGTCAAGCAGTAGTCTGACTAGTTTGTTTTGAGATGTTTGTAATTTGGTTTTTAGTGCCTTTGAGGTGCTTTGGTACCATGAGGTGCAAGCATAGTCGTAGTACCCTTGAATGAGTGCTCCTGCCAGAGTCTTCAGGGTATTCTTGTTTACCAGAGAGGAGATCCGGTACAAGAATCGAGTTCGTTGGTTGACTTTTTTTATTACATTGGATGCCATTTTGTCACAGGAAAGATTAGCCTCTAGGATGGAACCCAGGTAGGTAATTTCATCTTTCCTTGTGACAATATTGTGACGGTTGGTAAGGAGGCATCATTTATGGATAATTATAATAATTATTATTATTATAATATTATTATTACAGATACATTTTTTATAGATTGAAATGACATATATTAGGACTTCATTATTCACCCACAAGAGTTTGTAATATTAGCAATTCTAGGTTAAATTGGTCCTGGACTTGGAGTACAAAGTAGAACACACACACACACACACACACACACAATTCATAATGCCTCCTCCAATGGTCCACAAAAACAGCATTTTATTCAATAAATACATGATGCAGGTGCAGATAATGCTCTGCGTTTGCTTGAAAAGTCGGGACATTTGCACGAGGTGCGCTTGATTTCTATCACAGGCCATTTGAATTGTGCCTCGGTGAGGCAACAGTCAAAATGAACTGATAAAAATGCCAGGCGGACCTTGAGTTTGACACACGTGGTGTAGAGGTTGTTGGGCCTATAGTTCTTCGGTGTAATACACCCATATGTATATGCCAGTTTCAGGAGAGAACTTTAAAGCTAGAATGTGTAGGATTTGTTGGGCTTGAATTTGGCTCCGAAACAAGTTTCATTGACCAGTGTAACAGCAGTGCAGAGATATTCATGCAGACTCCAATGACATTCCCTCTGAGCTTCTCTGATTGGCTAGAAGGGCGAGCCTCTCTGTGAAACTTTAGAATGGAATATCTCTGCACTGCTGCTACGCTGATCAATGACACTTGCACATAGTAGACTGTGAGTGAGTGTGGACATGTTGATATAGATTTTTGGAGCAAAGTTCTAACAAAAAGAAATTGGCAATCAAAAATTGCACACATTCTAACTTTAAGTAGGACCAATCAGCAAATCCCTCAGCCTGAGTTTATGTTTCTCCAAATGTGTCTTAGCTCTAAGATCATCTTTCTTCTACTGACCCGTGATGAAGCGGAGACAAACTGAGTTTATTCAAAGCTTGAGAAGGGAGGCTTGGAGAGGCTGTTAATATTTGAAGATTGCAGACCGCTGCTTCTATTGATTTAACACAATCGCTATCAGCTGAGGAATGCATTGGTGATGGGGTCAGGGTTTGTCAGACACTTTTCCAGCTTCCATTATCTATGGATCTGGTGATCCCAAAGAGTTCTAATACAGTGTATACCCACAAAAATAAAACTACCCATAACGTTATTTAGAGGACTGTTTGTTTCTTTTATAGTTGAATTATCCAAAAGTAATAAGAATACAGAGCAGTTGATGCAGAAAAAAATAAAAGACAACAGAATATATTCTCGAGCCATTCTCGAAATGCCACACAGACTGGGGGGTCCAGTTAGCTGCCAGGCAGTTCACCTCAAGAAACTCCCATCTGTCCAGTGAGTCTGTCATATAAGCTAAACACAGGAGTTCCTGCATGGCCCTCCCTCGACAGAGAGAGAGAGAGAGAGAGAGAGAGAACTCTCAAGGTCGACCTACATATGGAATAACGGTTACCATGGAACCTCAACAGTAGATATGGCATATTGTAGACACTGTTTCATAGTCCTTTTACAATAGATAGAATTATAGACAGATAATAGATAGATAGATAGATAGATAGATAGATAGATAGATAGATAGATAGATAGATAGATAGATAGATAGATAGATAGATAGATAGATAGATAGATAGATAGATAGATAGATAGATAGATAGATAGATAGATAGATAGATAGATAGATAGATAGATAGATAGATAGATAATATAATATTAATAATAATAATGCAGGACCTGTTCAGAGGTCTTTAATTGGCATGCAACTATCCTCAATGTTTAGCGGTTAGCACACACGGTTACACACACACACACCGGAACACACACGCATGCATTGTTCTTTGTAGGATCGCAGATGCGATTCATCTCTGCGATTAACCCATCCCGTCGTCCTTCCCCCCAAGGGCAGCTGGGAGCAGACAGGCGTCGGCGAGGGCCGCGCCAGGGGACCAATCCAAGTGCTCCTGCCCGTCTTCGTCAAGGACGCCACAGCGTTAGCGATCTGTTGTTGTGCATGTTTTTCCATTGGGTTTATCTTATCGGGGGGGAAACCCTTGCGAGCACGGGGAGAACATGCAAACTCCACACAGAAAGGCCTGGGAGATACCCCACCTGGGTACCTGGGATCATGGAAACCTGGTCCCCAAGCGGGAATCGAACCCTGGACCTTCTTGCTGTGAGGCGACAGTGTTAACCACTACACCACCGTATCTATAGATAGATAGATAGATAGATAGATAGATAGATAGATAGATAGATAGATAGATAGATAGATAGATAGATAGATAGATAGATAGATAGATAGATAGATAGATAGATAGATAGATAGATAGATAGATAGATAGATAGATAGATAGATAGATAGATAGATAGATAGATAGATAGATAGATAGATAGATAGATAGATAGATAGATAGATAGATAGATAGATAGATAGATAGATAGATAGATAGATAGATAGATAGATAGATAGATAGATAGATAGATAGATAGATAGATAGATAGATAGATAGATAGATAGATAGATAGATAGATAGATAGATAGATAGATAGATAGATAGATAGATAGATAGATAGATAGATAGATAGATAGATAGATAGATAGATAGATAGATAGATAGATAGATAGATAGATAGATAGATAGATAGATAGATAGATAGATAGATAGATAGATAGATAGATAGATAGATAGATAGATAGATAGATAGATAGATAGATAGATAGATAGATAGATAGATAGATAGATAGATAGATAGATAGATAGATAGATAGATAGATAGATAGATAGATAGATAGATAGATAGATAGATAGATAGATAGATAGATAGATAGATAGATAGATAGATAGATAGATAGATAGATAGATAGATAGATAGATAGATAGATAGATAGATAGATAGATAGATAGATAGATAGATAGATAGATAGATAGATAGATAGATAGATAGATAGATAGATAGATAGATAGATAGATAGATAGATAGATAGATAGATAGATAGATAGATAGATAGATAGATAGATAGATAGATAGATAGATAGATAGATAGATAGATAGATAGATAGATAGATAGATAGATAGATAGATAGATAGATAGATAGATAGATAGATAGATAGATAGATAGATAGATAGATAGATAGATAGATAGATAGATAGATAGATAGATAGATAGATAGATAGATAGATAGATAGATAGATAGATAGATAGATAGATAGATAGATAGATAGATAGATAGATAGATAGATAGATAGATAGATAGATAGATAGATAGATAGATAGATAGATAGATAGATAGATAGATAGATAGATAGATAGATAGATAGATAGATAGATAGATAGATAGATAGATAGATAGATAGATAGATAGATAGATAGATAGATAGATAGATAGATAGATAGATAGATAGATAGATAGATAGATAGATAGATAGATAGATAGATAGATAGATAGATAGATAGATAGATAGATAGATAGATAGATAGATAGATAGATAGATAGATAGATAGATAGATAGATAGATAGATAGATAGATAGATAGATAGATAGATAGATAGATAGATAGATAGATAGATAGATAGATAGATAGATAGATAGATAGATAGATAGATAGATAGATAGATAGATAGATAGATAGATAGATAGATAGATAGATAGATAGATAGATAGATAGATAGATAGATAGATAGATAGATAGATAGATAGATAGATAGATAGATAGATAGATAGATAGATAGATAGATAGATAGATAGATAGATAGATAGATAGATAGATAGATAGATAGATAGATAGATAGATAGATAGATAGATAGATAGATAGATAGATAGATAGATAGATAGATAGATAGATAGATAGATAGATAGATAGATAGATAGATAGATAGATAGATAGATAGATAGATAGATAGATAGATAGATAGATAGATAGATAGATAGATAGATAGATAGATAGATAGATAGATAGATAGATAGATAGATAGATAGATAGATAGATAGATAGATAGATAGATAGATAGATAGATAGATAGATAGATAGATAGATAGATAGATAGATAGATAGATAGATAGATAGATAGATAGATAGATATTTTACAAATTTCAAAGTGACAACAATAACATTCTAATGCAATAACTGGAAATACAATTGGGTCCAAACTGTTCCCTATTAACAGAATTCCAGTGAAACCGTCTATACACTGCCCTCTGTCCTAACTTACAGTAGAAGCCTCTTTGTCCCTGATCCAACCCCAAATTACCACATGGCACCCTTATTAACCAATCATTAACGATTGAATGAGGTAATGCATTCTTACCTGTGCTCTAACTAACCTTACTGTCATGCACTTGTCCTAATATACTAACCTACACTATAGCACTCAACACTTTGATGAACATTGTTACTCAGCTGATAGAGTTGTGCCCTTGCTGATGGCGTGAATACTTTCGGCAGCCAACATGCCCTTCCGTGTTGCTCTGATTGGCCGAGCGCGCGCATGCGCATGAGCCACGACAAGCTCCTCAGCCTCCTCAGCCGCTTAACACAATTTATACAAATGGAAGTATTGATTACGCCGTAACGAATCACTAAAAAGATATACGCTTAACTGGAATATGTTGTTTCTTTACACATGTGTTGGATTATGTAATTGGTTTGTCATGACAAACCAATAAAAAATCGCGAATTAACCGGTGGCTACAACAACACACAGTAACTACATGCATCATTGTTTACAATGAACGGTGGGGCTGTTGTTGTAGCCACCGGTTAATTCGCGATTTTTTATTGGTTTGTTATGACTAGTCACTAGCCACTCAGCATTTTCACTAGCCAAAAATTCCCGCACTCGCGCCCCCACCCAAAAAGTAATAAATATAGGTCATTTCTTCTTCACTAACCCCTGCTGGGGACAGTATCATTGTAGTCATACTGCTACACGCCAACTGTACAACTGTGCTTCTGACTGTTGACTCCATTGTTTACTACTGCCTGCGACCAGTGACTCAGCCGCAAAAGGAGCTCCAGTTGGGGCAACGGCCGACTAGGACAAGATGGAGGGTGTAGATGTGGAAGAGTTGTGTTGAACCTAGCAATTACATTGTTGCTCCAAACGCTGTGAACATTATCATTGACACACCTATGCCTTGGCTGTGTTGAACCTAGCAATTATATTATTGCTCCAAACGCCGTGAACATTATCATTGACACACCTATGCAGGGCTTGACGTTAACTTTTTGGCTCACTAGCCACTGTGACTAGTGGTTTTCCAAAGTCACTAGCCACTCAGCATTTTCACTAGCCCTGGGCAGGTGGGCAGGTGTCAACGTCAAGCCCTGGTTACGGCGTAATCAATACTTCCATTTGTATGAATTGCGTTAAGCGGCTGAGGAGGCTGAGGAGCTTGTCGCGGCTCATGCGCATGCTCGGCCAATCAGAGCAACGCGGAAGGGCATGTTGGCTGCCGAAAGTATTCACGCTTCCTGATGACTTGTCATACAGAACTTGTAAGTCGCTTTGGATAAAAGCATCAGCTAAATGACTAAATGTAAATGTAAATGTAAGTCATTCAGCAGATGCTGTCATTCGTGAGTCTGCGATCGATGGGGCAGAGTAACACACAGAAGCTCACATCACATCACACAGAGGAGGCTCGGTGGTCAGCTGATGCTTTGCAGATGGAACGCTGGTCTTTGGTCTCTGCTATGTTATCTTTCACCCATGGTATCTTTCACCCGAACATCACTCACCAGTGTCGGCTCTAAGGGTTCATATTTCATTAAATATGCATGTTGAAAGACACAAGGTCTTTGGCAACATTTTTGTTTGTCATTTGAGAGAACCAACTGAACCGAAAATCTGTCTGCCTTTCATCCATGTGTTTAATGCTTGCCCACTAGATTTGTTCTGGTGCCAACACTGTCTGTCACTCTTACTGAACAACGCCCTCCATAACATATGGGACCCTTCTCCTTTCCTTCCTCATGCTAGGAATAGTGTGAGAAGTTCAGTTTCACGTCAGCTGAGACATATCGTACCTTTGGCATAGTTTCCTTCCGACAGGAGAACTTGAGCTTCATTAAAGGGGATGGGGTTAAAGGTCAGATTTCATGACCTCTGGACAGCAGCTTTCTAAAGGGAGACCCAACTATGATAGGAATGATGTTTATTTATATATGATATATATTTAAGAAGGCTGTTATATATTTAAGAAGGCTGTTAAATATAGGTGGTGCTGACAACACAAAACAAACACCCACATGGTATATACTCACAGACACACACACAGACACACATATAAATGTCCCAGGTCAAGGAAATCGGCCTGGACAGGGGAGGGTAGTAAGTTCCCAGACAGAGTAGTCAGAGACAACGGGTGCAAACAAGAACAATAATTGTATTACAAATTTGTGAACAACAGGAGAATGCACACACATTTGGGAGAATGCCCCTTTTTGCAGCTGAGGGGGATGTTCTCCCCATGTCAGTTAGGAGGTGTCAGGGGGGGCAGACAGGCGGCAGTAATGCAAGGGAAGGACAACCCTGGCTTATCTATGGGGTTGCGCACACTGGTTTGCTTAGTAACTAAAGTTAGTACCTGTGTGTAGTGTTAGGGAATTGAACCCTGATCAATGAAGGTAGACCGTCGAAGGTAGGCTTGATAAAACAAAGGTTTATTCAGAGTTATAGCTTGGATGACCCAACCGAGACACCAGGAGGAGGACCTTTAAGAAAGTGAATATCAGAAAGGCAGCAGGACCGGACGGTATCCCCAGCCCCGGTATTCACTGACATATTCAACCTGTCCTTAGAACAGGCTGTCATCCCCACCTGTCTGAAGAAGTCCACCATTATCCCTGTACCCAAAAAATCCACGCCTGCTTGCCTCAACGACTATCGCCCTGTAGCTCTCACCAAAGTGTTTTGAGAAGCTTGTGACGGGCTACATCTGTTCCTCCCTCCCCATCAACCTGGACCCCCTGCAATTTGCATATCGCCCCACAGTGGGGTTGGGTGGGTGGGGCTGGGAGGGGGGGGGGGGACTGTACATTGGAGGTGTTTGGGTGGGTGGGGTGGGGGGGGGGGGGGGGGGGGGTTGGGTAGGAGTGTACATTGGAGGTGTTTGGGTGGGTGGGGTGGGGGGGGGGGGGTTGGGTAGGAGGGGTGGGTGGGTGGGGGACACTGTACAACTGTACAAGCAAAACTGTACATTGGAATATTGACAAAACCATACTTGGTAATTTACTGTACATTGGAGGGGGTTGGGTTAGGACATTTACAGGGGCCAGTTTCGAATTGCAGTCTCCCGTAGGTGTTCTTTGAGAGTGGTTTTGAAAGTGGGTAGTGATTCACATTCCTTTACAGCTTTGGGTAGGGCGTTCCACATTGATGTGGCATAATTGCAAAACGTACTGGTATCGGGTGAGGGGGAGGGGTGAGGTAAGGAAGGGGGGGAGTGAGATGACAATAGGTGGGTGGATGGGAGAGGGTAAGCGGAAACTAGTATTGGGGGGACTGTGGAGGAGGGGGAGATAGTTATTCCACAGTAGCGATAACGTCAGCCAACAAGGCAGAAGACACAACAAAAGTACTACTACTCTACTGCCACGACCACACTAGTAGGCTACACTGGTACAAAGAAAAGGCTCATGAAGAGCTAAGCTAATGCTACTCAGCGAGCTAGGCTTGCGACACGCTGAATTACTTGTACGTTCACTGTACAAACATTCAAAAGTAAGTATACACTCTTAGCACGCTGCCTGGGGTTTAGGGATGAATACTTCCACAGCCACTTCACCCTAAACTTCACCCTTTAGGACTTCACCCTAAACCTACCACTAGTGGGGTATCTTGGGCATCCACAAACACTAGGGAGGACATGGGAACACACACGGAGAATGCTAGAAATACTACCTAGAGATTTAATCTCACCTGACCTAAAAACAACACAAATGGGGAGACAGGGGAGACAGTCGCTAAGGGCAGGGGAGGGGTATCTGGACTCTTCCTTGGATGTAGTAGAGGTGTCAGTCAGCCTGTCAAAGGAGAACTGAATGAGTAGCACATTCTTTTACAGTTCAACATAATAATACATTAATAATAATACATTTCATTTATATAGCACACTTTAAACTCAAACGAGATCTAGAAGAGAAGTAAAAACATAGGAGCAGTAAAAACAGGCCCTATAGTGGAAGGAAAGCAGCAAGGGAGTCTGAGGCCTTGATGGATCCTGGCAGCTGATTCCACAGGCGTGGCCCCAGTGTGGAAAAAGCACGGTGCCCCATGCGTGACAGCCTGGCGTGTGGGATAGCGAGGAGGTTTTGGCTGCCAGACCTAAGTGACCCGGATGCAGGTTGAGGGGAGAGGAGGTCCTGGATGTAACTTCAACTCATGAAGTGCTGTAGTGGAGCTGGACTTGGAGTCGTTGGCGTCATTGAAGATAGCAGGGAACCCCAGGTGCCGGCCAATTACATCATCACGGTCCTATAGGAAAGCTTGAAATAACAGCAAAGGGAGGGGAGAGAAGCAGGCTCAAAAACACACCAGCCAGTCCACCTGGAAAAATTAGTCCAAATTCCCCTCAGCTGTTCAATGTTAACCCAATCACAGTCAAATATCAGTAGTCACTCTGGGCCGGCACATAGCCTGGGGCCAAAAAGTAGATCCCACACAGTTCATTCACAAAAGAAAACAGTCAATAGCAAGGTCCAGTTGAACCTGTGACATAGACACAGAGAAATATACAGACATGTAACAACACCCTCACACATGCTTGAGTAAGGGTACCCTTTGATGACAGTAACTAATTACAATTAGTTATTTCCCCCCCACTTTTTAAAGCTTGTGCTTTTACTTTATGACCATTATAATGAGGTTGACCATTTACAGTAAAACGCATTCTGGACTTAAAAACCTTAGCTTTAAAATGTATTATCAAAATATTTGCAATACGGGTACTCAATTAATTGTGGTGGAGCAATTATGACATATGCAATTATTTTTTAACATCCTATTTGACTTATGTAAGTCAGTTTCTAGACAAGACAATCTTACTCTAAACTTGTAACATGTACTTCAACTTGAGTAATATATTTCACTGTAGTAACATTGTACTTCAACTTGAGTCATATATTCCACTGTAGTAACCTTGTACTTCAACTTGAGTCATATATTCCACTGTAGTAACACTGTCATAACACTGTACTTCACCTTGAGTAATATATTTCACTGTAGTAACATTGTACTTCAACTTGAGTCATATATTCCACTGTAGTAACACTGTAATAACACTGTACTTCACCAGCTTGAGTCATATATTTCACTGTAGTAACATTGTACTTCAACTTGAGTCATATATTCCACTGTAGTAACACTGTACTTCAACTTGAGTCATATATTCCACTGTAGTAACACTGTACTTCAACTTGAGTCATATATTCCACTGTAGTAACACTGTTCTTCAACTTGAGTCATATATTCCACTGTAGTAACACTGTAATAACACTGTACTTCAACTTGAGTCACATATTTCATTACTTGTTTCAAATCTGTTTTTTCCCAAGACTGTGTGATGGATGAAAGTTGTCAATGGTTTTACGTAGCTACATAGATTTACGTAGCTTCGACAATGTAGCTCTATCTTACACTAAAGCAAGACAAACTAATGATTGCCTGTTTGTTCAGATTCTCTTTCCATACCCTTCATCAGATCTTGGCCAACCTTGGCACATACATTGGTCATAAGCCAAGATGGAATACCCCCCCCCCCCTCATCCTCAATTAACAGCTCATTTACATTGTATCCATAATTAACTATGATTGATATCTCAGCTATAGTTTGCATGACTGTCGTGTGAGATATGCACATGAGATCACATGTGCATACTGTGAGCTGCACACGTCAGCAGTGCTTCATCTTTGATATGTGTATCTCAAATGACACATGGCTTCACGGGTACGACGTACTAGTCGTAGTAAAACTTTGAAACCAAGCCCCGGGGACTTCTCCAAAAATGAATGTCCTCTGTCTTACGTGGATCTAGCCTCTCACAGAGGACCCATTTGACACCTGTTAACTGTGTCGGGAAAACAACGGTGTGGGCTGTGTGCGTTCAGCGAGGCCCTCGGGCTGATTTACTGACACAGGAAAAGAGAGAGGGAGATAACTCAACACTATACTGTTAAGGTCCTAAACCATTCAACATGGAAACACAAACATACACACACACATACACACACACATGCACACATGCTATTGCTTGTTGTTTGTGATTGTAACCAGGGCCGCCTCAGGGGGTGTGCGAGCAGTGCGGTCGCACAGGGCCTCGCGGGAAGGGGGGCCTCGCAAAATAAAAAAAAATATTTTTTTTTTTTTTTTTTTTTTTTTTTTTTTGCGAGGCCCCCCTTCCCGCGAGGCCCTTTTTCATCACAGACCTAAAATCTAGTTTTGCTTATATGCTTATATATTTCACATTAGACACGTTTGTAGAATGTGTCTGACTTGTTCCTGCCTCTGCGGCTCTGCAGACTGCAGTGTTCCGGTTTCTGCGGCTTTGCTGCTCTACAGATTTTAGGATAGTGTTTCCGGGCTCTTCTCGGACACACGAGGTACAGGGATGATCTAATTCAGCGCTATTCAGAGGAGCGAGTGGATGTCTTTTCAAAAGCAGCATGGATCAGAAGAAATTACACCGTGGGCCAAGAAAGTCTCCTTCCAACTTTACCATTGATACTGCGTTATGGTGAGTTCATGCAACCTATTATATTCCCGCCGTGGATCTCTCTCTCTCTCTCTCTCTCTCTGGAGCCAAACTGGTCGACTAGCTGTAGCCTGTTGTAGTATGAAGTTAGTAGCTAACGGTGTGTGGCCTGGTGTCAGCGCCTGTATTGCTTTTCTCATGTTGTAGTTTCAGTGGTAGTGCGTTAGCTAATGGTTAGCGATAGCCGGGTTGAGCTAACTGGCTAACTGATAGCATCAAAGTAACGTGCGCAGCCGGCAGCTAACGTATCAGTTAGCCTAGGCTAGAGTTAGCTGTTAGCTTGTGCTACGACGATTGACATTAGCCGTGAGAATAGCAGGGGGTTCTGGCTTATTTTTGTCCCGCCAGCGAGAGGCCTTTCGTCAACGTGGAGACCTGTGTTGCGGCCTTTCGTCCTGCGTTCCTTGGTGCAGGTAAGATTAATGAAAATGTCATGACATTACCCCACTCTTCCTTCCTTCCCCTCCCGAATGTTTTGTTAATAACGATGTTTTTTTCCAGGCAAAACATATGCTACTTCACAACATTTGGAGATACGACATGTGCTGTGTGTGAATGTCTTGGTCGTTTGTGTAGCTTGGGTAGCGTTGGGCCGTTGGCCAAAGCTGTGTGTGGCCTGGTGTCACAGTACCTGGCTAGCCTATTTAGCTGATGTCGGCCATTGGCTCCTTGCTGCTTTGGTTTCTCTGGTATAGACCCTCTTCTCTTTGGATTTAAGTGTTGATCTTTGTCCTTTTGGATCTCTCATACATGCTCTCTCTCTAACACACACACACATGACAAACACACATGCTCTCTCTCTCTCTTTCTAACACACACAGTCTGCCTATGGCGGCCTTTCTCGATGGCTAGGCTGTGCTCGCTGAGTCTGTACATAGTCAAGGATCTTCAGTCACAGTGCTCAGGTATTCTGCCACTGTGTACTCTCTGTTTAGGGCCAAATAGCATTTCAATTTCTTTCCAATGTGTCTCTCTCTCTCTCTCTCTTTGGATTTAAGTGTTGATCTTTGTCCTTTTGGATCTCTCATACATGCTCTCTCTCTAACACACACACACATGACAAACACACATGCTCTCTCTCTCTCTCTCTCTCTCTCTTTCTAACACACACAGTCTGCCTATGGCGGCCTTTCTCGATGGCTAGGCTGTGCTCGCTGAGTCTGTACATAGTCAAGGATCTTCAGTCACAGTGCTCAGGTATTCTGCCACTGTGTACTCTCTGTTTAGGGCCAAATAGCATTTCAATTTCTTTCCAATGTGTCTCTCTCTCTCTCTCTTTGGATTTAAGTGTTGATCTTTGTCCTTTTGGATCTCTCATACATGCTCTCTCTCTAACACACACACACATGACAAACACACATGCTCTCTCTCTCTCTTACCGTTTGGATTGCTCTCTGGATCGGATCGCTGAACAGCAGAAATGGCCCGCCGAGATCCTTTGTTATGCCGGCCATGGCCAAGACCAAAAGCCGCCGCGAAGACGAGGAAAGAGAGCCGGGGTCCGGAACAGACTGAGGTCCAAACGACACAGAACCACATTGCCCAGCATATTGTTGGCCAATGTGCAATCGATAGGAAACAAATTGGACGACATCAGAGCAAGGATCCAATTCCAGAGGGACATTCGGGATTGTAACGTCCTCTGTTTCACAGAAACTTGGCTGAGTCCAGATGTCCCGAATCACGCAATAGAACCGGCAGACCACTTCTTCGTTCTCCGCAAAGACCGGACGGCAGAAGAGTCACTAAAGACGAGAGGAGGCGGCATTGCCTTCATGATAAACAAGGAGTGGTGCGATTTAGGCAACACAAAGGAACTGTCTAACCACTGCTCCCCAGACCTGGAGTTTATCACGATAAAATGTCGACCCTTCTTCCTCCCAAGAGAGTTAACGTCCATCATCCTCATCGGAGTGTACATTCCACCACACGCGAACACTGGGGTCGCACTTTCAAAACTTCACGACGAGGTAAACAAACTCCAGGCAGCTAATGTTGACGCTGCCATTTTGGTCTTGGGGGATTTCAACAGCGCGCGTCTTAAAAAGGTGCTGCCGAATTTCTATCAGCATGTGACCTGTCCCACCAGAGGCGAGAACATATTAGACCATGTATACTCGCAATTTAAGAATGGGTACAAGTCACAGGCTCTTAGTCCATTCGGTAAAAGCGATCACGCCGCCATTTTCCTTTTGCCAAAGTACAGACAGAGTCTCAAGCGAACGCCGGTGGTCTCGCGAGAGGTTAAGCGTTGGGCCGTGACGTCAGTGGAGTCACTCCAAGCAGTGCTGGGAAGCACAGAATGGAGTGTATTCCGTGATAACACAGCCAATATTAACGAATACACCGAAACGGTGATTGACTATGTCTGTACTCAGGTAGAAGTAATAATCCCCAACACCAAAATTAATATCTACCCAAATCAAAAGCCCTGGGTAGACAAATCCGTCCGTGAGGCTCTGAAAGTGCGCACATCAGCATACAACACCGGGCTGGTGACAGGCAACATGGAAGAACACAAGATGGCAAGATACAACGTCAGGAGAGCAGTAATAGAGGCAAAACGGCGGTACAGGGATAAAGTTGAACTTCAGTTTGAACAGGCTGACTCTAGAGGCATGTGGCAGGGCCTCAGAACAATGACAGACTACAAAGGAACCCCCCTCAAACTGAACAGTGACATCTCCTTAGCAAATGATCTCAACTCCTTCTATGCGAGGTTTGAGGCTGTGAATAACAACACCAGCCTACAAACCACGGCAATGGGGGGGGGGGGGGGGGGGTCTGCTGATGGAGACTCAGTGTTCAGGGTAACAGAGCATGAGGTGAGACGGATCTTTAAAAAAGTGGATATCAGGAAGGCAGCAGGACCGGACGGCATCCCCGGCCGCGTCCTAAAAGTCTGTGCCGACCAACTGGCCCCGGTATTCACTGACATCTTCAACCTGTCCTTGGAACAGGCCGTCATCCCCACCTGTCTGAAGAAGTCCACCATCATCCCTGTACCCAAAAAATCTACGCCCGCTTGCCTCAACGACTACCGCCCTGTAGCCCTCACCTCCATAGCCATGAAGTGCTTTGAGAAGCTAGTGAAGGGCTACATCTGTTCCTCCCTCCCCATCAACCTGGACCCTCTGCAATTTGCATATCGCCCCAACAGGTCCACGGAGGACGCCATAGCCCATGTGCTGCACACAGCAGCATCACATCTGGACAAGAGGCAGGGGAACTATGTGAGAATGCTGTTCATCGACTACAGCTCAGCATTCAATACCATAGTCCCCTCCAAACTCATAGCCAAGCTCAGGGACCTGGGCTTGAACTATGACCTGTGCCAGTGGGTCCTGGACTTCCTGACGGGCAGACCCCAGGTGGTAAGAGCCGGCAACTGCACCTCCTCATCCATCACGCTCAACATAGGGGCCCCCCAGGGCTGTGTTCTGAGCCCCCTCCTCTACTCCCTGTACACACATGACTGCGTAGCACAGCGGAACAACAACACCATCATCAAATTTGCTGATGACACAGTAGTGGTGGGCCTGATCTCTGCCAACGACGAAAGGGCCTACCTGGAAGAGGTAGAGAACCTGTCACAGTGGTGTCAGGAGAACTGCCTCTCCCTGAACGTCAGCAAAACAAAAGAGATGATTGTGGACTTCAGGAGGTCGGGGGTCAAGGACTACAGCCCCCTCAGCATCGACGGGGCACCAGTTGAGAGAGTGAACAGTTTCAAGTACCTCGGAGCCCACATATCCGAGGACTTGACATGGACCACACACATTGACAGTGATGTGAAGAAGGCACGACAACGCCTCTACTTCCTCAGGCGCCTAAGGAAGTTCCAAGTCAGTCAGAAGATCCTTAGGAACTTCTACTCATGTACAATAGAGAGCATCCTGACCGGCAACATCACCTCCTGGTTTGGGAATAGCACTGCACAAGACCGTAGCAGACTACAAAGAGTGACACGTTCAGCCGAACGCACAATTAGAGGGGGGCTTCCCACCCTCCAGAACATTTACAACAAGCGGTGCAAGGGGAAGGCTAAGAGAATTATTAAGGACTCGAGCCACCCGAACAACTGCCTCTTTGAACTGCTGCCGTCAGGCAAGCGATACCGGAGTCTTAAGGCGAGCACAGAAAGACTCAGAAGGAGCTTCTATCCCCAGGCCATCAGGCTGCTAAACGAACAATAATCGCTAAACGAACAATAATCACTATGCAACAACCATCAAATGCACACAGCACACACACCCACACGCACACACTCACTCAAACAAACAACACACTGCAGCACCCACTCTCCACACTTTAGATCACACAAACACACTTACACTTTATATTTATTGATAAAGGATTTGCACTACAACTCGTACACCTACTGTGAATTGTACCTAAACTGCACCTCGTCCATTTATGCCTTGCACTATATAGTATTGTATATTAGTACACTGCACAGTATTGTATATTGCATGGTAACTACGTCTACGAACATTGTACATATGTCTAAACTGAACACTGTGACCTCTTTTTTTACTTCTAATTTTTACTATGTTTTTATTTCATACTTATCTTGTCATGCACAGTCTCTGGAGCGCAACAGTAAGAAGCATTTTGTACAAAAGTATTCTGTACTTCTGTATGACAACTATTAAAGAAAACTTGAAACTCTCTCTCTTTCTAACACACACAGTCTGCCTATGGCGGCCTTTCTCTATGGCTAGGCTGTGCTCGCTGAGTATGTACAGACTCAGCGAGCACAGCCTAGCCATCGAGAAAGGCCGCCATAGGCAGACTGTGTGTGTTAGAAAGAGAGAGAGAGAGAGAGCCTACAGTTACTACAGTGGAATATATGACTCAAGTTGAAGTACAATGTTACTACAGTGAAATATATTACTCAAGGTGAAGTACAGTGTTATGACAGTGTTACTACAGTGGAATATATGACTCAAGTTGAAGTACAAGGTTACTACAGTGGAATATATGACTCAAGTTGAAGTACAATGTTACTACAGTGAAATATATTACTCAAGTTGAAGTACATGTTACAAGCCTTTAACCTTTTGGGGGGGGGGGGGGGCCTCGCGTTTAAATCTCGCACAGGGCCTCGCATTTCTCCCAGGCGGCCCTGATTGTAACCATGGTCAGTTCCCTGTGCTCTTCCTCCCAGCTGATAATGGATTTCCTGTCCATGGTTCTGCTAGCACATGGCTAATCACCAGAGAGTGAAAGAACACTGCATCATTCTAGTTAGTATAGATCTGCTTCAGCTGTACCAATGACAAAATCCATGGGTTCTCTGTATTCTGAAAGCATAACACTGTCACAGAAAATACTCATAACCTTTTAAGATTTAGGCTTTTTATTTTTTTTGGAAAATGTACATTGTCATTTATGTGCTTATGGAGTTTCACTGCCCCATGGCTCACAATGTCTGGTAAAAAAAAACACGGTATAGTTTCTTAATAAATACATAGACATCAATCTGGACACTGGTTTGTTTTTCTTGATCATGTAAAGTTGTGTAAACTACTAACGAGTCGGTTGCAGTCAACCAGCATCCGCTAACAGGTCTGAGCCTTTAGCTCAGCTTGTTAGTGTGGCCGCCTGTGAATCCTATGGTCCCATGTTCAAATCACAGTTGTATGTTCCCTACCAACACGCACATTGGCTGTGGCTATCTTTTTGGTCACCGTTTGATTAAAAACACCTGTTGCTTGCCCAAATAAAAGTCTGCAAACCAGGCAATGTAATGGAATATGGATTCTTATAGAGCCCACGTTATGTGGTAGAAATGCTTTCTTTTTACGAGCTCTCTCTGCCTGTGATGTGCAATTCCCAAATGAAAAACGTGAACTAGGTAATGGGAGATTCCTCTCGGGGTGAGAGAGGTTTGTGTGTTGATGGAAACCGGTGATCCGTGCCTGTTCTAAGAAAACAGCGCCCCAAAAAAACAATAACACCTAAATGATTAAACATGACGTATGATTGGAGATCCTATGTCACATGACCTGAGACTTCATATCGTTCTTTTCATATTGTTGATCCGTGATCTTCACTTAACTCTTGGGTCTCTCTAGGGTCAAGCTAGCAGCGGCCTAGTTAGGCTGCAAACCCCTATGGAGTTCAGTGGTATCGATGTCACACACCCACACCCACACCCCCCCACACGCACACAATGCAAGGGGCATTGAGAACATAATAACTAACATTCTCACATAGCAAGTGAGAAAATTAAGAACAACTGTATTTCAGCAAATGTACTTAATTATCTCTCTCCCTCTCTCTCTCTCTCTCTCTCTCTCTCTCTCTCTCTCTCTCTCTCCACACACAGCAAGCAATTGTCCTTCATTCGCTCTCTCTCACACACACATGCACGCACGCACACACACACACACACACACACACACACACACACACTCACACTCACTCATGCACAAAGAAGTTATCTGGCAAGTCTGACTGGCTCTGCCACTGTCTTTGAGCAGCCACACCCCTAGAACAAACCACCCCATAGGAGACGCCCACATAGGACCCAGAGAGGGTGTGGTCATTACTACGATATACCATGTACCATGTGTTATTACTATTATTATTATTGATTGAATTCTGCCATTCCACTATTATTACAATGTTCTACTCTATTATTATTCATATTTACATTATTATCTGTTCTGCCTGTACCTCCCCTCCCCCGCCCTGTGAGCTGCTATGACACCTGGGTTTCCCCAAGGGGATTAATAAAGATTAACTTGACTTGACTTGACTTGATGGTGTCTATAGGATTCCTTGAGTGAAAATTCCACGTCAAATGTATGAATGTGCTTCAGACGTAGAACCATATAAGTCTGTTTTAGGTTTTCAGAGGAACAATGTTTTCTAGAGCTGGTAAATTGTGTTCACTCATAGTTAAAGACAGTAGAGGTTGAGTACTGTATTATCTAAAGCAGGTAAGTTAGTGTTGTGTTCACTCCTAGTTAAAGACAGTAGAGGTTGAGTACTGTATTATCTAAAGCAGGTAAGTTAGTGTTGTGTTCACTCCTAGTTAAAGACAGTAGAGGTTGAGTACTGTATTATCTAAAGCAGGTAAGTTAGTGTTGTGTTCACTCCTAGTTAAAGACAGTAGAGGTTGAGTACTGTATTATCTAAAGCAGGTAAGTTAGTGTTGTGTTCACTCCTAGTTAAAGACAGTAGAGGTTGAGTACTGTATTATCTAAAGCAGGTAAGTTATAGTGTTGTGTTCATTGATAGTTAAAGACAGTCGAGTTTGAGTAGTTTCTTGTGACATATCACATTCACACTCCAATGATTGTAGATTAACTGATTTAGATTAATTTCACACCTGCAAATACATGGGCTGTCCAACAACGGATTTACAGTATATGGTTCTGCGTGCAAGGGTTCAATGAATGCTCGGTCAATAATTACATTCCCATGGACCATGGTTGCAACAACATTGTTAACCCACAAAACCTTAAAATTATGATAATTACTTAAGTGGCTATTTTTATGTGTGGCTGAACTGGACCCCCCCCCCCCCCCCCCCCCCGCCCCATCCCCCCAAAGTAAACACTATTTATTGCAGCTCATGACTTTGTAATTGTATTCATTTCTATTGCATGCATTCGTAGAAGTCCATACACTAGCGGCTAGCCTATAGTCAGTGTATGGGTTCATTTGACGATCATTCGTATAACTCAATTACACTGACTGCGTGTTAATATCCCGTGTGTGTGTAATAATAAATAGATGACAGATAGATAGAGTGAAGTGTGTCGTCATCATAGCTGAAAGGTGGAGCTGCCTGGTGTAAAGGTAACGCCTGTATGGTCCCGCCCACTTGTTGACCTAGGTCCCACCTACGCGGGAGAGAATAGCGTACATTTAATAGTTTTCTCAGTTGGACTGCTGCTCTCTGACTGTATAGCTGAATCTTGCAGCGGTGGGAGTTGCGCGTTGCCAGTGTGCGTGAGGACATATACCTGCTATAGGGAGGAAAGCGGACACATACAAACACACACACACAGCAGCAGTGAAAGCAGCAGAAAACGACCCCCTCGCCGCGCCTCTATCCTCGCAGGACTGTCCCACTAGACCAGAGAGAAGCCGCTGAGTGACAGCAGGTGTACCCGGGGGAAGGAACGAACCTGTCAAGATGTTTAAGAAGAAGAGCTCTAAAAGCAGCGTGGCTATCACGCCACCCAAATCAACGTGAGTAGTTTGTCCAACAGAAGTTATGCTTTTACTTACACTACTGTATTTTTTGGAGACTGTTGTGTGGTCTATTGCTTATTTATTATTTGTATATACCTTTTATAGCCTATTTTTGGTCAAGTAGGCAATGGCAGCTGCAAGTAGGCTACTCGTTTTAAGCACTCCATTAGCATTAGTTAATGAAAATAGTTGGATGTAATGTAAGAAAACGATTTAGTTTAGGCTGGTTCTAGGCCTAGAATGGGATAGCGAAAACGAAACATAGCCACATTTTTAATAGCTATTTATTTAACTAATACTTAGTCTAATTCGGCTTGGGCAATAGTCAGTCGGTTATCATGTGAGGCTGTAGGATATAGGGCTGTGCTTTACCTTTTACCTGAGGGTGTGGCAAATATGCAATCAAGTGGTGGTAACTGGTTTGATAAGTCTGGCTGTCCATTGAAAGACAATGTATGAGGAGGGGTTGACATTGTTGCATAATCTCTCCCAACCTGTTGGTGCATCACTTCCTATAGTCATTTGATAGTCATACCTATTTTGATTGATTGAAAATTGTATTAACATATTGCAGAATGGGTACAATACAGTACGGCTCAATACACACATTGTTAAGGGGATGCAGACCAGAGAAAGACTTTCGTCTTGTCTACACCAGGGTCCCCCATTTGCCATCTTCTATTCAGTCATATTCTCCACCTTGACTAAAAACAGCATTTGTATTTATTGAGGTTGGCTTATGTGCAGTATCGAGTTTCTATTAAGTATCTAAATCTGTGTCCTCAAAGCCTCCTCCTTTTCATCTCAAACAAATGATCTCTCTCTCTCTCTCTCTCTCTCTCTCTCTCTCTCTCTCTCTCTCTCTCTCTCTCTCCCCTCTGAGAAAATTTGCCTGTCTATCTTTGAAGTGGAGAGAGAGAGAGCATTGCTGCCTGTCACACAAGTGTTAGGTGGGCAGGTTGAAGAGGCCCCCTCTATAATAACAACCCTTTGGTACGGGCCCGCCTGAGAGTTAAACGAAACGTGTTTTAAATGGTTATCTTCTTGTCTGAGTCACCTCTGGCTTTAATAGAGAAGGGACTGGGAGTGTTCTGCTGCTCTCACAGAACACGTTCACTCACTGTCTGTTTCACATTAGGTGGGACTCAAGAGTCCTAACAGTGTTCAAATTAAACCAAACCGACTGAATCTAACCCAAGATTGACATGCAACTCCCTTTTTATATCAATTAAATTATTACCGAACAATGATTTAATTGCAATGCATTGGCCAATTATTGGCTTCTACTCTGCGATCATTCAATATGCTATATCATTGGGTTCACATAAGAGAGGTTGATACAATTACAAACCATATGTAATAGCCACCCAGCATCTCTCTGAAGTGGGTGGTGCCGTGGAATCCTATATGCCACTGCCACCCCTTCCCTCCCCATTGCATCCCTTGTTGCTAGTCCTAAAGGTAGTTTGGCTAGCTGAGATGAGATGAAAAAGCGAATGACATGTTCAAGTTGGAACAGGCTTAGCATGGTAGCAAGTTAACAGATCCAAAGATGGCTGCATTACCGAAACCCTGCAGCCGTGGAATACTGTCTAGATTTATGACATGACAGAAACATTATATAATGGAGGTTTTGTAATTGAGGAGTCTAGAGCCTGTTGCACGTGGAGGGGAAAGTTATTTACGAGTTATTTATAAATTGAGGGATTATTTGATTGTGAACATTTGTTATTATATTTAAGGTCAGGGTTGGTTAGGTTAAGGTTAACTGTTATTTTTTAATTGTTGCCCTGGATGAGATGTTCCCACTTCTTTCAAGACATTCTTTGACACTGCCTTGCCCAATCACAAATAAGCACAATACCTGGACCAGCCAATCCTAAACAAGTACAAAACCTGTCAAACAGTCAATAGTTATTTCTTAGTTGAATAAAATATTCACAAGTGCATTATAAACAGACTACACTTTTTATACAATGATTTATATGTGTGTATAAGTGAGGGTCCTGACAGAGAATTAATAATGAATAATATTTAGATCATGTAGGATAGATCAGCTAGAGTGTGATAGTTAATAATGAATAATATATAGATCATGTAGGATAGATCAGCTAGAGTGAGAGTTAATAATTAATAATATATAGATCATAGGATAGATCAGCTAGAGTGTGATAGTTAATAATGAATAATATATAGATCATGTAGGATAGATCAGCTAGAGTGAGAGTTAATAATTAATAATATATAGATCATAGGATAGATCAGCTAGAGTGTGATAGTTAATAATGAATAATATATAGATAATGTAGGATAGATAAGCTAGTGTGAGAGTTAATAATGAATAATATATAGATCATGTAGGATAGATAAGCTAGTGTGTGAGAGTTAATAATTAATAATATATAGATCATAGGATAGATCAGCTAGAGTGTGAGAGTTAATAATGAATAATATATAGATCAATTAGGGTGTGGTGTGGAGAATTCATTTGGACAACGTACCGTTATCTCACCAGATGGAGCAGACCCCTGTTCTTGAATATGGGAACATATGGGACAGATTGAACTCACAGGCCTTGTACCATTTGGCTTCTCATTTCCTTTACATCCCGTATTACTGGATTTACAGAAAATCTGGATAGGTGAACATGTGTGTATGAAAACACAGAGGTAAGGGACAGCTTCGCCCAATAGAACTTATTCTGGAATTTATTTCAAACTCTTTTATTTAGTGTTTTAAAGGGAAGGGTCGACAACAGACCATGGAAATGGAACTGAGCCCGGGCCTCATTTGCAGCAGTCCTTCCACGCCCTCCGTGACTCATTGTCTTCTGGTTTCAATTTGTCCCTCTCTCTCCATGGAGATATCCGACTGGTTACTCCTGCGAAGGGTCCACTGCCAGACAGTCTCGCTCTGGAAGGGAACTGAAGGTTGAAAGCAATGAGGGGGTGTGTTCTAGTGACGTTACTTGGAACACTTAGAGCAAAGCACATAGCAGGTCAAGCTAGCTAGCATTTATATGCTTATAGTGTGCATGCTGCACATGGCATGCCATCGACGTGCCCATGTCAACAACAGTTTCCTCCAAAATTATATGTGCATACAATTCTAAGGAAGCACGCCATATTCGAAATAGTTCTAAACAAAAAAACGAAATGAGATTTAGAGCTATATGTACCCTGCGTAACAACAATCACATGATCTGTTGACTGCATTGCTACCATCACTGCTATGTCCAAATGATCACCCAGACAGCTGTTAAGCTAACTGGCTAACACATAGCTGTGTTTCAATGGCTGTATCCTCAACAAGCCTTTTGAACTCAGTCAAACTCAGTTTGTGTTTTTCAGCTTATGTCACCTGTCACCTCTTTTATCTGACGTGCAGACAATAAGAAAACCCTCAGGGTGACTTTAATTTGCATAATACAATAATAATAAAACATAACATAATAAAAATATGTAACCTCCATTCGGGTTCCAACTTGTCTGATCCTGGGCAAACCTTTCTTTATACTCGAAAGGCAACTGACGTTTCCTTCATTTAAAGTTACATTGAATTTACATACAGAGATAAGCGATCATAACACGACAATAAAACGACCAGATGATGGTAGACAAAAGCAAGGATAACAAATCAATTAGAACACATCCAACTTGATCGACAATGATTAGTGATCAAGGTCTTAAATTCTGCAATAGAGGGGAGAATCAAAATTTTGAGGGATTGTTGGAGTTTTGAAAAGGGAGCTTTGAATTGAATGTCGGCGATTAAGTCCAGTGGACATAAAGATGTCATGTGATTAAGTCAGTGTACAGTGGACATAAATATGTCATGTGATTAAGTCAGTGTCCAGTGGACATAAAGATGTCATGTGATTAAGTCAGTGTCCAGTGGACATAAAGATGTCATGTGATTAAGTCAGTGTCCAGTGGACATAAAGATGTCATGTGATTAAGTCAGTGTCCAGTGGACAGAAAGATGTCATGCGATTAAGTCAGTGTCCAGTGGACATAAAGATGTCATGCGATTAAGTCAGTGTCCAGTGGACATAAAGATGTCATGTGATTAAGTCAGTGTCCAGTGGACATAAAGATGTCATGTGATTAAGTCAGTGTCCAGTGGACATAAAGATGTCATGGGATTAAGTCAGTGTCCACTGTCCAGTGGACATAAAGATGTCATGTGATTAAGTCAGTGTCCAGTGGACATAAAGATGTCATGTGATTAAGTCAGTGTCCAGTGGACATAAAGATGTGTCATTTGGAAGCCACAGTGTTTTTAAAGGGAGGAGGGGTCATGGGGTAGTGAGGGAGAGCGATCCCTTCATCAGGACACCAGTGCCATCCTCACTGGGGATTAGATACACACTAACATGGATAGATACACAGACACACACACACATACATCCTCACTGGGGATTAGATACACACTAACATAGATAGATACACAGACACACACACACACACACACACACACACACACGCACACACACACACACACACACACACACACACACACACACACACACATACATCTTCACTGGGGATTAGATACACACTAACATGGATAGATACACAGACAGACACACACACACATAGATCCTCACTGGGGATTAGATACACACTAACATGGATAGATACACAGACACACACACACACATACACACACGCATTCTCAGGCGTGCAAATGTCAAATGAACACACTTCAGCACACATAATCACACAAATACAAATAGCCCACACACACACACACGCACGCACGCACGCACACACACACACACACACACACACACACACACACACACACACACACACACACACACACACACACACACACACACACACACACACTATCTTTTATTTCTTGCCACAGCCTTTGACAGTTTCACAATATAATATTGCCTGCATTCTTCATCCCCAGTTTTGCAATTCCCTGCAACTTCTCTCCCAAAGCCACCATGTTCACTTGAGGAACATCTGTAGTTATTTATGGTTTCCTTGTGATGTCATGAAAAACAGAATATTGGCGACTATGGGTGCCATATAGAAAGTAGCTAATTACATTGTCCTTGGTAGAAGCTGTTGGGGATACAAGCCATTACTTCTCTTTCACTGCAGAATATTGACTTAAGATTTTATGAGTGCCTTAGAGCAGAATTTATTGAAAATGGTAACCATAGCTCATTTAATCGACACTGTTGGTTATACAAAACCCATTGTTAGTGTTTCACTGCTGAATATCGAAACATTAACTGCCTTAGAGGAGAATCTATGGAAAATAATGAGTATATCGTACCCCGGTTAGCTCTGAAAACCATTGCATTGAGTCTTTCATCACACATTAAAGGTTATGAAGGAACACTCTGCGGGCTCTGGTGAGACAGGAACCTGTTCCACCAGTTTCCTCAGGAGTCTGAATGTGTCTTGAGATCATTGATAGCATTGAGATTAAGTGTTTGAGGAATGATCACATTTCTTTGAAATTATTTGGTGACTTAGAGGTGATCATTTCCCTCTCGCACAAGCACCTTGGTTTCTGTTGGTCGTTGACCTGCTGCTAATGTACAGTATAATAGTCTCGCTAGAGAGCCTCCAAACTGAGGAATCCCTGTTGTAGTATGATGTAATATTGAAAGTACAGTGTGCTTTTTAATGGCAGTCCCATTACGCCAAGCTAACGCTATCAATCAAACAGACATAGAATGATGTTGGACCCAGGCAGCACCGTGGGTCTGTGCAGTTGTGTGCTCGTCTCTCCATTAGCGAAATCTAGCTTCTATCTGTCAAGAAATGTAGCAAATCAAGTCACTCTGCTTAGATGTCTGGCATATTACCCATGTGCCTTAATTGGTGTGGGATCGCCAATACCAAAACCCTACTTTAGCCTGGTATCAGATACTAGTATCTGCATCAGTGCTTCCCTACCACAGAGACTCTATTACTAGGATTAAACTTGACACAAGAAATTGTATTTTCACATAAGCTCAGAGACAGACACCATGAAAGTGGCCACGTGGGTTAGAGAGAGCTTTCACGTGACTAGAGGGCCACATACATGTGGGTTAGAGAGAGCTTCACGTGACTAGAGGGCCACATACATGTGGGTTAGAGAGAGCTTCACGTGACTAGAGGGCCACATACATGTGGGTTAGAGAGAGCTTCACGTGACTAGAGGGCCACATACATGTCTCAGAGAGCTTCACGTGACTAGAGGGCCACATACATGTCTCAGAGACGCATATGAGGAACAACATAACAATTGGGCGCGACAAAGAAAATTCTGCAGAATCGAAAGGCAAAGTTCTGCCTGATTTAATGTACAACTTTGCCCAGACATGGCAGCCAATCAGGTCTATTGGAGTTTCAGTGAGTTCCCACAAGAGCGCGGATGTCTATATGAGTCATTCTCTTGGCATCCCAATATTATGAAGTACCGTTAGGTCCTGGAGGAAAATAACAAGCAATCACATCGTGTTTGATCGCTCCCAACATGACGGCATGCGTCGGCGGTGCTCCCCCACCTCTTTGTGTCTTATCAAACGCAAACAATAAACCAAATGTGCAGTACACTCTATAACCATAGTCAGACAGTAGCTGGGCTCCCCCACTTCCAAAAATAGCACTGCAACACTATCAACGGTTTCACTGGAATTCTGTTGCTAGGGAACAGTTTGGTCCCAAATGTATTTCCTGTCAGTTATTGCATTAGCTAACATTGCAACAGGAAAAAAACTTGGGTCCTTTTAGAATGTTATTGTCACTTTGAAACACATCCAGCACGTTTTCGTGTGTGTGTGTGTGTGTGTGTGTGTGTGTGTGTGTGTGTGTGTGTGTGTGTGTGTGTGTGTGTGTGTGTGTGTGTGTGTGTGTGTGTGTGTGTGTGTGTGTGTGTGTGTGTGTGTGTGTGTGTGTGTGTGTGTGTGTGTGTGTGTGTGTGTGTGTGTGTGTGTGTGTGGCCACGCATGCATTCCTATTTCGTATGGGTGTAATGTTTTAAACAACTGATATGATTGTATTTAGGCAGAGAAAAGCCTAATTCACACAGGACTATAGTGGGCACAACTGAACATGTGCTAACAAGGTATTCATTCACAGCATTGTGTTTATAGGAGGAAAAATGGTAGAGCTGTCTTAAATACTTCGAAGCTTCGTTCGATTGGGCATGGGCTTCGAATATGAAAATAAAATCGAATATAAAAAAAAAAATAAGAATAATAAAATATGTATTTTAATTTTAATTTTATTTTTGGTGCAAAATCAACTCTGCCTCTCTTTGTTAATTACAACAAGCAATGCTGTTTGTTATTTAAGATGAGGTCGGACTCGGCATTGACAGATTTGTGTTCATGTGCTGCTTTTATAAAGCCTCAAATGACGGCTTACAATATTTCATGAAAGCAAAGTGTTTCGTTTGTCTAAGATTTTAAAAGGTTTAAACTTTACAGCACTGACAAAGTTGAACAAAGTGCTGTACAAGTCCCACAACATAAAAATATTTTTATTTTTTTTATTTATAATTATTATTATAATCATTTTTTTTATCTCGAAGCTTCAAATTAAAATCGAATCTCGGCCCCGAAGCTTCGAATTCCAAAAAAAATTCTAAGGTCAGCCCTAAAAAATGTACACACATTAATTGCGATCAATTTCGATGATCAGTTTTACAGATCGATGCAGCTGGATTTCCATATTCATACTGATCCATTGAGAAAGTATTTTGTGTATAATAACACCTTATTCACAGTCTGAACTTAGACTCTCAGTCTCAGTATGTGTGATTAGAGAGTTCTCAGCTGTTTGAATAACTCAGTGTGGAGGTTCACATGGTCTGTTTCTGTGGGTACTAGGGTTGGGTACCATTCATATTTGAACCAATACCAGTTCCTGGAATTCGGTATCGGTACCCAATTTTTTGGTACTTAACCTCTGTAATAACATTTTGTTATTTATTGTTGTAACAACACCACACAAAATAAATAGCATGATATTGTGTTTTAAAATGTTTAAATATCAACATTATCTGGCCATCCTCAGTAAATATGATCAAACTCCTCTGACCTCGTCTGGTCTTTCCAAAGACCCAAGAGATGGGACTGTAGTGGAAAAGGCTCCCTCTTGTCTAGTATATTACACTCTTCTTATACTAAACATGTGTAACGGATGGTGAAGCGCAGTCATGAAGGACTTCAGATGTTGTGAAGTGACTGGGGTGAGTAGCGGTGCTATGGGTTAAACTCACTCTCATCCTCAAAAGACACATAGACACGTTACAAAGCAGTGAGTTCACTTCTTGGTATAGCGGTCTGTGCTGTTGCTCGCGGTGTGGGAGACCCAGGTTCGAAACTCCCTCGGGGCATCGAAGTTTAAGGTGACGATGTCACAACCGTTACACATGTAATGGTACAGAATTTTGGTACCGATTGATCTAGTCTGAATCTGTACTTGGTAGTACTGATGTAATTCGGTCGGTACCCAACCATAGTGGGTACTCTCAGTAAAGATGGAAGTGTATTGGGTCTAAAGTTGTGTTCTGTAGCAAAGATCCTTCTACTACTACTACACATTTTTATAATAGCACTTTTCTAGAGTCCAAAGTTGCTTTACACTAAGGGGGTAGTGAAACAAGAGACGAGCATAACGCAAACATACAAGGATTGATGGGAGGGGGTGGGGCTAAGAGAAGGCAGTGGAGAAGAGATGGGTCTTGAGGCGGGATTGGAAAATTGAGAGAGACTCAGAGTCTCTAATGTCTTGCGGGAGGGAGTTTCACAGCCTGGGAGCTGCCCTGGAGAAGAGCTCTGTCCCCCCCAACAGCAAAGGTTGGACGTGGGGGCGGAGAGGAGGCAGGCGGTGGTGGATCTGAGGGACTGATGGGGTTTATAGTGGGAAAGGAGGTATGGGGGGGGGGGCATTGGTGAAGGGCTTTGTAGATGAGGCCCAGGATTTTGTTATTGATCCGGTGGGAGACAGGAAGCGTGATGGTAAGGTTAACAAAGGATCTTCTTATTTTTTTTTATTTATTTTTTTTTAAATCTTTTTCCCCCTCCTTTTTCCTCCGTTTTTCTCCCATTCCAATGTTAGTCGTTATGCCAATTCCCAATCCCCTTCCTGGTCGCTGCGCACCTACCCCCTACAGTTGGTCTGGGAGAGTGGAGGCTATCACATGCTTCCTCCGACACATGTGTAGCCAATCAACCGCTTCTTTTTTTTTTATCCACTTTTTCTCCCATTTTCTATTTTTCTCCCATCCCAATTTCGTAACATCCAATTCAACCCTCCCGTGTCTCGAACGCTGTTTCATGCCTCCCACAAGCCGACTGCAATGTGGACTAAGTCATACATAGCACGAGTCCCCTCCGATACTCGAGGTAACAGTAGTCGCATCTTTTCACCTGCGCGGCACAATCTTTCAGCGTCAGGGGTCTGCGCTTTGGAGGGGCGCCGCCCCCATCGCTTCCTGATTCTACTGCACAGGCGCACCAACCGACCTGTAGGAGTCGCTGTCCACAACGCCCGATCCCCACCCATCAGTTTCCCACCCCCTAATACTGCCAATGTGTATTAGTACGGACGACCAGCTAAACTGAAAGCAATGTGGAGCGCTGGGCTCGAACAGGCGAACCCAGCGTCTCCAGTATTCGTGGTGAGCGCCTTGCCCACTGCACCACGTAGCCGCCCATAATCAACCGCTTCTTTTCACCTGGCAGCGCGGACTCTCACTGAGAGGGTGTAACGTGTGGAAGGATCACACTACCCCCCTCAGATCCTTTCCTCGCTGAGCAAGCGCCCCGACCGAACTGTAGGAGTCACTGTTTACAACGACCAGGACCCACCCACCGGCTTTCCCACCCTCTAACACTGCCAATTGTGTTAGTACGACGGCCGGCCAAGCCGGAAGCAACGCAGAGAGCTGGGCTCGATACCAGTATATCCTGCGTTGGTGGCGAGCGCCTTGCCCACTGCGCCACCCAGCCGCCCCAGGATCTTCTTTTTTTTAACACCAAATGCAATTACAGTTTCTCTTTAAATTGCCTCCATGGCTTCAATGAGACCTCTAACCTAACACTCCTCCATGCCTTCAATGAGCCTCTAACCTAACACTCCTCCATGCCTTCAATTAGCCTCTAACCTAACACTCCTCCATGGCTTCAATGAGCCTCTAACCTATCACTCCTCCATGGCTTCAATGAGCCTCTAACCTAACACTCCTCCATGGCTTCAATGAGACCTCTAACCTAACACTCCTCCACGGCTTCAATGAGCCTCTAACCTAACACTCCTCCATGGCTTCAATGAGCCTCTAACCTAACACTCCTCCACGGCTTCAATGAGCCTCTAACCTAACACTCCTCCACGGCTTCAATGAGCCTCTAACCTAACACTCCTCCATGGCTTCAATGAGCCTCTAACCTAACACTCCTCCACGGCTTCAATGAGACCTCAAAGACAAAACAAAACCACGTTTGACCACGTTTTGATTAATAACAGCGCTGTGCTGGCACACACCCTCAAGATTTACACACACCCTCAAGATTTACACACAGATGAGGCAATCCTGAGGATCCCAGGGCACTTATCTATCTGCAGGGCGGTGGTCCTGATAACAGCACAGTCCTTTATGATATTGCCTCAGTGCTTCACGTGACTAAAGGGCCACATCTCCCATCCCAACGGGCAGGGGATAGATTAGCGAACATACACCTGGAGTGACGCGATTTTGATTTGTCTTGCTTGACTGATATTGTGCCAATTTCACTTGTTTTCTTCTGTTTGAAGAAGTATTTTTTGACCATAACTGGGTTCTATGTGGTTCCACACATTCAGTTAGTCTGGAATCTATGTGTGAAATGGATCTGCATTTCAAAGAATTACCCCCAAAAATGTGGAATGGAATTTCCAATTGGAATTATTTAAAATTTTTTGATTAGATTTAGATTTGAGTTGTATTTATTTATTGCACCATGGCACTTTATTTTCATATGCAAACGCATGGTTGTATAGGCATGTGTACTATCTGGAGAATTCTGAGACTAACTGAAGGTATGGATTCACACAGATGCCAGTAGTAGTAAAATCCACATGTTACAATTGAATGGTCAGAATACTTAAAGGAACATGCCAACATTATGGGAAATGCGCTTTGCCATCTTCTCCAGAGTCAGACAAGAAGATCTGATACCAATTTCAGTAGAAAGCTATCCCGCTGCAAGCTAGCCTAGCTTAGCACAAATGAATGCAAGCGAATACGGACCACTAGCCTAGCTGTTGGCAAAAACACCTCTCCCAGAGTTTTAAGCTAGGCTAGTGGTCCGTAACTTTTGTGCTAATATTTCTACTTTCTACTGAACGCACAGAGAGGAAATTGGTATCTATCTTCTGTCTGATGTTGGCGTTTGCCATTAAGAAACTAAAGGAGCCACATGACGCATTGCAATGTTCTTGGGTCGACTGTGTCCGTACTATAATCATATCACTTTGACGTTTGTTTACCATTATTCTCTGTTGACGTCGGCAAGTGTTTGTATGGGGTTTTAGATTATGTCAAAAACAGCAAGGACGCCAATCTATTGTCTTTGGGTCGGGAGCCGTTGTCTAACCTGTCGTTGCGTGTGATTTCTGTCCATGTTTTGAGAGATGAGAGCTCCAGGGCGAGCGGCTGGCCTCCTTGTTCATGTTCTGAAAAGGAACATGTAGGAAATGACACTGTAATTAATTTCATTTTACAGAGCCAGAGTGTGAGCCGCTGAGGTTGCAAAAAGTGCATGCTTGTCAGGGCTGTGCTGTGTTAACCCTTTAGTGCAAAACAGATCCTCTAGATCAGGCATTCTCAGTGCGGCCCGTGGGCCAATGGCGGCTCTCGATGAGTTGTCGAGGTGTAAATATATGTGTTACTGTATATTTGGTCCAGTTCACAGTTTTAAACCAACCTACTACATCACACAGTACTTTGCTTTTAAGAAGGTAAAACTGTGCCCCCCTGGGCTAAGCTGTCAGGTTAGGAATGACAGCTTGTGTTGAAAGCATGCTATAGATAGGTTACTGGTTGCGTAAAATGACTCATGAGATGCCTACCTGCGAGACAGATTACATCCATCATTGCAGGTATGTAAGCTAGCGATTTCAATGATTGCCATTTTTGCAGGATCAAAAGTCTGACCTTAGTTAAAGCTTTTGTTGGGGAAGCAAGATGGATGAGCCGGGAGGAGCCGATGGCCCTCAATCCAATATTGGGTCGCAAAATTGGCCCTCAGTCATCAAAACTTTGAGAACCCCTGCACTAGATAACTCACTCACTCACTCACTCACTCACTCACTCACTCACTCACTCTCTCTCTCTCTATCTCTCTCTCTCTTCTACAGAACATCTTCCACACCCTCTACGGAGCTGTCTGCTCTGATCGAGAAGCTGCAGAAGAATGCTGACAAGGTGGAGAAGAACATCTATGAGACAGAGCAGAACCTCAACAAGGTACTGACTGCTAACAGTACTACAGCCTGGCATTGTGCAAAATTAAACTATGGTGGAATGTATTAAGTAATAATTGTGATATGTATTATCATTTATGATTATTCAGAATAGTGCAAAGAGTAGGACATAACAGTAACGTACCGGTACATAGTTTCACATGGTAGACTGACAACAGGACTCAACAAACAGGGACAGCACCACAAACTGTGACATTCTACTGTATATAGTTGTCCATTGCCATATACTGTATTCTGCCATCATAAAATAGCTTAACTTGAGAATAGAGTGCTGTATGTTAACATTCTATATGTTACAACATTTTAAAAAAGGTTACTAAAACCATACTATAAAATATCAAAGAATAGACCAGACACCAATACTCCACGACATGTTCCTGTCCAACATAATGGAGAAAGCCAACATACTGTATACACATCCTTTCCACCACTGTTTTGTGGTGTGTGTTCCCCTGCAGGATGTGAGCAAGATCAACGAGGGCAAGGAGCCATTGTACAAAGATGACACCAAGAAGCGCATCCTCAACTCCCTGGAGCTGCTGAAGGGCCTGGACGAGGATGCGACCAACGCCACGCGCCTGGACCACCCCCAGGCTGAAATGATAGAGCAGGAGTGAGTTGAGCTCCCTTCTGTTATGTTAGCTCCATTATATCACTATTCACACCTCAGGCACCATTTTGTTATGTTAGAGTCATTATATCACTATTATTCACACTTCAGACACCATTTTGTTATGTTAGTCATTATATCACTATTCACACTTCAGACACCATTTTGTTATGTTAGAGTCATTATATCACTATTCACACTTCAGACACCATTTTGTTATGTTAGACCCATTATATCACTATTCACACTTCAGACACCATTTTGTTATGTTAGAGTCATTATATCACTATTCACACTTCAGACACCATTTTGTTATGTTAGTCATTATATCACTATTCACACTTCAGACACCATTTTGTTATGTTAGTCATTATATCACTATTCACACTTCAGACACCATTTTGTTATGTTAGAGTCATTATATCACTATTCACACCTCAGGCTCAGACACCATTTTGTTATGTTAGTCATTATATCACTATTCACACTTCAGACACCATTTTGTTATGTTAGAGTCATTATATCACTATTCACACTTCAGACACCATTTTGTTATGTTAGAGTCATTATATCACTATTCACACCTCAGGCTCAGACACCATTTTGTTATGTTAGTCATTATATCACTATTCACACATCAGACACCATTTTCTAATGTTAGTCCTTATATCACTATTCACACCTCAGACACCATTTTGTTACGTTATAGTCATTCTATCACTATTCACACCTATCGCTACTCAAAATGAGGTTCCTTAGTATCTCCATTTCCCTGTTATATATTATGGCATATTTTTGATAACATTTGAACAAAGCCAGACTATGATAATGGTTGTATATAAACATTGAACCCAGTACAGAGTCCACATAACACTTTGAGTGCCACGAGGTGGCGCCAGAGTTAGCGCTTCAATGCCACCATCGGCGCCAATGTTACGCTTAATATCGCCTAATCTATGTTTTAAATAATGTGTCTAATCTGCCTGTCGCTTATCAAAGAATCCTTTTCCAGTCAGTGCTGTCAAGGCAGATTGGTTTTTTATCGCTTCATTTCCGTTTGAGAGCATTTTGAAAAGCACCCGTTTTGAGGTAAAAAACAGTTCATTCTAGACCATTCTATGATAATCGTCTTTTACTGGAATATTCCAGAACGTTGATATTTGTCGGCCTATTTATGAATCGTTTTCAAATAAACGCTAGATGATCAATATTATACGTGCACGCAAGCACATTCGAGCCGCGCACGGATAATCGCCATGTTAATTTCCTCTTGGACTTTTACAGTGAAACCGAAAGAGCCCATTTCACAAAACAGCTTATATCTTCATCAAAATTAGTCTGATTATCCTAACACTGATAACATAGATTCCTTACCTGACATCAGATGGTATCCAACTGGTATATTCCAATTCCTGATCACCATTCGAAAAAATCAATAAGTGTATGGATCCAACGTGTGTACAGTGCAGTACATGATTCCGCTGGTCTCAGAGGCTCCAGAATGAACTGTGATAACCCCGGCTGCATCAGTTGACTGGAAAATGTGGAGTACAGGATTTTTTCCCCCATCCATTTTCATTGAGTCCATTCCAAAATCCCTTATGTCATCTGGGAGACGATAGGGGGCGCTTTTTTCCACATCTGATCGCCGGCGGCGCTCGGGTATACTAGGGTAGGCTCGCGTGATGCAATATGATTTCAGATCGCTAAAAAAGAATAAATAAAAATAAAAATCCGAGGAAATCTCGTGAGTGGCTTTCAACATAACTATCGGAAACCCGAGATATCTTGCGAGTGGCAGTGAAAGTGTTAATGGAATTCGAATTTGTAAAATTCTATAGGCTTGAAATCCTAAACCAATCAATCAATCAACCAACCAACCAACCAACCAACCAACAAACAAACCTATCAATCCCCACTAACCTGGCGCTGTGTGTGTGTCCAGTATGAAGCAGCTGCGTGACCGGGTGATGAAGCTGCAGGAGGAGCACGACAACATCTACAACCTGACCCGCTCGGAGGGGATGCCCAGTGTTAACTGGGGCAAGATCATCGACGAGAAGCTGGTGAGCCAGCTGTCCCCTCCTCCACGCAGCCCCCCACCCCCTTAATATCTATTGAGCATACTCACACACTCGCTTTTGTGCCCCTCACCTGTCAATATATATATATATATATATATATATATATATATATATATATATATATATATATATATATATATATATATATATATATATATATTCAATATATGTATATTTCCAGGGGCAAATGAAAGAAGTGCATTTCAAGATTAGGGATGTTGTGTTCCTCTACGACGTTCTCGTTCCTCGCTGTCTCACCATGTGCTCCCCATCCGATTCTCTCTCCCCTGTCCCAGGACAACCTGAACAACAAGGGCTTTGGCCAGGACCTGCCCACCATCGAGAATGAGGTGGTGGAGCACAACATCTTCCACAGTGAGGTGGAGGCCCTGGCCCCGCACGTCACCGACGGCGGAGACAAGGTACAGACAGATAGCTACCCAGGAGGAGGCTAGAAGAGAGGATGAGTCGGTTATAATTACTCTATCATCTCCTACAAAAAGGTTGCATGGCCTTTTGATCATTTTAGTTTGACCATGGTACCAGACATGTGTTTCCATCTTAAGGGACTTATATATATATTACTCCACTACATTTATCTGACTTTTGATCAGTTTTTTTTTGTATAACATTACAACATTTAACATACAACAGTTAACATAAATGATGTGCTTGTTAACTTAAGACTCAACTTTTCAATGTTTTACTTTGTAGTTTTTCTGAACACACATGATCAACATACAGAGTCAACCTTATAATCCAGTTGGAAAGGAAATAAAATCTGATGGTGGTCATCAAATCATTCATTATCATCAGATATTCCACTAGTTATACCAATGACAACAGAAAACACATCACACATCACACAAAAACAAGTATTTATTGAAACAAATGTGCGTGTTTCTGGAGAGTAGAAGCAGGCGACTCTACAGGAATTTGGGTGACGCGAAATACTGAAAGCCAGATATGCATAAGAGGCTGGTTTTCTAAAGGAGAAACGCACAATGTGTAAATGATTGAGCAGAGGGAGTGGCAAAGGGGGAATTGAACAAAGTGATAGGGTCAGGTTGACAGAGAGTGGGAGGGAAAAGCTGCATAGATCCAAGATTCAAGATTATTTATTGTCATGTGCACAGTTAAACAGACAGTTTGCCATACAATGAAAATCTTATTTTGCTAGTCCGCCCTTCACACAAATCACACAATACTTAACATATTTCTTTTTACAATTTAAATACAAGCAAGTGCTAAAAAATAAGGTAAAAATAGATAAATATAATATACAAGGCACAGTGAGTAACATTGAGTAACATTGCACGTTCCGATTCAGTGTTTACAATATAAATGTAGGTGACAGTGGGTCACAGCAGCAGTTAAAAAGTGTCTTTAGTGATTCATAGTTCGGGGGAAGGGTGACAGTGAGGTCACAGCAGCAGTCAGGAAAGGATAGGTGTGTGTGTGAGAGGATATGGGGACCTGTAGTGTGTGTGAGGAGATACGGGGTGGAGCAGGTACCTGTAGTGTGTGTGAGGAGATACGGGGTGGAGCAGATACCTGTAGTGTGTGTGAGGAGATACGGGGTGGAGCGAGGGACCTGTAGTGTGTGTGAGGAGATACAGGGTGGAGCGAGGGACCTGTAGTGTGTGTGAGGAGATACGGGGTGGAGCGAGGGACCTGTAGTGTGTGTGAGGAGATACAGGGTGGAGCGAGGGACCTGTAGTGTGTGTGAGGAGATACGGGGTGGAGCAGATACCTGTAGTGTGTGTGAGGAGATACGGGGTGGAGCGAGGGACCTGTAGTGTGTGTGAGGAGATACGGGGTGGAGCGAGGGACCTGTAGTGTGTGTGAGGAGATACGGGGTGGAGCGAGGGACCTGTAGTGTGTGTGAGGAGATACGGGGTGGAGCAGATACCTGTAGTGTGTGTGAGGAGATACGGGGTGGAGCAGATACCTGTAGTGTGTGTGAGGAGATACGGGGTGGAGCAGGTACCTGTAGTGTGTGTGAGGAGATACGGGGTGGAGCGAGATACCTGTAGTGTGTGTGAGGTAGGGCTGTCACTTTAACAAATCTAATTCGAAATTCGTTGCAGAATTGTAGACAAGTTCGAATTAGAATTTCAGTGTAAAAAAAACCTAAACCTAAAAAAAGTGTAAGCTATTTTCAAAGTTTTGGCTATTTTTCTTTACCATGGTATGTTTGGTGTCATTCTTTTCAGCACAGTCTCACCTATATGACCTGACAGTTTTCTTTAATAATAATAATAATAATAATAATAATAATAATATTATTATTATTATTATTATTATTATTATTATTATTATTATTATTATTATTATTATTATTATTATTATTATTATTATTATTATTATTATTATTATCAAAAAAATATATATATCAAATTCATTTTTAATTATTTTTTCAAATTCGAATTTCTCCCTTCAAGTTCGAATCTCGTGTTTTTATGTAAATTCGAAATTCGAAAATAATGTGACAGCCCTAGTTGGAGGAGATATGGGGTGGAACAAGGGATCTTAGTGTATAGGAAATGGTGATATGTGTCATAGATGTAAGCCATCCCCCGAAACTACATTATTCAATTTCATTATTGATCCTAATTGAGGGAAAATGTTATAGTATGATGCATGGAAGCAAAAATGGTTGCATGAGCATTGAGGAATGCTCTGTATACGTATGCAAATTACCTAGGTAGTGCAAGCTTCCTCTCATTATCTGCCTCTGTAAAAAAAAAAATTCTCTCTTTCTCTCTCTTTCTCTCTCTCTCTCTCTCTCTCTCTCTCTCTCTCTCTCTCTCTCTCTCTCTCTCTCTCTCTAGGAATATGTCAGTGGCCAACAGCTCAAGTACAACAAGCTTCTGGTAAGACACTCAAACACACATTATTGCATGCACCGTACATATAAGCCCAAGGGTGTGTGAATGGGTGTGTATATGCCGACATGAGCGTGTGTACATATCTGTCTGCCTGTGTGTGTGTGTGTGTGGGTGTGTGTTTACATGTGTCTGCCTGCGGGACCGAGTGTAAATATCTCCTCATCATCTCCTCATCGTCCCTCACGGATAGTTTCTGTGTGTCTTTCACAGCTCCAGGGACAGTATATACAGTATCTGCGGATTTTATGTTTGAGTATTTGTGTGCTCTCTTTATATGTACAGAACACGCAGTATATCTCTCTGATGGTGCCACCTAATGTGAGAGCAGAGTGACTGTGTGCATATTGTGATGTGCTTGTGTGTGTGTGTGCGTGTGTGTGTGTGCGTGTGTGTGTGTGTGTGTGTGTGTGTGTGTGTGTGTGTGTGTGTGTGTGTGCGCATCTATATCCGTAGACATGCTAGTGCATATACTGTGTATGTTATGGGAAAATGGTGAAAGGAAATGTATACATTCACTGACCTCTGACCTTTTTGTCTTAGGTTTCAGAGCCCCCTTTTCAGATTTAGAAATTAGTTTTCACAGTACACATTGCTAGCATTTATTTCCTGGCTGAATGGGTCCCCTAAAAAGACACTATGCAATATGGTACGCCTAGTATCTTCCAAGGCTAATATTAGGGGCTAAGTCAATAGTAAGTCACCCAATTTTTCACATGATATGCATTGTGATGGCAGTGACATCCTTGGTATATTCAAGGAAGTGCCCTTTTCTTTTTCTTTTTTTTACTCTGTCCCTGAAACTCCGGTGTTCACCAGTATTTCATAAACCGTCTCAACCCTCCCCCCCTGACCAGGCCAGCTCCAGTGCTCGTCAGCGCCACCTGTTGAGCCTGAGGGACTACATGCAGAACTGCACCAACGAGCTCTACTGGATGGACCAGCAGGCAGAGGAGAGGATCAACTACGACTGGAGTGACACCAACCTGGACTACCCCGCCCGCCAGAGGCAGTACGAGGTCAGTGTCCGGGGACATGCTTAGTGAATAGCTAATAGATGGTTGTTACATTTTATGTGATGCCCCCCCGTGGTCACTCAGTGGAAGGGCGCAACATAAGGCAACAGACATGGTGGGTGAGGGTGCAGAGACACAAAACCAAGAAACAGATTCTAAAATAATGTTTATTTACATAAAAAGGCAACACAGGGATCAAGGAGGACTATCAGTGGCACCAAATGAAATACAAAAATAAATGATAACCCACCCCCCTTGGCAGGTGCTAAGCACCCATAAATACAGTGGGTGGTGCTCACTCTAACCTAGGGTTGGAACAACAGGTAAACCTACGTGATGCTAGATGTAGACCCCAGGGTATCTTCCTGTCCTCACTTGTCCCTGTGTGCAAAAACAAATGTGAATACACAGAAATATAACCACAGTAGGCTGGGTGAAATGAAGGACAAACAAATATACAAATGTTAGCTTTAAACACAAAGAATTGGTGAATGGATAACAAAAAGACAAGCTTCACCAAAATAATACGGCACAAAATACCAGAGCTCTGCCACCAGCTCTACACACAACATACCAAAAAGGAAGAGAGAGGGGGGCGTAACCATGGTGGACACATAATGATGTTTTATCGCTTAGCATTGTTTGTATTGTTTGTATCGTTTGTATCGTTTTGTCTTTTCTATTGTGAATCTTGATGTTGTGAATACGCAATTTTGATGTCTAAGTAAAAATAGAATAAGGTGACTGACGTGCATGATTTGGTAACTCCTCTGTATGACGCAGGCCTTTGTATGCATTGGAGCCATTTGCAACATATGCAACACACACGTTAAAATGCAGGAGTTACAAATAGACAAACATGGGATTACTATTCCAGGCAGGAATCTATAACACCGTCCAAATGACAAAACCTAGATTTGGCAGGACAAGAAAATCCTAACTAATAATATGGACTTAAGTAATGTATTCTTATATCATCCTCTCCTGGCAGAACTTCATCAGCAAGTGTCTGGAGACCAAGGAAGCCACCGTCACCAAGCTGAATGATCACGGGGAGAAGTTGATCGCTGCTGAGCATCCTGGGAAGAACGTCATCGAGGTACGGTGTCGGCCATCAATGATTTTTCTAATCTGCTAGAACCAGTACAATGATGTGAATTCAGTCCGAAAAAAGCTTATTGTGAAATGTTAAAGTCAGGAGTGTAATTTCTTCAGCTTCAGATGTATCAGTGGAACTGTTCTATAGCACCTATCTATAGCACATTTAACACACATGTTGTTGTCTCAGGCCCATATGGAGGCAGTGCATGCTGACTGGAAGGAGTACCTCAACCTGCTCATCTGTGAGGAGAACCACCTCAAACACATGGACGAGTACCACAAGGTCTCACACACACACACACACGCACGCACGCACGCACACACACACACACACACACACACACACACACACACACACACACACACACACACACACACACACACACACACACACACACACACACACACACACACACACACACACACACGCACACACACACACACACTACTACTACCGTGAAACATGCACACAAACATACACAGACATGCATGGATTCTGAACTCACACACCTATGGAATAATGAACAATAAAAAAACATAAAACCACACCTCACACACACACACACACACACACACACACACACACACACACACACACACACACACACACACACACACACACACACACACATATATATGAAATAACAAGACTAGGCGAGGCTAGTTAAGCCTGACTCGGCCACGCAACTCACACATGCATGTTTCACCATTGGTCAGTAAGCGACATTGCACCCTTAAGGTCCAGTCAAAAATACATATAAAGATTAAATATAACACGTACTTACACTTGACGTCCCTGTCCCTGTCTTCTTGACATGTGTGTGTGTGTGTGTGTGTGTGTGTGTGTGTGTGTGTGTGTGTGTGTGTGTGTGTGTGTGTGTGTGTGTGTGTGTGTGTGTGTGTGTGTGTGTGTGTGTGTGTGTGTGTGTGTGTGTGTGTGTGTGTGTGTGTGTGTGTGTGTGTGTGTGTGTGTGTGTGTGTGTGTGTGCATAACAGTACCACAAGGAGGCGCGGGACACCCAGTACCTGCTGAAGAGGCTGGACACGGAGGTGAACCAGAAGTACAAGCCGGAGTTTAAAGACATGTATCAGATGGAGGGTCTGATCAGAGACCTGGACGTGAGTTCAAACCCCCTCTGGTTGTCTGCTTTTAGTCCTAGAAGTTGTTCTACATTTTTATTAGACATGAAGCCCCTCTATGTACGGACTGGGAGGTATGCCGTCATGGACCATATTTACATGGCGGCCAGTTTACTCTTATGTCATGCTCAGGTTGGGATTCCTTTCCACCCTGCCACCCTGTTCCCAAGTGAACAGGGTGGATAGAAATCCCAACCTGAGCATGACATAAGAGCAAAATGGCCATTGCGTGAATATGGTCAATGGATCCATACAAAACGAATGGATTTTTACTCTACCATCATCAAAGATGTATACAAATCCTAAAGAAAAACGTTCCTTGCAGCAGTATTACAAAAAGATTTTGGGATAGAAAATGGAATAAAATATACCCTTTTTTCATTCAACACAGAAAACAGTCACATCTCTTAGGTTACTTATTAAACTACACATTATATTATACTATATAATTATTATACTACACATTATATTAAGCTATATAATTATTATACTACACATTATATTATGCTGTATAATCATTATACTACACATTATATTATGCTATATAATTATATACTACACATTATATTAAGCTATACAATTATTATACTACACATTATATTATGCTATATAATTATTATACTACACTCTTTGAGATATAATTAATATGTTTTCCCCCAGGATTAATCTCTGTTCTGCATGGAAACACTTTGGGTTTGATTTTGTAAAAAGGCGGAGTCCTGCTGGTAACTCAAGCAAGTAATTGCTGAAAATCCATACATTTTCCGTGAGGAACTGAACACCAGAGTCGGTCGATGCAGAGAAATGTTGACTGCAGCTTAACCCTTGAGCAACATCATCCTGACATGTGCCAACATTGTCTTACTACTGTAAATGTCCAGCCTATATTGCTGCAGCATCATGTGGTGCTGCAGCCAGCAGCACGTATTGATCACACGGCAGTGGTGCTGTATATCAGCGGTACCATGTCGTTGCGAGGAGACTCAATACACTGCAGGCTAATGGTTCAGTGAATATGTGCCGTATAGGATTTGGATTTGGGAAGATGGTCAATATTTTCACCACATACTGTATTCATAATTGTATACCTTCTTTGTGTGTGTTTGCGTATGTGTATGTGTGTGTGTGTGTGTGTGTGTGTGTGTGTGTGTGTTTGTCTACCTTTATATGTGACTGTATTTGTGTGTATATGTTTGTGTATGGGTGTGCATGCATTTGCTTGCATTTGTCTGTGTGTGTACGTGTGTCTGTATACGTGTGTCTGTGGGCGTGGGTGTGCACTGTGCGTGTGCGTGTGTGTGTGTGTGTGTGTGTGTGTGTGTGTGTGTGTGTGTGTGTGTGTGTACAGGACCAGTCGAAGGCAATGGACCACTTTGACGAGCGGGTCAGGGCGCTGCAGAAGCGCAGTCTGCAGGTATTGCCTCTCAAGTACCGCAGAGAGCCGCCGCAGAAGCTCCTCCCCGTCGAGGCTCTGTGTGAGTTTGACACAGAAGAGGTACTGGTACACCAAAACAAACGCACACATACTGTACACTAGAGCTGCTAGATTATGTCAAAAATCAATCACGGTTATTAAACACGATTACTCATTGAGTCAATTCAAATTCAAAGTCATTTGACGAAGACAGAATTAGTTTTACCTTTCTTCTCAATCAAAGGCTGCTTTTCTGTCATCTTCATCTACAAGTTACCAAAGACGTTTCAAAATAACTGGAGAAACGCGCCCTTGGCTCCCTCCTCCTCCCTCCCAACACGAGCTGGAACTACTGTCTGGGCGTGGGGGGAGGGGCGGAGTGGAGCGCACCGCTGTGAAGGAAGGGTTCGCTGCATCAGCATGCGGCACAATAATCGTTTAATCTCGATTATCTCGTTTTCATGATAGTGGGAAGTCTAAATCGTAATTGAAATTTAAACTCGATTAATCGCCCATCCCTGCTGTATACACACACACACGCACGCAC